>NC_041380.1:484657817-484674522 GCF_002162155.2 Triticum dicoccoides
ACCCTAGCGCCGCCCCTCCTCTGCTCTGCCCCGCACCTCCCTACTCCGCGCCGCCCCGCTCCCACTCCCTCCCCTCCTCCGTGCCGCGGACTACATCGACAACGACGGCGGCCACATCGACTACATCAACGACGACGGCGGCTACATCGACGACGGCGCGATCAACGACGACCACCGCTGCATCGTCAACATCATCTCCCCCTAGGTACTTCTCCTTTTGATCCATCTCCCCTCCTCTTGTGGATCCACCTCCCCTCTGGTGGATCCATCTCCCCTCTAGTAGATCCCCCTCATGGGTTAGGATATTCTAGGGTTAGGATCTCCTGGTGGTTCGGTAGGTCCTCTAGTTCGGTAGGTCCTCTGGTGGTTCTTGGGGTTAGGGTTCATGTTTATTGTTGCGTGGGGATGATCTCCCTCTAGTTCATGGGGTTAGGGTTAGGGTTCATGGGGTCAGGGTTAGGGTTCATGGGGTTAGGGTTAGGACCTCCTGGTGGTTCGTTTGGTCCGCTTCATGGTTTAGGGTTCATGATTTTAGGGATGGGGATGGATGGGGAAGTGGATGATTTTAGGGGATCAACAGCAGCCTTGGAGTGGAGAAGAGGGTTGGGCTGGGTCGGAGAAGAAGAGCTGGTTGGAGCCAACGAGGCTGCATGGGGAGACAAGCAAGGTGTGATTCTGTCGGGGTTCGGCCGGATCTCCCTCCCTCACGGCGAGGCTGCAGATGGGGATGGATGGGGAAGTGGATGATGTCTGGTTGATGGTGCTTGTATCAGTACTTGCTTGTGTATGGTTCAATTACTCAGCTAGCATAGATGGTGAATTACGTTTCCAACAGCACTTCGAAAAGAAGCTACTTGCTTCCTTGTTTATATCAACAGTACTTTCTTGTTTGTTGCCCTTCAATTTCCTTCCTTGTTTGCTTGTTACTGTCAGTAGCACTATGCTTGTTTCTATCAGTAGCACTTTCCATGCTTGCTTGCTTGTATTATGAACTTTGCTTGCTTGCAACTTGGGTTAGTATGAACATGTACTTGATTGCTTGTAGCACTTTGCTATCAGTAGCACTACTGGGGTTTGTAGCAGTGTTCTTCTTTCATGATATGTGCATGAAGCTTGTGTTCTTCTTTCCAGTGAACACGGGAATGCTTAGTACTTATTGTGGTATTGGAATTCCTGCTGTGTTAAGGCAGTATGACTAGTTTTAATATATACTAGATTGGTGCTAGATAATTTTGATTGCTGTAATATACAAGGTTGATTCTAATTTTCAAAATGTCTTAACTTGTGTCATCTAGTCTGTAGCCATTTTTGGTGTGTAGAGACAGCATAATCAATAGTCAAGTATAGTTTTTTCATCTGCTTTTGTACTGCTGCAAGTATAGTTGTTTCATGCTTTACCAGTGGCAACATCTAGTTGTTTTGAAGGTCCTCGTGATATACTCGTCTAGCTTCCTGTCAGACTGTCTAAGCATGTGTACATGACAGCAATTCACTAGTTCATGTTGCTTGCTTGCTAGCATACATGTTGCTTGCTGGCATACATGCTTAATTAGGGTTTCCATCAGCATTACTTGCTTGTATCACTAGCACTTGGAGAAGAATCTACTTGCTTGCTTATTAATTACGGTTTGTATCAATAGTACTTGCTTCCTTCTCTTCATTTTCCTTCATTGCTTGCTTGTTTCTATCAGTAGCACTTTGCTTGCTTGCTTGTATTAGTAGCACTTATGCACTTTGCTTACTTGCTCCTAGTGTACATGCATGCTTGTTTGGTGCACTTACATGTTTTCTTAATTAATAACACTAGATCACTGTATTGTTTATCCATCAAGTTTGTTTCACATGTATTACATGTATGTGCATGATGGTCCAAATGCTTTCCTTTATTGATACAAGTGCATCATTTTATTTTATCCCTGTTGTATCTGATTGTTTTTTATTCTATTTTGCAAGCACCACCTCAAGATCATCCATGGCAAGGAGGACAAGGTCAAGCATGAGGCCAACCATTGGTATGCAACTTGCTCCTTGTGGCCAGTTTCATAAAATTTGTGTCTTAATATGCTAAGTGAAATGTATTGCTGCAATCTGAATAAGCTGGCTTAATTGTGCCTGTGTACTGTTAGTCTTCCTTACCTGAATAACTAGGATTAAATGATAATAAAATTTCATAAGATATGTTTGGCTGCCTGTCCATGCATTCCAAACATTCACCTAATAGTTATGTTTCCTGTATCATGCAAAGAAGAGCCTCTCACCGAGTACGAGAAGGTTAGGGCTAGAAATATCATGAGGAACAATCGGATGTTCCAGTCCCTTGGCATCGGTGCAATAGCGTCGATGATTAGGAAAACAAATGGTGTACAAGCAGGTAGAAGTGACGAGGTTCAAGAGGGTAGTGGAGTTATCAATGATGACCCAGAGTACAATCCTAAGGAGGATGGAGTTATTGATGGAGAGGAAGTGGATGATGTTGTAGTCAACAAGATTGTTAAGGTGCAAACTCTGTCTTGCTTGGAGGGTTGGGGTTCTGTTATTCTATGTTATTCCTTGTGCTCACATATTTCTCTTGTGATCTAATGCTTTTTTCCGTGCTGTTTATACGAGGCACTGAAGGAATCTAGGATGAAGAGGCCTGGTGTTAAGAAGACAGTCAGCAAGAAGCACAAGAGCTCAGAAACATCTCCTGCAATGCCTCCAGGAAGGGTGATGGCCCCAGCTCCAGGACAAAAAAAGAGGATCCTGGAACCTGATGAACCTTCCCTTAATAGAGTCACAAGGCATAAAGCAAGGATGGCGACTGCGACGGACCATCAGGAAAGTATGCTGCTCATGGACTCTCAGACCTCGGTGCAAATGGGTGATGAGTTGCCGCCCATGGATGAAGGAACCACTCTCAGCATGGATGGAAATGGCACTGTCTGCCTAGATGAAGCAGGAACCATCTGCATTGATGAAGCAGGCACTGTCCACACAGACCTCAGCCCTGTTGCACCTTCTATTGACAGGAACGCTGTCATCAATGAAGAAGAACAACAGCTTGTGCTTCAATCAGGCAAGTTGACCTTTGTAATGCTATCTTTTACTAGTGCATTTTCCAAATGGAATGATCATGTATGCTTTTGTTGATTCCTGCATTTGTCGATTTCTATTCTAATTTGTGAGTTCAGTTTCATTTTCAGATGCAATGACTCCCAAGACTAGACTTAGAAAGGGCAGAGGGCTAGAGAGGATCACCAAGTCGCTTGGTAGCAAGGTGCCTATCCAAATTGCCGAAGGGATGATTCGTCCAGAGAAGCCTCTGCAGGCAGCAAAGCTTGCTTCTGAGTGTGGACTCGTTGCAAAAAGCCATCTTCCGGTTCTTCATCACTTCAAGCTATACAAAAAAAATGCTAGTCTATTGGAGAACTACATTGGGAAAGTTGCTGTAAGCTACTTGTTTCATAGTTAATGTGCTATCTATTTTCTGTTACACCTATGCATGATCACTAATATTGTTCCTACCTTGTTTGCTATCTTGGTAGGCAAATTTTGAGATGAACATGGACTCGGAGACCATCAAGACCTCGTGCAAAGATATTCTACAGAAATATTCAAAGAACAGACGCCATCAGATCAAGAAGAAGTATTTTGATACTGTAGCCGCAAATAAAGTCAGCATTAAGTCTCCGGTGCCTGATCTAACGGATGGTGAATGGCAAGCTCTGGTGGAGATGTGGTCTACCCCAAGACACAAGGTTTATCTCTGCTTTGTTTGATGCTTTATGTTCTGCACATGATATGCTAGTGCTAGATCATGCTGACAGTATGCTTTTTTGTAGGAAACCTATTTGTCGAACAAGATGAATCGACAAAAAGTCGTGTACAATCAAAGAACTGGTTCCAGGCACTACACAGCACACATTTTTGCCACTGTGAGAACTCTTCTCTAGAGACCTTACCTTTGGTTCCTCATTGAATAACATTTCTGATTCTTGCTGAATAACATTTTGATTTTTGTTGAAAAACATTTCAGAAAGAAGAGCGTAAGGTTGAGGAGCTGTCTGCGATTGACTTGTTTAAGGCCACCCACAACAGCAAGAAGCACGGGTTTTCGGAGCCAGTCAAGACTGCTATAGTAAGTCACTCCATGCTTTGCCCTGTTTGATTCACAGCCAGCTTTGATGCTTTGATGATTTGATGTTGTTTGACTCGGAGCCAGTCAAGAACACATGCTATGTTCCATGCTTTGATGTTGTTTGATAGTTCAACAAAGATATCAGAACTTGCTGTAGCTATTTGATGCATTTTTTATGATATGATGAAATTTGATCTGAATGTTATTTTGATGATCGTCTCACTCGGGAAGCCATCTTATATAGAACCACCATTCTAGGATTAATGAAGTGATCATATTGTTCCAATTGCATGTCTCCAGGTCACTAGTCATCATCTTCTTGTATAGATTTTGTGTGCTGGTTTGATTACTTCAAATAATCCATTTGTGTGCTGGTTTGGTTTCTCTTGCTTGGTTTGGTTTGCAAAATGTGAAATAGATCTCCCACTAATGCCTATCATTTTCCTCCATATGCTAGCTTGAGATGGAAAAAATGAAGGAAGCGCCGGTACCAGAAGGTGAAGAGCCAAAGTCTGCTGTTGAAATTATCGAACAAGTCCTCAAGACCGAAGCCACGGAAAGCACATTCCTCAGGAATGTTGGGCTCCAGTCATCTAGGAACAACTCCGGCAAAGTTGCTGCTCATGTTCATGACCTTGAGCAAAAGCTGGAGAGGTCCGAGCTTCAAGCTAAACTGGTGCAAGAAGAATTGGCGGCAATCAAGATGAAGGCGGAAGAATCTGAAGCTGCACGCGACAAGGAACTTGAGCTGCTGCGCAAGAAGTCTCAAGAACAGGAAGAGAAGTTAGCCCACTTGATGGCTCTCTTTGGAGCTAAGGTAGTTTGATGGCTGTGCTATGAACCTCTTTGTCTTTGAGCTAAGGTAGTTGTTGCATTTTGAACCTGTGGACCTAGGAGATGAGCTGAGAGCTGTTGCATTTTGTTGCATTTTGCTGTTTAAACTAGAGCACATGGATCCTATGAAGTTATGTGATCACTTGTGAACCTGGGCCTTTCTGTGAAGTTATGTGATCTTGTGAACCTGGATCACTTGTGGATCATTTTTTTTATTTTCTGTGAAGTTATGTGGATCACTTGTGCACCTGGGCTTGTGGATCACTTGTGGATCACTTGTGCACCTGGGCCTTTCTGTTTATAGTTATGCAAAATGAGAACCTGGGCTCTAAAAAGGCCAAGGCCCAAACAAGAATTAGACCAAAAAGTCTTGGGCCTAAAAAAAGAAATGACTCTAAGAAAAAAAATATAAAAGGCTGCATAACAGAAAATAAAAAGGCCAAGGCCCAAATTCGAACTAGACTAAAAAGGCTGTGGCCCAAAACAATAGTGGAATATAAAAAAATCATCAGAAAAAGGCTCCATTCCCAGAAAATAAAAGGCCAAATTATTGGGCCAGGCCCATGCAGATAAGCAAAATAAAGAGAGAAAAAATTAAATGGGCTGAATTATTGGGCTTGGCCCATCAAGACGGCTGAAATGGATCGGGCTGATTCTATTTTTACGACCTTTTCATTTGGTCGTAAGTCTGCCACGTCAGCTTGCCACGGTGGATCTGACGTGGTGTGGTCGGATTGCTAGTGACCAAAACAGTTGGTCATTAAATCTACGACCTTTTTTTGGTCATAAACGTTTGCAACCATTCCAGAAGAAAGGTCACTATAGTCAGTTTATGACGCCCAGCTTTTGACCTTATGTTTTTGGTCACAAAAAGGTCATAAATGGAAATTTGTGACCATTCAGTGACCAATAGTGGTGGTCATAAGTTGACATATTTCTTGTAGTGATAGGAAGTGGGTTAGACTTAAATGTGCTTGCCATGTGCTTCACGATGCTCTCTTTTTGTTCCAATTCTTATCTTTTATGTGAGCATCATTGAAATCATCATGCCTAGCTAAAAGGCATTAAAGAAAAGCGCTTGTTGGGAGACAACCCAACAATTTTACCTACTGTTTTTGTGTGTTCACATGATTGTAATACTGTAGTAATCATGTTTTATTGATTTTGTTTTAATAAAGTGCCAAGTAAGACCTTTGGGATTGCTTACGGTGATAGTTGATTTGATCTGGCCCAAAAACAGAAACTTTTGCGCTCAGTAAAACAATTATCATTTTTAACAGAAGCGTGATAAAATGTTGATTATTTATGTAGAAGATTAATAGACAAATTTCCCAGGTTTTCCAAAGTTTTCAGAATTTTTGGAGTAGCAGAAGTATGGTTGGAGTACAGATTACTATAGATTGTTCTGTTTTCAATGCATAGTTTGCTTGTTTTCTAGATTCCATGGCTTATATTGCTCAATATAAATTATGGAAATGATAAGCTATAGTAGGCATTATGTGAGAACAATTATGAATCTTCTCTTTGACAGTACCAAAAGTGAAATGGTTTCCTCTTTATCATACTGACCTATCTCACAAAGTTCCGTTAAGTTTTGTGTGATTGAAGTTTTCAAGTTTTGGGTGAGATGTCGATATGAGGAGAATAGGGAGTTGACAGTGTCCTGGACTAGGGGGTACTTACCACATCGTCTCCCGACCAGGTGGATCGGGTTGAGGACCCCCATGGCGGTTCACTCAAGGGCCACTTCGGGCAGCCCATGCCGCATAAAAGGGGTATTCCACAAGACTTGGTGATAAAGAGAAGGACTCCTCTCCACCAATGTATTCGTCTAGGACTCTAGTTATCCTAGGCCTCTGGTGCATTATATAAGCCAAGGCCAGGCTAGTCGATCAATGATTACCATGGTCATACAGTCTAGGCTTTAGGGTTTAGCCATTACGATCTCGTGGTAAATCAACTCTTGTAATACTCATATTCATCAAGATCAATCAAGCAGGAAGTAGGGTATTACCTCCATAGAGAGGGCCCGAACCTGGGTAAACATCGTGTCCCCTACCTTCTATTACCATCGACTTATATGCACAGTTCGGGACCCCCTACCCGAGATCCACCGGTTTTGACGCCGACATTGGTGCTTTCATTGAGAGTTTCGATGTGTGATCGGCAAAGAATCAATGGCTCGACTGCAGATCAACTGCGACGTCGGCCTCTTCGTCGCCGGCTCAACTGGTCACATTGGCTTGACCGAGGACTGCGCCCTACCTTTGATCGTCATTTTAGGATGAGGGCTTTCATAAACATCAACTCCGATCTCTATCAAGATCATGAAGGAATCATCCATGGAGCTCGGGGGCTCAACGTCAACATTGCCCTCGGGCGACCGTGTTGTTTTACTGGACAGCGATCTTGTATCCACCGCTACCACCTCCTCGAGTGCCGGTTTAATGATTGCTTCGGTGGAATTGCGCGGAATTGAGTCTACAACAACCCTGGGAAATTTCGTCAAGTTCTGATGGAGGAATCTTTGGCAATCTACGATATGCCGGAGCCTTGTCAAATCTGGACGGGAATCTGGACGAGTTTAGGGCATGATCACCAGAGCCCAGCTCAGAGGTCCTTTGGAAGATCCAACCATTCATCTGCTGCGCAATTCCCATATCTACCACCCCTCAAAATTTAAGCTCAATCCGATCGTCCAAACTTCGGGAACCTTCTGACTAGTGCATCACTTTTTAGATCTGTTTTCTGCGCGAGAACGAATTTGACACGAGTTCATCTTTTTTATGAACGGGATTTCGGACATCCTTTTTGAAGGAAGTTTTGTATGGGGTATTGTGTTTTGTTCCCAAACACATCCCGCTAAATTTAAAGTGTTTTTCAATATGATCTTCACCATCGTGTCGGTGCCAAACCAGCCCGACAACGTTGCTATACGGCTTCCGACCTGCGCTAGACACGTCGTCGCTTTGTTGAGCCGAGCTCAACTTCTTCGGATCATCATCTCTGCGATCCGAACAAGAGTTCGGCATGGCGAAGAATAAATCATCACCAACATCGCCACCCCCCGGACTACACAGAGCGGGCACACTGGCATCGCAGCACGGTCAATTCATCAAGCCGGCATTGACCATGTCATGAGTTACGAGCTGCACCGATGGCCGCACTGTTGCTTATTCAAGCCGATATCCATCACGCCGACCTACTTCGACAACTCGGCTGGACCGGGGGCTCCGCTATTTCTTCTTCAACCTTCTCCGGAGACTACGGCATCACCAGCCGACCAACTTCGTTACGTTAGCTGGACCGGGGGCTTTGGCTCGGCGAGACAATCTTTGCCAGCATCGCCATGCCGTCGGTTCATCACCCATCAGGCAATGGGTGTGCAGATCGAGTCCCAATTTTGGGAGTAACCTTTCTTCAGACTGCTACAACAAATAAACCAGGTGCTATTAATACTAGCAATTTTTGTTTGTTTGGGTTCATCTTTTCCAAGGAATTATTACTCTGGTTTGTTCCATCATCTGTACATAGGTCTATCAAATGGTGGTCGCATTAACGACGGTCGCGTGGTGGTTCGGTCAGTTTCCGTACATACTTCGGCGAAAGCCGCATCCGGAGCTCGGACCGACCTGTGAATTCGGCTTTGCCACGCCTTTACCACATCATGCCGATGCCCTGCATCGAGATTGACTTCGGCGCCAGGCCACATATCTCTAAATAAATTATTTTTGTGAAAAGCAATTACGCAAGGATTATATATATATATATTATTCGTTTTGGAGCACATTATTTTATGTGTGTAGGTGATCGACTTCAACTGCGTCACGGGGTCACTTCGGCAAGCCAACGTCATCGTCCCAATTGGCATAAATCGGCTCGCACGATCATCTTGTTGGTTGAATTGCCACACCGATATGTTCAGTTGCCTCGGGGACTTCGGCATCATCAAGAGGGTCCTACCTTGTCGGGTGTTTGGTGCACGGGCCATATTTCTTTTATTAATCACTTTGCATGAATTACTAATCATGCAACCTTTGTTTATTACTGTTATCTCCAGCTTGCACTATCCTCTGTGCATAGGTAAATGATCCGAATTGGGCAGCACTGTCACCTCGGCTGGACCGGGGGCTTCGCCATCACTTCATTAACCCACGCCGGGGACTTCGGCGTCACTCTGCCGGCCTGCATTGGCTCAGCCGTGTCACTACCTCGGAGTGCCGAACTCCTTGCTCAAACACCTCGGGCTTCGAGGCTGGGACATCGGCCATGCCGAGGACTGCGAACCTTGTCGGATCTGTCACAGATCAATGGGCATCTTCGTCCCGCCACAAGCCCGAATCGCATCATCAACACCGATTACATTAACCAGCTAAATCACTTTCATGATAAAAAACTTTCAGTTTTAAATTTTGTTCGGTTCGACCAAGTATTATAGTTTTTGGCAAAAAGTTGTTTGTGAAAAATTCAAATACCCCGTTTATTTAGGGGCTTCCTTTATGAAGTGTTTCCTCTTGCATATGATTATACTTGTATGGCTTTGTTCCTTCTCCGTGCATTACACCACAATATGCACCTTGTTGACTTAAGTGTTTCACAAGCTGGGTTGCCTGGCTCATGTGCTTACCCCTACGTTCCCGATTGTTCGGCTAGGTGGTAAAGGGGGAACCTCTGTGATTGTTACTACCGGGTCATCTGATTTAGTACCTCAGACTAGGTGAAGCCGAAAGCTAGCACTCTTATTGTTTTTAATAATGGTCGGCACACAACGGAACTCGTGAGTATAAAAAATCTGTTGCACAAGTCTCATAGTAACAAGGAACAACCGAAGAAAGGTATCAACGGGGGTACTATTTTCTTCGAAGATGCTTCTTACACTTTGTCAGTAATATAGCATAAGTTCCCTGAGCGTGCTTTTTCTGTTACAACCTTATGGCCTGATTGCTTGGTTATCGGAAATATCGTTGATATTCTTGACAGGTGGAGTACATAACACTTTTCATCCCTTGACCGAAGACGGAGAAATCGACGGTCGGTTAAGACGCGTTTAAAATTCGGGTGAACACAGATATGATATAACTACTTTGGTACATATAATCATTATACATAAAATACTCTTACCCAAGTCACTTGGGGGCTCTTAAAATTTTTATGAGTTGTTTTATAGTAAATGTTTTTTCTTCTTGGTCGTTGCAAAGTCTTTTTCTAAACTGACCTCGGAGAAGTACTCTGCCTTCGGGATAAGGAGCCTGAAGCCGTAGGCGGACCCGCGTGAAGTCTCGAGATCGGATGTGGCATGTTAAAGCAGGACAGAAGCACAATTTTTTTCCAATTTTCGGATTGGCACCGAACATTTGATCTTGTTCGGACGTCAAGCTTTTACTGACGCTTTTTGGTTTTCCAAGCTTATGGCACTTTTAAACTATTTGTGTGTTTCCAGCATAAGTCTCGCAGTGCAACGCCGGACACCTTTAGAGATTCGGCAAAAACATTCTCGGATATTGCTATATATGCATCGTTTCAAATTGTGTCTTCGGTCAAATAGTTGGGTTGCCCGGCTCCTGTGCTTGCCTCCTACGTTCTGCTTTGTTCGGCTAGGTGTGCAAAGGGAGAACCACTATGGTTAAGCACCTCAGTGGAGAAAGACAAAAACTGACTGTCAAAATAAGCGTAAGCTAGTCAGTGATCCGATGACTACGTTAAATGATGGGACATTCATAACATTGGCCAGCTTCCCCGGTTTAAAGGTTCTATAACTAAGTAAAAGTTATAAAGCCCGCATATCTGATTTCCTTGTTATTGCGGAGACACCCTGCGTAGTATCGACAAACGGGTAGAAGCCAATGATGGGCCACTTTCAACTGATAAACGGTCACAACGGAGTCAAAATAAACATATCATCGTCATTCGTATTTAATATACAAGGGCTGCCTTCTGTAATCATCGTTATAAAGCCATAAATATGCATCAATTTGACCTAATTTTTTGCCAAGTTGGGTTGCTGGCTCCTGTGCTTACCCCTACGTTCCCAATTGTTCGTCTAGGCGGTAAAGGGAGCACCTCTGTGATTGTTACTACCGGGTCATCCGAGTTAGTACCTCAGACTGGGTGAAGCCGAAAGCTAGCGATCTTAAAGGATCACTTTGGCCGGCAATGATGGAAGTGAAAATTTTGGTTCATTAATACCATAGAGTTCGGGAACTTTCCCCGAACTAAATCCTCAATATTTTCCTCCCACATTGATCGAAGGTGAGGTTTCATGATCATGATAGGCATGACGACCCAAAGAAAGGAACCGATAGCAGGACTATTTTCCTTGGAAGATGTTTCTTAATATCACATACCTCTCCGCGTACCTTTGTTTATCAAACCGTATGACCGGATTGCGTTGTTTGTCGTAAATCTTTGGTCTCATGAAGGCTTTATAAAGAAGGAAAAACACTCCCCGGCTGCTGGCCAAGAAGGTGCAAGCCGATGGTCGGTCAACAAACTTTTGTACAATTCGGATCCGAGCATTAATGATGTAAAATACTTGGATACATAGGATCATAAATTGCGAAGTCGATTTATTGCAGCTCATCTTTTAAACACCAAGCTAGCAACTTACATAAAGCTCTCCTAAATCCCAAGTGGCATCGATTTCCTATCTATTAAGCCCCTTGGGGCCAACCTTGGCGAGCCCAGCATTCGCTGGTTCTAGCTCGTTTAAGAGATCTTTATTCTCTTTTCGAGAAGTTTGTGTTAAACACAACAACAAAAATTCAGACGGATCTTGATCCTTAATTCGGCCACCCATGCGAACATTAAGGCTCGGGGGCTACTGGGCTTCGCACTCATTATTTATAAATATTAAAGGGGCATATCGATCCCCTGATCTGGTGTTGCCACCCGACCAGTGTCTCGGGGGCTACTGCGTTGCCTGTTTAGTGCAGAAAATTCAAAGTGCTTAGTGTTTGGCTTGACCGAACTATGGGCAAATGCGTCTTCGGACAACAATAGGTAACATCTGGACCTATCTGGCGTCAAGCTGATATATTGCGGCAACTTCTCAAAACCCTCTCTCAAGGGCCCGTTCGCCGATCACTATTATCTCTAATATATTACACTGCGTTTCTATTCCTACATATGCTGCCGAGCTAGGAGTTGATCCTTAGGGTGATTTTGCAAATCGACCTAAGTCTCAGGGGCTACCAGGATCAACAGTTTTATGTTTTCCTTCAGGTGCACCTTGGGTTTAGACCGACACACACCTTCAGGGCTACTGGATATACATATACTGGCTATATATCTCGGCAGAGAGTGAATTGCACCAATCAAAAATATTCACAAAAATCAGCCCGCAGTCGGGGTGGTGCAGCACCTCAGAAGCAGTTCGGCATAAAGCTCGGGTGCCAGTGGCTCGCTCCATAGAGGGCATTTCTGGCATTAAGTTTGGCTGAATTCGTTCAATCTTTTAAAAGACCGAGGTAGTTTACAACACCTCGGACTTTGACCATCGTTGGAGCTCAAAAGTGGTCCGGCATAAAGCCTAGATTCGAATGGCTCATTCCATAGAGAACTTTTCAGCGTTAAACTCGGATAACCTCCTTCAAACTTTTTCAAGCCAAGGTGATCTATGACACCTCGGATATAGTGCGACGTTGGTGCTTGGCTGCAAAAGATATCTTGAATGCAGTCTGGCGTTGGAGCTCGGATGCAAAAGGACACCGTCGCACGGGAACAACTTCAAACACGAGGTGTGGCGTAAAAAGTAATCCTAAGGCATTGATAAAGGTCGAGAACTTAAAGGGGATCCTCAGATACCCGATGTGTAAACCCTTCGGATTCACTTCAGCGATCATCAAGATCGATGACGAGAAGATTTGTCGAACCAATTTTCAAGACCAATGACCGAAGATGAAGAACAGTTCGGAAGGATCATGGAGCGTCCCCAACTTGAAGACCGGTTCAGGGGGCTACAGACGGTGTCCTGGACTAGGGGGTACTCACCACATCATCTCCCGACTAGGTGGATCGGGGCGGACCCCCATGGCGGTTCACTCATGGGCCACTTCGGGCAGCCCATGCCGCATAAAAGGAGTATTCCACAAGACTTGGTGATCAAGACAAGGACTCCTCTCCACCAACGTATTCGGCTAGGACTCTTGTTATCCTAGGCCTCTGGTGCATTATATAAGCCAAGGCCAGGCTAGTCTATAGATGATTACCATGGTCATACAGGCTAGGCTTTAGGGTTTAGCCATTACGATCTCGTTGTAGATTACTCTTGTAATACTCATATTCATCCAGATCAATCAAGCAGGAAGTAGGGTATTACCTCCATAGAGAGGGCCCGAACCTGGGTAAACATCATGTCACCTGCCTCGTGTTACCATCGACCTTAGGCGCACAGTTCGGGACCCCCTACCCGAGATCCGCCGGTTTTGACACCGACAGGAGTGTCGGGGTAATTGACCACGGGTACCCCGAAGATGGCAAGACAATATTTCAAGACATCGGGGCTAGCAAAGCCCCTCAGTCCGACTGGTCAGGCCGCCCAGGAGGCCCCCTGTCCGACTGCCCAGGCCGACTCGCCACCTAGCCTGCTTCCTGTCCGGCTGCCCCAGCCAGCCGACTGCGCCAACCAGCCGGCTACGTGAAGTCGACCGCTGCACCGACAAGACCCCGACAACATGGCCGTACTATGACATCATCTACAGTGTACTTGTCCCCTGGCACTATTTTATAAAGTGTGCAGGGGACAACCAGCCATGCCACCATGCCTCACACATGGCTTGGTTTGTAAGCTACCCCAAGTAGCTTACAACCGACGCCATGTCACATGCCTACCTAGCTTACATCCTAAGCTAGCCGCACACATATATAAGCTAGCCATCCATCCACTCCCCACTCTCACACGCATGCATACATGCTCACGCCACACCCACACTTGGCCGGCCACATTGGCTTCCTGGGAGCATTCCACTCCCACTTGCTAGCTAGCTCATACACACATATAAGACATACACAAAGCCAGATGCCTATGGCACTGAGCTCAGATACAGCTCTAGGAGCACTCTGTACTGCAGATATATCACATATATTCAGACATGCTGGAGTAGGGGTATTATCTCTCCAGAGAGCCCTGAACCTGGGGAAACCAGCGCGTGCTACTCGCATACCCGTCCCCGGATATTCCAGTAGCAGTCTTGCCCTCACCTCAAGCCACCCTATGACATCTGTCGTCTCGCAACCCCCCCCCCCCGTGAGAATACCACGACAGTTGGCGCCCACCGTGAAGCAAGCTGTTGTTGGAATCGCAGTCCGGACAGGACCATCTTCGTCTTCACCGCCGCGGCGTCGCGCCGTCTCTCCGGTA
Organism: Triticum dicoccoides; assembly: GCF_002162155.2. Classification (NCBI taxonomy): domain Eukaryota; kingdom Viridiplantae; phylum Streptophyta; class Magnoliopsida; order Poales; family Poaceae; genus Triticum; species Triticum dicoccoides. The sequence continues at coordinate 484,672,127 of NC_041380.1, forward strand.
GCGTTCGGGGGCTCGACATCGACACGCCCCCGGAACGACCGCACGGGACGGCGCATCCTCGTCGTTGGCATAGCCCTTTTCGTCACCATCGCCGTGGCAGTGCCGCCGCCCCTCCGCCTGTGGTCACCCCCGAGGCTGCATGCCCCGTGCTGTGTCCCGCTCCCGGGTGGTCATCCGCGCGCCTCCACAGTCGTTTCGGTCGCACGCACGCGGCCGCCCTCTCCTCGACCACACCTCCACTCGCGGCCGAGCTGGCCAACCTCCGGTTCCCACACATGCACGTATTCATGCATGGCTAGCTAAGCTAGCTAGTACACCCCATGGATTGGGCTACGTGCATGCTAGCTTCACTAGCAAACCCAATGGATGGTGCATGCATGCCTCAAGCTCGCCTGGCCTCGCCGCGCTCCGCCAACTGCGTGCTGCTCTGCTCCGCTCTGTGCTCGTGTTGACTGCTCTGCGCCGTCCGCGTGACCCGAATGGCTGACTCCCGCCACTCGAATGGCCAGATCGCGCCCGCTTCCTGGACGGCCGGCTCCTGCCACACGGACAGGCTGGGTCCTCACGCCCACTACCCAGCTGATCGTCAAAAGGAAGTTCCCGGGTGTTAAAAGAAAGAAAAATCAAGCCGGCTAAAAAGAAAAAAAAACTGTACGCCCGGCTACGTGGGCGGACAAAAGAGAAGAAAAGAGAAAACGGCCGTCTGTCCTTCCGCTTGCTTCGCCACTCGGACGACCAGACGTGACCCGGACTTCCTGCCTGCTTCAACGCCTGGCCGGCAAGAGCGCCGGCCAGGCCTCCTGTCTGCCATGCCGCCCGTGCGGTCGGACCCAGCCGGCCAGGACCTCCTTGGAGCGCCCGAAGGCTCAGACTGACTGCCGGAGATCACCTCCACCCGGACTGCGCCAAAAGAAATGTGAGCTCCTGATTTGCGTGATTTTGCACCACGCATACACGGATAGCCCCGAGCAATGCTCGGGGGGCTATCTCCACATTTTATTATAGCTACACCACTGTTCGCCCTGGTGCCAGCCAAAGTTGGCCCGGAGGCTGGCCGCTTGGCCTGAGGCGTTTGTTCCCACACACGGCTTAGTAGCATGTGCGGTACCAAAGGCTCACTCTTAGTCATAGACCGCAGAGCAGCTGTCCGGCTAGCAAGCGTGAACACTGGAGGCCACCCATGCAAAAAACGTCCGGGAAGAAAAACGGTTTGGGCAATCCGGCCATTTCCTTTATGAGTTTCTGCTCAGTCGAATCTGGTCCCAGAGTCTGAGTATTGTACGCTCCACTCCACGGCCCACTCTCGGCCACAGACCACAGAGCGGCTGTCCATCTAGCGAAAGCAGAAGCCAAAGAGCGGAGGGGACATGAAAAAGATAGAAGGGGGCTCGGATGAAACCAAGTCGGCACCCTCCGCATAAAACTTACAATGCTAAAAGTAGTCATTTGATACATCTGCGCGGACTTACTTTGTCTTTTGCATGATCATTTCCGTGGGGAACCCCCCCTCCTCGCTCGGAGGCTCGGAGGCTACACCGAGCTGGCGCGCTTGTGCGCCCCCACCGGAAGGCAGCCGACCGTGATCGACATCTTCTACATCAACACCCGCTAAAAAACCTCCGTCCAACTTCGCCAAGTTGCCCGGAGGCTACTGTCGGGATAATTGACCACGGGTACCTCAAAGACGGCAAAACAATATTTCAAGACATCGGGGCTATTAAAGCCCCTCAGTCCGACCGCTCAGGCCGCCCGGGCGGCCCCCTGTCCGACTACCCGGGCCAACTCGCCACCCGACCTGCTCACCGTCCGGCTGCCGACTACGCCAACCAGCCGGGTGCCCGAAGTCGACCGCTGCACCGACAAGACCCCGACAAGATGGCCGTACTGTGACATCATCTACAGTGTACTTGTCCCCTGGCACTATTTTATGAAGTGTCCAGGGGACAACCAACCATGCCACCATGCCTCACACATGGCATGGTTTGTAAGCTACCCCAGGTAGCTTACAACCAACGCCATGTCCCATGCCTACCTAGCTTACATCCTAAGCTAGCCACACACATATATAAGCTAGCCATCCATCCACTCCTCACTCACACACGCATGCATACATGCTCACGCCACACCCACACTTGGCCGACCACATTGGCTCCCTAGGAGCACTCCCACTGGTAGAAAAAGGGCCTATAGTCCCGGTTCGTAAGGGCCTTTAGTCCGGTTTTGGAACCGGGACTAAAGTGTCGGTACTAATACCTCCCCCCTTTAGTCCCGGTTCAATCCAGAACCGGGACTAAAGGCCCTCCACGTGGGCAGTGCGCAGAGCCCAGTCAGGAGACCCTTTGGTCCCGGTTGGTGGCACCAACCGGGACCAATAGGCATCCACGCGTCAGCATTTC
>NC_041380.1:484674533-484675635 GCF_002162155.2 Triticum dicoccoides
GGGGTTGGGGTTTTTGGGGGGGTTAATTTAGGTGTTTCATATATTGTGTTAGGTAGCTATAATTAATAGAGAGAAGTGTCCTCTCTTATGTCCGTGCTTGGTCGACGCTACGTACTATACATACGTATATAGAGAGGACTAGACACGCTAGCTAGCTAGTAAGCAAACGAAGGAAACAGAAGATCGTCATGAACATATATGCATATATACAGAGAGAAGTGATATCGACCACCTCTCCTTCTCCGAGAGATTGGTCGAACAACAAGTTCTCGTATATCTATCTGACACTACCAGCTACATATATACAATAATTATCTCTTACAAATATAATCATACGGACTCAGGGTCCACATAGAATTCTCCGTCTTCAGGGATCACGTGGTCAAGAAAGAATGCCGCCAATTCCTCTTGAATTGCTTGCATGCGAGCTGGTGCTAGGAGTTCATCCCGCTTCCGAAACATCTAATTTGAAGAAGGGGGTCAATACATATATATATATATATATATAAATGAATGAAACTCAACACAAATGATGGTAATAAAATAAAATTGTGAATGTTGTTATTTACGTACTTCATATTGTTCGTTAGAGTACCCGCCCCGCTCACAGGTCGTGTGGCGGATGGACTCGCAGATGTAGTATCCACAGAAATCATTCCCTTGGTCCTGCCACAACCACTTTACAAGAAATAGAGGTCAATCAAACTGATAAGCAAGAATGCTAAATGGTATTGATGAAACTAGCGCTTGAATCACTAGGAGATGCGCGGAACATGCTACTATAGTACTTACTTTCGGGTGTCTAAATTCCAGCTCCTTCGGCAGTCCCGAAACTGTTTTGGTGAATTTTCTCCAAACCCTGCCGGACAAAGAAAACAATTACTTGATATCAGGAAATGAACAAAGTTGCTGATATGGTGGATAATGATCGATTTAACTTACTTCTTGAGGATTTCAGTCATGTCCGCATACTCCTTGGGATCTTTTCGTTTAGAGTCCAAGACGGTTACTACTCCCTGCTCAAGCTTAATCTCTAGGAGAATATAGTGGAAACTGCACACACATGCATAACTCATGAATTACATTACTATAACCTTGACTA
>NC_041380.1:484675645-484681247 GCF_002162155.2 Triticum dicoccoides
AATAAAATAAAATTGTGAATGTTGTTATTTACGTACTTCATATTGTTCGTTAGAGTACCCGCCCCGCTCACAGGTCGTGTGGCGGATGGACTCGCAGATGTAGTATCCACAAAAATCATTCCCTTGTTCCTGCCACAACCACTTTACAAGAAATAGAGGTCAATCAAACTGATAAGCAAGAATGCTAAATGGTATTGATGAAACTAGCGCTTGAATCACTAGGAGATGCATGGAACATGCTACTATAGTACTTACTTTCGGGTGTCTAAATTCCAGCTCCTTCGGCAGTCCCGGAACTGTTTTGGTGAATTTTCTCCAAACCCTGCCAGACAAAGAAAACAATTACTTGATATCAGGAAATGAACAAAGTTGCTGATATGGTGGATAATGATCGATTTAACTTACTTCTGGAGTATTTGAGTCATGTCTGCATAGTACTGGGGATCTTTTCGTTTAGAGTCTAAGACGGTTACTACTCCCTGCTCAAGCTTAATCTCTAGGAGAATATAGTGGAAACTGCACACACATGCATAACTCATCAATTACATTACTATAACCTTGACTAATATATAAGGGAAACCGAATACGCACAAGACAGTAACACTCACCTGAAGTTGTAAGGAAAGAGTATTATATCTTTTTTTGATTTATTACGAACGATCGTAGCAAGTTGGCCTTGGTAGCTGCGGCATGAAGTTTAACCTCAGTTGCATCTATGAGATATGTGTTCATGAACCCAATATCACCAACTTGTCTTTTCTTCAATTCGGCGATCTTCAATCTGCATAATATAGTGAGGATGATTATAAATACATGCAATGAAAGAGCTAAGCTATATAGAGAAACTTAATGACAGAAGTAGTACTACTTATAGACAGTAGCAGGCGACCGTTGTTTTATCGAGGGCCAATTGATTGAAAAACTGATAGAACTCCTCAAATGGAACAGGCAACAGATCAATTCCAACGAGGTCATGCTCCTTTTTAACTTTCACATACAAAGTACTCCTCCCCCCAGAGTCTCTGTAGATTTTCAAGTACCAATCATGCAATCTTCGCATCATTGTTGATAGAGATCTTTCATCTTTGATGAGAGGCTTCCCGTACTCGTATCTTTGTATCTGCACGTCCATGGGCTCATAATGTACTTCACCGGGCAGGTAATCTGCAAGATTGCTATAACCGGGCACCATCCTCAGATCATTAGCGACGTTGTGGCTAGGCACCTTGAGCGGGGGGCACGATTGCTTCGCTTGTTCACCGAGCTGGGCAATTTGTTTCCCAGCTCGTCGTTCTTTCAGCCTTTGATCACTGACAGTACTTCCCGACCGCTCCGCTTCGGCAAATTCCTTTCCAATAATGCGGTCATAGTTTCCTTTCGGTGGATCAGACTTCGGTGGTTTTGTCAGGGCAGCCAGAGTGCGCTTCACTTTCACCCGATCTACCTTCTCCTCCGGAGGTGGATGTTTCTTTGCTTTCACCCCTTCAAAGAAGTTCCTCACTTCTTCTCGCGCGATCTCGGTGTTCTCCTCCAGGGTCCTCTCATATGGTAACTTCTCTGGAGTCTTCAGAGAAGGACCGAATCTATATGTCCTCCCGCCTCTGGTTGTACTGCTAGACGCCGATCGAGCAGACGTAGCGGTTGTCTTCTTTACTTGCTTAAGAGGCGGAGGAGAAGGACTACGACGCGTCGGAGCAGCTGGAGCGGCGGCAGGTCTCTTCCGCCCTTGCTGACGAGGCGGAGAAGGAGGAGGCTGGCTGCTCGGGCGCGTCGGCGCAGGCGGAGAAGGAGGCGGAGTGCCTCCACGTGCCGGAGAAGGAGCCGGCTGAGGGCCCTGATCGTCACTCGCCAGAGGAGGAGGCGGTGGAGGCGGAGTGCCCTGACTCGCCGGAGGAGGAGGAGGAGGCGGTGGCGTCCAGTTCGGAAGGTTGATGAGCTCCTTCCACCATAGGCATGGAGTCTTCAGAGCAGACCCCAGCCGAGTCTCCCCTTCACCGGTAGGGTGGTCAAGCTGGAGGTCCTCAAATCCCTCCGTTATCTCATCCACCATCACCCTAGCATATCCTTCTGGAATCGGCCGGCAGTGAAAAGTTGCGTCGGGTTCAGTAGGATAAACAGAGCCAACAGCCGCCTTGACCTTCAAATTCATCCAATGCGTCATAAGGTGGCAATTTTGAGACTCCGTTATAGCACCCACGGGATAGCTGGCAGGAGCCGTCAAGGCATGCTCCGGCTGAAGCAGCTCGGTGGAAGCCACGCTGCTTTTACGCTGAGATGGCGGGGTAGCTTTAGGGGAGGCTTCGGCAGTACGTTTGCTGCGATTTGCTTCTTGTTCCTCTCTCGCGTCTACCCTTGCTTGCAGCACCTGCATTTGGGTCTGCTGCACTTTTTTCCTCCTCTCATGGGATTTGTAACCGCCTGCGTCCAGAAACCCAACCTTCCACGGAATGGAGCCTGGCGTGCCTCGTGTCCGTCCAGGGTGCTCAGGATTCCCAAGGGCCATTGTGAGCTCGTCGTTCTCTCTGTCTGGAAAGAACGTCCCTTCCTGCGCTGCTTCGATATACTGCTTAAGCTTACTGACTGGTATGTCCATTTGATCGTTCATCCAAATGCACTTCCCTGTTACAGGGTCCAGGGTTCCGCCAGCCCCGAAGAACCAAGTCCGGCAACGCTCTGGCCAGTTAATTGTCTCTGGTTCGATCCCTTTATGAACCAGATCATTCTCAGTCTTGGACCACTTAGGCCGGGCTATGAGGTAGCCACCTGACCCCGTGCGATGGTGAAGCTTCTTCTTCGCAGCATTTTGCTTGTTTGTCGTCGACATCTTCTGACTCTTTTCCAATGTCTTGTGGGCCACAAATGCGGGCCAGTGATCTCTGATCTTCTCATATCTGCCCTTCAATTCTGGTGTCTCATTATTTTCGACAAACTTATTTAGCTCTTTCTTCCACCTCCTGAATAGTTCTGCCATCCTCTTCAGAGCAAAAGACTTGATTAATTTCTCTTTAACTGGGTTCTCTGGATTATCCTCAGGCGGTAGGGTGAAATTTGACTTCAGCTCAGTACAAAGATCATTTTTCTGCATATCATTAACATAAGAGACCTCAGGGTCTTCTGTAGTCGGCTTGAACCATTGCTGGATGCTTATCGGGATCTTGTCCCTAACCAGAACCCCGCACTGAGCAACAAATGCGCTCTTTGTCCGGAGGGGTTCAATAGGTTGGCCGTCGGGCGCGATTTCTATGATCTCAAACTTTTCATCCGAGCTCAACTTTTTCTTCGGGCCTCGTCTCTTTACCGAAGTTGTGCTTGATCCGGAGGGCTAGAAAAAAGAACAAAGACTTAATTAATATGTGTACATACCAAAACAATGAATGCATCAATCAGCTAGTCAGCATAGGCTTAACTAATATATGTATACCTGGCCGGACTTGGTTCGGTCACCGGAGCCGTCATCACGGTCTCCTTCTTGCACCGGCATTGGGTCACCGGAGCCGTCCTCGTGTTCTTCTTCTTGCACCGGCATTAGGTCACCGTAGCCAGCTTGTTCACCCTCTCCTTCCAGACCATCGGTTTTGTTGAGAAACAATGAGATGGCATCACTTCCTTCTGTGATTATGTCCCGCAACAACGCTTCTTTTGTTGCTTCGTCTAGGGCGGTGTCCATAGTTTCTACAAATATTTACAACATGGCAATTATTATTCAAACATGACAGATGGATATATTAGTGTCAAACGTAGAACTAGCTACCTAATCATAGTAAGCTATCGGGAGAGGGTATATATCGACAACGATGACACTACATCTATGTCCCTCGACGACCCTCGTTCCCGATAAAAAAAAGAGGAAGAGGAAGAAAAAAAGAGGAGAAGAAAGAATAGAGGAGAAGAACCCTCGAACCCTCGACCCCTAGATGACCCTATTCTTCCTCTCATGTTCGAGAGGATCGCCGAGGGGTCGGGAGGTTGCCTAGTGTCAAAGGATTCAACAAAACCATGTCTTCATCATTAGGCGAAAGTAACATGTGCATGATGGTACGAAGCTCTTCAAAGTTGTTCTGGAACGGAGTCCCAGGTAGGATAATTCGCTTTTTGGTACAAAGTTCAGCAAGAGCCTTCCGAATATCGCTATTTGGAAGGCCTTTGCTAAATTCGTACCAAAAGGCGGATTATTCTATCCGGGACTCCATTCCAGGACAACTTTGCAGAACTTCGTACCAACATGCCCTAGTTACTTCCGGCTAATGATGAAGGCATGGATTTCTTCAATACTTTGACACTAGGAAACCTCTCTCGACCCCTCGGCGATCCTCGACCCCTCGAACCCTCGATGACCCTGGAACCCTCGACCCCTAGACGACCCTCTTCTTCCTCTCATGTTCGAGAGGATCGCCGAGGGGTCGGGAGGTTGCCTAGTGTCAAAGGATTCAACAAAACCATGTCTTCATCATTAGGCGAAAGTAACATGTGCATGATGGTACGAAGCTCTTCAAAGTTGTTCTGGAACGGAGTCCCAGATAGGATAATTCGCTTTTTTGTACAAAGTTCAGCAAGAGCCTTCCGAATATCGCTATTTGGAAGGCCTTTCCTGAATTCGTACCAAAAGGTGGATTATTCTATCCGGGACTCCATTCCAGAACAACTTTGCAGAACTTCGTACCAACATGCCCTGGTTACTTCCGGCTAATGATGAAGGCATGGATTTCTTCAATACTTTGACACTAGGAAACCTCTCTCGACCCCTCGGCGATCCTCGACCCCTCGAACCCTCGACGACCCTGGAACCCTCGACCCCTAGACGACCCTCTTCTTCCTCTCATGTTCGAGAGGATCGCCAAGGGGTCGGGAGGTTGCCTAGTGTCAAAGGATTCAACAAAACCATGTCTTCATCATTAGGCGAAAGTAACATGTGCATGATGGTACGAAGCTCTTCAAAGTTGTTCTGGAACGGAGTCCCAGACAGGATAATTCACTTTTTTGTACAAAGTTCAGCAAGAGCCTTTCGAATATCGCTATTTGGAAGGCCTTTGCTGAATCCGTACCAAAAAGGCGGATTATTCTATCCGGGACTCCATTCCAGAACAACTTTGCAGAACTTCGTACCAACATGCCCTGGTTACTTCCAGCTAATGATGAAGGCATGGATTTCTTCAATACTTTGACACTAGGAAACCTCTCTCGACCCCTCGGCGATCCTCGACCCCTCGAACCCTCGACGACCCTGGAACCCTCGACCCCTAGACGACCCTGCTGGAACCCTCGACCCTCGAACCTATAGAACCCTCGAACCCTCGACCCTGAAACCCTCAACCCTTGACCCCTTAACGACCCTCGACCCTCTACCCTAGTTCCCGACCCTCGACCCCTCGAAGAGGAGAAATAAATAAGAAGAAGAAAAAAGAAGAAAAAGAAGAGGAGAAAGAAGAAAGGAATAGTGGAGAAGAAGAGAAAATAGAATATTCTATTTTCTCTTCTTCTCCACTATTCCTTTCTTCTTTCTCCTCTTCTTTTTCTTCTTTTTTCTTCTTCTTATTTACTTCTCCTCTTCTTTTCCTCTCCTCTTCTTCTTTCTTTCCTCTTCTTATTTTCTTCTTTCCTATCC
>NC_041380.1:484682394-484683072 GCF_002162155.2 Triticum dicoccoides
TAAAGGGGGGCAATGGTCACGGTTGGTGCCACGAACCGTGACCAATGCCCCCTTTAGTCCCGGTTGGTGCCACCAATCGGGACCAATGGCCTTGTGCTGCCCCGCGCCCAAAAGTTTAGTCCCACATCGCTAGCTGAAGGGCGCCGGCACTGGTTTATAAGCCCTGGTGTGCCTCCCCATTCGAGCTCCTCTCTAATGCAGGCTTTCGGGCCTAAACTTGCTACTGCCTGTGGGCCTATTGGGCCTTCTGCGGGCCTGAATCCTGGCCCATGTAGGGTTTTTAGTCGTATTCAGGCCGTGGAGGCCCAGTAGGAGGCATTTTTTTTGGTTTTTTCTTTTTTATTTCTACATTTTTTTGGTTTTTTATTTTTTTATTTCTACTTACAACTAAATACTTACAGTTTTTTAGTGATTTATTTTTGCTTTTAGGTCACAAAAATTATAAACTTTGTGTTAGTGCCATTAGTTTTAAATTTTGAATAGTTTAAATTTGAATTTTTAAAAAATTGTGTGAATCACTAGTTTATGAATAACTTTACTATAAAAATAGAATTTTTTTCTATTTATTTTTTATTTCTACTTACAACTAAATACTTACAGTTTTTTAGTGATTTCTTTTTGCTTTTAGGTCACAAAAATTATAAACTTTCTGTTAGTGCCATTAGTTTTAAATTTTGA
>NC_041380.1:484683532-484687671 GCF_002162155.2 Triticum dicoccoides
TTAGGTAACAAAAATTATAAACTTTCTGTTAGTGCCATTAGTTTTAAATTTTGAATAGTTTAAATTTGAATTTTTAAAAATTTGTGTGAATCACTAGTTTATGAATAACTTTACTATAAAAATAGAATTTTTTTCTTCTTTGCTATTTATTTTTTATTTATACTTACAATTAAATACTTATAGTTTGATTTTAGGTCACAAAAATTATATTCTTTTTGCTATTGAAGAATATTATAGTTTTATTTTAGTTGATCATAACATAATATTTTAATTGATTGTTTTTATTTTCATAAAAGTTTTGTAGTTCATTCTGTTTGCTATTAATTCATTCTTTGAGCTAAATGACTCTGAAATTGGAAAGCATTTCAAAATGAACTCTGAAAAGGTTGAAAGTTGGCATGGTATCATCATTTCACCCACATAGCATGTTCCAAAAAGTAGAGAGGGTTACGACCAAAACTTGATGCACTTCATGTACAAAATGGACAATCACTTTCGAAGTATCAAAGTTTCGAACCATAAGACATGAAAGTATTTCAAATGAACTCTGAAAAAGTTGAAAGTTGGGATGGTATCATAATTTCACCCACATAGCATGTGCATGTACAAAACGGACAATGGTAGCATGTTCGTCTGTTACAAATTTGGCATGGTATCATCATAATAGTTGCGGGAGAAAGTCTTCACTTTTTCTTCGCTTGTGTCATTTGCTTATTGCGCCGTAACCATGGATAATCTTCATTGTTTATCAGGATGCTTGGGTCAGCCTTGACATTGAAGGGAGGAATTTCATGAAACTTTTCATTTTTTATCAGGTTCACGCAAAGGTTCTTCGTCACGTGCATCATGTCGATTGAGGAGCGGACCTCTAGGTCTTTCCAGTAGGGTAGGTCCCAAAATATAGATTTCTTCTTCCACATGGGTGCGTGTCCCTCAGCGTCATTCGGAACAGCTAGTCCACCGGGACCCTTTCCAAAGATTATGTAGTGTAAATCATTGACCATAGCAAGCACGTGATCACCGGTGCGCATGGCGGGCTTCTTCCGGTGATCTGCCTCGCCTTTGAAATGCTTGCCTTTCTTTCGACATTGATGGTTGGTCGGAAGAAATCGACGATGGCCCAGGTACACATTCTTCCTGCATTTGTCCAGGTATATACTTTCAGTGTCATCTAAACAGTGCGTGCATGCGTGGTATCCTTTGTTTGTCTGTCCTGAAAGGTTACTGAGAGCGGGCCAATCGTTGATGGTCACGAACAGCAATGCCTTAAGGTTAAATTCCTCCTGTCTGTGCTCATCCCACGTACGTACACCGTTTCCGTTCCACAGCTGTAAAAGTTCTTCAACTAATGGCCTTAGGTACACATCAATTTTGTTGCCGGGTTGCTTAGGGCCTTGGATGAGAACTGGCATCATAATGAACTTCCGCTTCATGCACATCCAAGGAGGAAGGTTATACATACATAGAGTCATGGGCCAGGTGCTGTGATTGCTGCTCTGCTCCCCGAAAGGATTAATGCCATCCGTGCTTAAAGCAAACCATACATTCCTTGGGTCCTTTGCAAACTCATCCCAGTACTTTCTCTCGATTTTTCTCCACTGCGACCCGTCAGCGGGTGCTCTCAACTTCCCATCTTTCTTTCGGTTCTCACTATGCCATCGCATCAACTTGGCATGCTCTTCGTTTCTGAACAGACGTTTCAACCGTGGTATTATAGGAGCATACCACATCACCTTTGCAGGAACCCTCTTCCTGAGGGGCTCGCCGTCAACATCACCAGGGTCATCTCGTCTGATCTTATACCACAATGCACCGCATACCGGGCATGCGTTCAGATCCTTGTATGCACCGCGGTAGAGGATGCAGTCATTAGGGCATGCATGTATCTTCTCCACCTCCAATCCTAGAGGGCATACGACCTTCTTTGCTGCGTATGTACTATCGGGCAATTCGTTATCCTTTGGAAGCTTCTTCTTCAATATTTTCAGTAGCTTCTCAAATCCTTTGTCAGCCACAGCATTCTCTGCCTTCCACTGCAGCAATTCCAGTACGGTACCGAGCTTTGTGTTGCCATCTTCGCAATTGGGGTATAACCCTTTTTTGTGATCCTCTAACATGCGATCGAACTTCAGCTTCTCCTGTTGACTAATGCATTGCGTCCTTACATCGACAATGACCCAGCGGAGATCATCATCATCGGGCACATCGTCTGGTTCCTCTTGATATTCAGCAGCTTCACCCGTGGCAGCATCATTGGGGACATCGTCTGGTTCCTCTTGATCTTCACCAGCTCCCCTCGTTGCAGCATCACCGTATTCAGGGGGCACATAGTTGTCATCATACTCTTCTTCTTCGCCGTCTTCCATCATAACCCCTATTTCTCCGTGCCTCGTCCAAACATTATAGTGTGGCATGAAACCCTTGTAAAGCAGGTGGGAGTGAAGGATTTTCCGGTTAGAGTAAGACCTCGTATTCCCACATTCAGTGCATGGACAACACATAAAACCATTCTGCTTGTTTGCCTCAGCCGCATCGAGAAACTCATGCACGCCCTTAATGTACTCGCGGGTGTGTCTGTCACCGTACATCCATTGCCGGTTCATCTGCGTGCATTATATATAATTAAGTGTCCAAATTAATAGAAGTTCATCATCACATTAAAACCAAAGTGCATACATAGTTCTCATCTAACAACATATAGCTCTCTAGAGCATCTAATTAATTAAACCATACATTGAAACTATGTAAAACATTTCAATGCGAAAACAAATGTGATCATAATCACAACCAAGGTAACAATTGATCCAACGGCATAATGATGCCAAGCCTCGGTATAAATGGCATATTTTCTAATCTTTCTAATCTTCAAGCGCATTGCATCCATCTTCATCTTGTGATCATCGACGACATCCGCAACATGCAACTCCAATATCATCTTCTCCTCCTCAATTTTTTTTTATTTTTTCCTTCAACAAATTGTTTTCTTCTTCAACTAAATTTAACCTCTCGACAATAGGGTTGGTTGGCATTTCCGATTCACATACATCCTAGATAAATAAAATCTATGTCACGTTGGTCGGCATAATTTTCATAAACAATAAATGAACCAATAGTTATAAAGATAATATACATACGAAATCCGAATCATAGACAGGACGAGGGCCGACGGGGGCTGATACCAAAACCATCGCACTATATAAGATGCGATAATAAATGTAAGAAAATGATACAAGTATCTATCTAAACATACAAGTAAGAATATTTTTCCTTTCAGAAAGAAGATAAGAACAAGAGGCTCACTACGGTGGTGTCGGTGATGAGATCGGCGCGGGTGATCGACGGTGGTGAAGACGGGGACGGGGCGTGACGGACCGCTAAATCTAGACAAATCTCGAGGAAAATGGAGCTTGGAGGTCGAGCTTCGAGAGGAGAAAGCTTAAGTAGTGTGGCTCGGGCATTCCATCAAACACCTCATGTGCATAGGAGGTGAGCTAGAGCACCACAAAGCCCTCTCCCCCTCGCCAAGAAAAAACAGAGCACTGTGCTCTGCTCTTGCGCGAGGGGGTATATATAGGCACCTCATTGGTCCCGGTTGATGACATGAACCGGGACTAAAGGGAAGCCTTTGGTCCCGGTTCAAGCCACCAACCGGGACCAATGGTGGTGGGCCAGGAGCGAGGCCCATTGGTCCCGGTTCGTCCCACCAACCGGGACCAAAAGGTCCAGACGAACCAGGACCAATTGCCCACGTGGCCCGGCCGGCCCCCTGGGCTCACGAACCGGGACCAATGCCCACATTGGTCCTGGTTCTAGACTGAACCGGGACTAATGGGCTGAGCCGGCCTGGACCATAGCCCTGTTTTCTACTAGTGTCCACTCCCACTTGCTAGCTAGCTCATACGTACACACATATGAGACATACACAAAGCCAGATGCCTATGGCACTGAGCTCAGATACAACTCCAGGAGCACTTTGTACTGCAGATATACCACATATATTCAGACATGCAGGAGTAGGTGTATTATCTCTCTGGAGAGCATGAACTTGGGAAAAGTAGCGCGTGCTACTAACATACCCATCCCCGGATATTCCCGCACTAGTCTTGCCTCACCTCAACCCATCCTGTGGCATCTGTCGT
>NC_041380.1:484688104-484774153 GCF_002162155.2 Triticum dicoccoides
CCAAGCAACTAAGCTTGGGGATGCCCCGGAAGGCATCCCCTCTTTCGTCTCCAACATTATCGGTAACCTCACTTGGAGCTATGTTTTCATTCGTCACATGATAAGTGTTTTTCTTGGAGTGTCAATTTATTTTGGTAGGATGTGCTTGCTGTTATTTAGAATAATGATTTGCATATTTTATTCCAATAAAAGTGGCAATTATAGCCTTTGCCATGCTTATTTTACAAGTCTACATGTTGCTGTTTGAAAATAGAAAGTTTACCGTTGTTGCAAAAATTCCCTAGAAAATTAAGGATGTGATAAAATGTTGAAACTTTTGGAAAATTGAGATCTGATAAATTTTTAACAGTTTGGTATTTTTTTCATAATTTTTGGAGTATAAGAAGTATTGATACTCTTGCATTCTTTGCAGACTTTACTGTTTTGGCAGATTGCTGTTATGTGTGCATATGTTTGCTTGTTTAATGATTCTATTTGAGTATAGGAGTATTAAATATGCAGAGGCATTTAGTGTGCAATGTTTAACATTAATTTTAGTGATTTGCTACAATAGGTAATGATAAGGTTTTTGCATTGGTTTATACTAACTTATCTCACGAGTTCTTGTTGAGTTTTGTGTGAATGAAGTTTTTGAGATTTAGGAAAACTGTGATATGAGAAGAATTAAGGAGACACAAAATCTCGAGCTTGGGGATGCCCAAGGCACCCCAATACAATATTTCAAGAAGTCTCAAGCATCTAAGCTTGGGGATTCCCAGATTGGCATCCCACCTCTCCTCTTCAACAATTATCGTTTAGTATCGGTAGAGTCTAAGTTTTTGCTTCTTCACATGAGTTGTGCTATTCTTAGAATTTCATTTTATTTTCATTTTGCTTGCTGTTTTAATAAAATACTTAGATCTGAAAGTTTTTAAATAAAATAGAGTCCTCAAATAGTTGCCAGGGAGGCTAGGTAAGCGGCATTCACATCCCATCAAAGAAGCTCTTTTCTATGGAATTGCTCTAGTGCTGCACTTATATATTTTTGAGCATGGTGTGTTTTAGTATTTTTGAAGAAATTCTCTCTTGATTCACTTAAATTAATTTGAGAGAAAGAAATATTATGCTCATGATCTTCACTTATATCTTTTTGGAGTAGCTTGTCATTTACTCTTGTGCTTCACTTATATCCTATGAGTAAATTGTTGAATGAATTGAATATCATGAAGTTGAAATCTTATCATGCCTAGTGGTAGCTTCACATTGGGTTTAGAAAGTGAAATCTTTTGAGGCTTGACAATCACAATATTAGTCATACAAGCAATTCACGAATAATTAGTATAAGGAAGAGCACTTTCACATGCAAATACACTATCTTGGAAATCTTTTGTGATTGTGAGCTCCCATCAAAATATTATATGCCAGAATTGTTAACGTTGGACAAGGAAGACAATGTAATGGTTTATGTTAGTTCATATTCACATAGAAGTTATATTGTAATAGATCATTCAACATGTGGTTCTTGCCTCCCAACTTTGCTAGCCAAAAATTCTGCACCAAGTAGAGATACTACTTGTGCATCCAAAAACCCTTAAACCCAAATCTTATTTGCAAGAGTCCACCTACCTACCTAAGTATTGTGCAAGATCCTTCAAGTAAGTTGTCATCGGTGCAGTAAGGCAATAAAATTGCTTCTAAAAGTGTTAGATCATTTAGTGTAATAGAAATTTGAGCGTTGTACGAACTTGTGATGGCAAAGAATAAAAGCGACAGACTCCATAATAAAGGTTGCTATCATAAGGGGCAATATAACGTGATGTTCTTTTGCACTAAGGGGTTGAGCATACAAACAAATAAGCGCATGGCAACATCTGCTTCCCTCTACGAAGGGCCTATCTGTTACTTTTTAGTATTTACTTTTATGCAAAGTGTCAAAGTTTTTCTCTCTATTCCTTTTTAATTTTCTCTTTTGGCAAGCATCATGTGGTGTGGAAAGATCTAGGCACATATATCTAGTTGGATATGGGTAGCCTGAGTTATTATTGTTGACATCACCCTTGAGGTGAATACGCTGGGAGGCAAAATTATAAGCCCCTATCTTTCTATGTGTCCGGTTGAAACGTTTTTCTCATGTGTATGCAGTGAGTGTTAGCAATCATAGAAGACTATATATGATGGTTGAGTATGTGGAGCTCTTACTTAGACTCTGTTGAATAAGTTGAATTGCAATTTCTTGGTGAATGAGAACATGGGTTGTTGAGTTTCAAGAGAATTCATTGTTTGAACCTTAACATGTGAATTGGTTGCTACTTTAACATGAGACGTTTTATAAAAAATAATTGATGTTATGATGCTAGGAAAAGTGGTTGAAATTATCATTGATCAAACTTATGAACTTTGCTAGCATTCACACTTCATAAATTATTTATGAAGTATTCATGTTGTTATACTATCATTATTGAATGTTTTATAATCTTTTTATAGCAACTTTATATAATTTTTTGGGATTAACCTATTGACCCAGTGCCCAGTGCGAGTTGCTGTTTTTTACTTGTTTTTTACTTCGCGGGAAATCAATATCAAATGGAGTCC
Organism: Triticum dicoccoides; assembly: GCF_002162155.2. Taxonomy (NCBI): domain Eukaryota; kingdom Viridiplantae; phylum Streptophyta; class Magnoliopsida; order Poales; family Poaceae; genus Triticum; species Triticum dicoccoides. Next base: position 484,690,676 of record NC_041380.1, read on the forward strand.
AAACACCGTGAAACTTTTTGGAGATTTTCTATGGACTAGAACACCCAGGATGGGCTAGAGCAGCACGTGGGGGTGCCCCGAGGGGGGGACAACCCACCAGGCATGCCTAGGTGCCCAGGCGCGCCCAGGTGGGTTGTGCCCACCTTGGTGGCCTCCCGCACCCCCTCTTTACCCTATAAATTCCCAAATATTGCAAAAACCCTCGGGGTTAACCTAGATTAGAAGTTTCGCCGCCACAAGGCTCTGTAGCCATTGAAAACCAATCTAGACTCTGTTCCGGCACCCTGCCGAAGGGGGGAATCATCCCCGGTGGCCATCTTGATCATCCTGGCGGCCACCACGATGTGGAGGGAGTAGTCCACCCTCGGGGATGAGGGTTTGTACCAGTAGCTATGTGTTTAATCTCTCTCTCTCTCTCTCTCGTGTTCTTGAGATGTCACGATCTAGATGTATCGTGGGCTTTGTTAATATAGTCGGATCGTATGGTGTTTTCCCCTCTCTATCTTGTTGTGATGAATTGAGTTTTTCCCTTTGAGATTTCTTTGTTATCAGATCGAATACTTTTATGGATTTGAGAACACTTGATATATGTCTTGCAATTGAATACTCGTGGTGACAAAGGGGTATCGTATTGATTCACTTGATATATGTTTTGGCACTCAACTCACGGATTCCCGAGGTGACATTAGGGTAATCTATGCATAGGGTTGATGCACGTTCTTGTCTTTGTTTTTCTGGTAGAAATTGTGGGGCACTCTTTGAAGTTCTTTGTATTGGATTGAGTATTATGAATATGAATTTGCTTTGGTGTTATTTTAGTACGAACTCTTGAATAGATCGAACGAAAAGAATAGCTTTGAGGTGGTTTCGTACCCTACAAACAATTTATGTTCTCCGCTAGATAGGAACTTTGGAGTGATTCTTCATCACATGTTAAGGGATGGTTATATGATCCAATTATATTAGCATTGTTGAGAGGTTGCACTTGTGAAAGTACGGACCCTAGGACTCATTTTCAAGCATTGCAATACCGTTTTTGTGCCCATTTACTATTTGCTACCTTGCTGTTTTTATTTATTCAGATTATAAAAATATATTTCTACCATCCATATTCCACTTTTATTACCATCTCTTCGCTGAACTAGTGCACCTATACATTTTTCCATTGTATTAGGTATGTTGGGGACACAAGAGATTTCTTGTATTTGGTTGCAGGGTTGTTTGAGAGAGACCATCTTCATCCTACGCCTCCCACGGATTGATAAACCTTAGATCATCCACTTGAGGGAAAATTCCTACTATCCTACAAAACTCTGCACTTGGAGGCCCAACACGAGTCTACAAGAATTAATTTGCATAGTAGACATAGGCACGGTATCCTGATGGTTCACGTGCTCGACCCAACAGCTTGTGAAGCTAAGGGGGTCATGGGAGGCGACTGATGAGCCATTGCATGGACCACCTCTCCCTCCCATCATGCCTGAGACGAGTCGATGATTTCCTAGGCATTCAAATCCCCCTACGAGGGCGGGTCATGTTGTTGCTCGCGTATTCGCCGGGCATTGTTAGAAACAGCTGGTGACTCTGTGTGGCGGTTTTGGCAGCGAGTCGGTGTGGGGTGGAGTGGAGTCGTTGCTGGCTGTAAGAATAGTTTGCCTGCTGAGCGACCACACTCTTTAGCAACTCAATAGCATGCAAAGTCTCTCTCTCCACAGGGGTATTGCCCGTTATCAGGAGTGTGGCAAGGTTGGTAGCTGATTGCTTGTATCTGCGTTGGTAGTTCCCCGAAGAGGAGACGATGATGCAACACAACAAAGGTAAGTATTTTCCTCAGTTATGAAGCCAAGGTTAATAATCCAGAAGGAGAACCAAGCAACACTATGTAAACAACACATGCACACAAACAACAAATACTTGCAACCCAACGCGTAAGAGGGGTAGTCAATCCCTCCTCGGTATTGAGATAGACTAAATTGTATAGGTTTTGATAAATAGATCTAATGAAAACAGAAAATAAAATAAATAAATAAAAAGTGCAGCAAGGTATTTTTATATTTAATATGATAGGGAATTGAACCAGGGGTCATAGTATTCACTAGACGCTTCTCTCAAGAAAATAGCATATGGTCGGTAAACAAATTACTATTGGACAATTGATTGAAAAGCGAATAATCGTGATGATATCCGAGGCAATGATCACGTATATAGGCATCACATCACATCCAAGATTAGTAGACCGAAACGATTCGACATCTACTACTATTACTCCACATAGACCGCTATCCAGCATGCTTCTAGTGTATTAAGTTCATGGAAAAATGGAGTAATGAAATAAGAACTATGACATGATGTAGATAAGATAAACTCGCGTATGAATAAACCCCATCTTGTTACCCATAATAGCAACGATACATGCGTGTCATGTCTTTTTCTGCCAATCAGATTAACCACCGCAAGATCGAACCCATCAAAAAGCACCTCTTCCCATGGCAAGAAAAATCAGTCTAGTTGGCCAAACCAAATCAAAATTTCTGAGAAGAAATACGAGGCTATAACAATCATGCATAAAAGAGTTCAGGAAAGACTCAAATAATATTCATGGATAGAATTGATCATAAACCCACAATTCATCGGATCCCAACAAACACATTGCAAAAAGGAGTTACATCAATAGATCTGCAAGAACATCGAGGTGAACATTGTATTAATGATCAAAAAGAGAGAAGAAGCAATCTAGCTACTAGCTACGGACCCGTAGATCTGTGGTAAACTACTCACGCATCATTGGAGGGGCAACAAGGAGATGAAGAACCCCTTCATGATCGTTGCCCCCTCCGGCAGACTGTTGGAAAAGACCTCTAGATTGGATCTCGTGGTTCTGGAACTTGCGGCGGCTAGAAAAGTGTTTTGTTGACTCCCCTAGGGTTTTGGGGATTTTAGAGTATTTCTAGGGGTGGAGGTCGGTGGAGAAGCTTCCCGTGGGCTCCACTACCCACCAAGGTGCGTCTGGGCCCCTGGCCGCCTCCTGTGTGCTCCTTTGGCTCCATGGGTGTCTTCTGTCCAGAAAAAAACTCCAAAAATTTTAGTGGCAGTTGGACTTCGTTTGGTATTGATATTCCGCAAAGTAAAAAACAAGCAAAAAAATAGCAACTGCACTGGGCACTATGTCAATAGGTAGTCCCAAAAAATGAGATAAAGTTGCTACTAAATGAATATAAAACATCCAAGATTGATAATATAACAACATGAAATTATCAAAAATTATAGATACGTTAGAGACGTATCAACATCCCCAAGCCTAATTCCTGCTCGTCCTTGAGTAGGTAAATGATACAACAGAATTTTTTGATGTGGAATGCTGCCTAGCATGTTCATCATACTTTCCATGCTAGATACATCATAGACGGTTCCCAAACATAAAATAAAGTTTATTCCTTTTTCCACCATTCTTTCAAAATCCTGGCTAGCCGTATCCATAGGTGCCTTCCATACCAACACTTTCCAACGAATTTATTATTGACAACATAAATAATTTTATTCATTTCAGGACTGGGCATCCCTATTACGTTCTTGAAATGACAAGTGAATTAACTCTCAACTTGAGAATAACACATCTAGCATGGAAAACATTGGCCACCCCCTGCCGCTTCATGAGTGATACGGGCACGCAAAAAGGAAATCCATTTTGAAAATTAGAGTTGGCACACACAAATTTACTTGGACCGGCATGGAAATGCCGCATATAGGTAGGTATGGTGGACTCATTTGGTACAACTTGGTTTAAGGAGTTTGGATGCACAAGCAGTATTCCCGCTTAGTACAAGCAAAGGCTAGCAAATAGATTGAGAAGAAACCAACCAAAAAACAAAAATGATCATAAACGAGCATTACACATAAATACACCGATTAATGCACCACAAGTAGGATGTAACTTAATTGCAACTATTGACTTTCATGCTTGCATAGGGAATCACAAACCTTAACACCAATTGTCGGTGTCAAAACCGGCGGATCTCGGGTAGGGGGTCCCGAACTGTGCGTCTAGGCCGGATGGTAACAGGAGGCAAGGGACACGAAGTTTTACCCAGGTTCGGGCCCTCTCGATGGAGGTAAAACCCTACGTCCTGCTTGATTAATATTGATGATATGGGTAGTACAAGAGTAGATCTACCACGAGATCAGAGAGGCTAAACCCTAGAAGCTAGCCTATGGTATGATCGTTGTTGTGTATGTTGTCCTACGGACTAAAACCCTCCGGTTTATATAGACACCGGAGAGGGTTAGGATTACACAAAGTCGGTTACAATGGTAGGAGATCTGCATATCCGTATCGCCAAGCTTGCCTTCCATGCCAAGGAAAGTCCCTTTCGGACACGGGACAAGGTCTTCAATCTTGTATCTTCATAGTCCAGGAGTCCGGCTGAAGGTATAGTCCGGCCATCCGGACACCCCCTAATCCAGGACTCCCTCAGTAGCCCCGGAACCAGGCTTCAATGACGACGAGTCCGGCGCGTAGATTGTCTTCGGCATTGCAAGGCGGGTTCCTCCTCCAAGTACTTCATAGAAGATTTTGAACACAAAGATAGTGTCCGGCTCTGCAAAATAAGTTTCCACATATTTCCATAGAGAGAATAATATTTACAGAAATCTAATTTGCTGACGTATTCCGTAGTGTGACACACCATGACCAAGCCTTTATCCAAGTCATTTTATTATCCCACCTCAGCGCGTCATGCGAGGCGGTTTCCTTGGCTCGTCTTGTTAAAGCAGAGATTGTGTCCCCTTATAACGGGATTCTCATCAATACGGCCGTGGGTAACCCAACCGCTTCTAGGACTCCTAGATTATAGGCAAGTCCAAACGGACATGGAGAGGACGCTTGATATTCACCCTCTTTATAAAGGGGACAAGGTTTTTATTTTTCCCTCCCGTGATCAATCGAACCCTTCCCCCACCTCAAGCTCAAACGCCCGAAGTTCAGGTCAGGTGCTCCGGACCTTCAGTCATGTCTGGATCTAGCCTTCAAGACCGATGGGTGCCTTCCTTCATCACGGAAGAAGACATCAAAAAGTTGAGGGAGGCCAGATATCTGACCGCCGATATTTTGCATCGGCTGCCTCCCCGAGGACAGGCCGTCCCCACCCCTGAATCCAACGAGAACGTCGTGTTCGTCTCCCACTTCCTCCGAGGTCTAGGCCTTGCTCTGGATCCTTTCGTCAGGGGTTTGATGTTTTATTACGGGCTAGATTTCCATGATCTAGCTCCAGACTCCTTTCTTCATATCACGACATTTATCGTCGTGTGCGAGGCCTTCCTCCGGGTTACACCTCACTTTGGCCTATGGCTCAAGATCTTTGAAGTAAAGCTGAAGATGATCAAGGGGCAACATGCAGCGTGTGGAGATGCCTCAATACGCAAGATGACGGGAGCTCCGTGGCCCGAAGGTTCCATCCCAGAGGTGTCTGAATTGTGGCAACAGGAGTGGTTCTACATCACGGCTCCTAGAAATGCCAAGTGGGCGGCCGCCCCTGTTTTCCGCTCGGGCCCTCCACCATAGCTGATGTCATGGATCAGCAGAGGTCTGAGCTGGGGTCCAGCCAAGGACGTGCCTGTACTGCAAAGCCGCATTCGAGATCTCTTCAATGGAGATTTCAGTTTGGTTGCGGTAATACAAGTTATGCTGGTTCGTCAAGTCCAGCCTTGCAAACGTCGGCCTCTTCGCCTGTGGGAGTTCAATCCCGAGGGACCACGCGTCATTCAAAATTTTCTTGGCCTGACGCACGAGGAGATGTACAAGTCATTCTTCGGACCTCAGGTGGAGTGTCCGGAAATCACCGAGGATGTGGGCCTGAGTAGTAACCGCGCCGCCGAATAGGTAAGGGATCTTCCGGCCGAACATACTATCTCTCCTTTGTTACGAAGTTATTTATGAGAGTTTGCTTTTTGACCAGGACTGGCTAACAAAGGGAAGTTGATTCGGTGTTCGGCCCCCCTCCCTGAGGGTTTGGAAAATCCGGTATTGGAAAAGATGCTCCAGACCGCACCTTGCCCAGAGCCCTTGAAGGAAGATACTGTGGAGGATAATACGGGCAGACGCGAGCCCCCAACGCTGCCCATCTTAACCGAGGGAGCGAGCGTCTCCATGAAGGAAGACGACCAGAAGAGGAAAAGGACTGCGCCCAGGGATTCGGAAGCCGAAGCTTCCAAACGGGAGAAGAAGCCTCCCACAGAGGGTCCTACCTTGGGGGGCACTGTTGCCGCACAAAGTCCGCGGGGGGATCAATTCTCACGCGAGTTGTAAGTGACCCAAAATACTTTAATAGTACAGATATGCCATCTTTTCTTCTGAGAGAATAACCACCGCATATATTTTTGTAGTTCGGGCCTTAGCCCCTCTCAAATGAGCTCGTCTTCGGGGGATCTTCTTCCCGAGATGATGGAGAGCGAAACGCCTCCTCCAGACTCCTCCGCTCCGAAAGGGGGCGACCCTGAAGTGTCGTCGCGGAGGGCCTCTCCGAGTCCGGTGAGGCCGGAAGATAATCCCATTGACCCCCGAAGCTCCCAGTGTCCGGCTCCCGAAGAGAGCAGACAAAAGATTCCGACACCGTCTAGTGTGCGATTGAATGTTCTGAGGGAGTTGGTGGGGCGAGTGGCCATCTCAGATGAACACCGTGTGCTGATGAATACGGTGATGGAGAGAATATCGTCTGCCGAAAGCGGATTGCATGAACCTTTTATGAGTCTACTGACAGGCTTTGAGGTACGTAAAAGAATGTATGATAGTCCTGCACATGCTAGGTGTGCCCTGTGTAGATAGTAGCCCCTGAGACTCTGGTTGTCGTCGGAAACGACGACGAACAGAGGATCATATTCCCAGGTAATAACCATACTGCCTCTATGTGCAGGTGATGGAAGCTCCGGTGGCTAGCCGGACTAGCGAGTTTGCCCATTTAGAACGACAGTTGGATGCGGCAGACGCCGACATCAAGCTTGTTAACAAAAGGCTTGACGAGGCATAGGGTAAGTGTCATTATCTGGTAAATGCCACAATAGGAAGAGCAGCATGATGCCAGCATCTTTAATATGTTGTGACTGTAGATGGAGCTGCCACTGTGGAAGCCTTGCGGGCAGAACTTGCCCGAGCCAAGGAACAAGCAAGGTTGGGTAATGCGACTGCTTTGAAGGCGGCCGAAGAGTTGCAAGCCGAGAAGGCCGCACATGGTGAGAGCCGAGACAAGATGGCCAAGATGGCCATAGAATTAAAAGCCGCCGCCGACCGTTGCCGGGTTCTTGAAAAGGAAAACCAAGCGAGGGCATCGGACCTTGAGAACGCTGCTGCGACGAAAAAAGACCTCCGCTCTGCTATGAGGGCAAAGAAGGAGGAGCTGCGGGAAGCCGGGGATATTGTAGCTGGGAAATCCTTTATGTTGCGGAGGGAGTTCGGAGATCCACGGTATGATGGATTTGGCGGCGAGCGCTGCCGATGCGGCCAAGTACTTCCATGGTCAGACGGACCATGAAGTAGACCAGCTGTTTTGGAGAAAATTCCATTCTCCCGAGCGTCCACTTTCATTGACTGACCAATTAGCCGAATGGGCCAAACTAAATAGGTTGTCCGGACTCTCCATGAGGTCTGTTGTGGATCAGCTATGGCCGGAAAGGTCAAAACCGAACAACTATTTCAGCTTGGTGCAGCAGTTCCTTGACGTGGTGCCGCGCATTAATGCGATGAAGAGGTCGGCGTGCATAGAGGGCGCACGGATGGCCTTTGCCCGTGTTAAGGCATACTGGGCGGAGATGGATGCTACCAATGTTGCAGCGCGGGATTCGGCTATAGGTCGAAAGGCTGCTGAGCACTACTTTGATGAAGTTCTTGAGGGTGCCCGTTTGATAGAGACCCAGTGCTCAAAAAATATTATGTTTGAGTGATATGTAATCTCATTGTAACCGAAATGCTTTTATAAATTCTTATGAGGCTATTTTTATACTTTTGCCTGAAAGTAATATGATGCCTCCTGGGCGGCCGTTTATCTATACATGTGTATAACCTGAAAGATTGCAGTCGTCGGCTTCAACCCCCACGCATATAATGCAGAGGTGCTCGCAAAAACACGCGTTCACACTTAACCCAACGTCTTGGTCCTATTAAGGAGGTGATAGCGGAGCGAGCGAGGCAACTGGACTATAATGCTTTAGCACTTTCACTTGGCCATAGGAGTTTGACAGTGGGGCTACTTGATAGCCCCTGGTGGCTCCGCACTCTCCCGCTTCTGGGGTGCGTACATGCCTGGCCGGAAAATGGCCCTTCGTTAAGGCGGAGGAATTCTAACATTCCCACAGGTCATCGAGTGGTTGACCAGTCTCACGCTATATCATGACAGTCAGTTTTCGGCTTTCTCTACCGAGGTGCTCGTCCGGATGAACCAGGGCACAATCGCAGTAGTTCTCCTGGTGCTATCTTAGCCGGTAAAGCGGAACGTAAGGCACCAAAACACAGGAGCCAGGCAAACCCAACATTTGACCAAAGACAATGATTCGGAGCTGATGCATATAGGCCCAAACTCGCGACGCCGAACACTCCCTAAGGTATTCGGTCTTTGTGGTATAAACCGGGCCTAAATAATGGCCTTTGTAAGAAGCCCCTTGTGTCCAGGTACGTGCATTGTTCTGGCGTGGCCACATGCCAAGACATCAACATCCTTCTCAATGGTGGATATGTATCAACAAGAGACAGTAAAAAAGGTTTACGCAAGGTCTTAATCTAAAAAGAATCCTTGGAGCGGGTCCCTGCTGCACATCTGCGCCTGTGTCTCCGTTGTGTCGTATCCTGGACGGGTGTAGCACGATGATCGTCTGTAAAAGAGAGGAAGTTAAGTGAAAAAGTTGTCGTGCAAAAAGATAGTTTTGAAAGAAACCATGTATAATTCAAGATGAGAAGAAATTTCCACTTGTCTGCGCGCGTTGAGCCCCTTGTATTGACAAATAGGGGTGTGACCACTTATTCGGTATAAATAGCGGCATCGGACTTGATTAGTTGTGTCTGAGGTCTTGATGACCTATTTGGATGCTTTCACTGGTCCGGACGCCTTTAGTGTGCGGCTGCCAAGGCAGCCGCACTCTCTTCGGTGCACAGAGATCACTTGATATTTCCGTTCACTGAAATGATGCCATGTGGACCGGGCATCTTGAGTGTGAGGGAGGCGTAGTGTGGTATTGCATTAAAGCGAGTGAAAGCTTCGCGTCCGAGCAGTGCTTGGTAGCCACTTTGAAACGGAGCGATGTGGAAGGTTAAATGCTCGTGACAGAAGTTATCGAGGGAGCCGAATATAACATGTAGTAGGAGGGAGACCGTACAACGAGCCCCTGGGCCTGGCGTTACTCCTTTAAAGGTAGTATTGCTATGGCGAATTTGTGTTGGGTCTAACCCCATCCCGCAGATTGTATCCTGATATATTAAGTTTAGGCTGCTGCCGCCGTCCATCAGGACTCGTGTGAAGTGATATCCGCCAATTATTGGGTCTAATACCAGGGCAGCCCATCCTGCGTGTCGGATGCTTGCTGAGTAATCGCGATGGTCAAAAGTGATTGGTTGAGACGACCAGTGGCAGGACTTCGCGGTGACAGGCACTTGGGTATATTTTCCTGGGAGTGCCGTGTTGTCTTTTCCCTTGATCACGTGTAACATGTTTACTATTTTGACTTCTGGTGGAAATTTCTTTTGTTCCGCCGTCTCTTGCTTGGGAGGCTCGTCCTTGTCTTCACTTGGTGTATCCTCCCCCTTATGTACGGTGTTGAGCTTGCCGGACTGCTTGAAGACCCAACATTCTCTGTGGGTATGATTAGCAGGTTTACCAGGGGTACTATGGATCTGACATACTTGGTCCAGAATTTTGTTGAGGCTGGATAGTTCATCCCTGGTGCCTTTAGGGGGCGGCTTTTGACTTGGCCGAGACCTTTTGAATCCGGCATTTACTGCCATGCCCTTCGTGCTGTCTTCTTTATTCCGGCGTTTGTTATTGCTGTTGCGTCGTGATTTCCCGTTTCCATCTCTAACTTCAGATGTACTGGGGTCGCTGGTGCTGCATCTGGCTAGCCAGCTGTCCTCACCCGCGCAAAAGCGGGTCATGAGGTTTGTTAATGCGGCCATCGTTCTCGGCTTATTTTGGCCGAGGTGTCTGGCGAGCCATTCGTCACGGACGCTATGCTTGAAAGCTGCCAAGGCTTTGGCGTCCGGACAGTCGACAATATGGTTCTTTTTAGTAAGAAACCTGTTCCAAAGCTTTCGGGCTGACTCTCCGGGCTGTTGAGTTATATGACTCAAATCGTCCGCATCCGGAGGTCGGACATAAGTCCCTTGAAAATTTACCCGAAAGGCGTCTTCGAGCTCTTCCCAACTTCCAATGGAGCTTTCGGGGAGGCCTTTGAGCCAGTGACGAGCTGTCCCTTTGAGCTTGAGGGGTAAGTACTTGATGACGTGGAGATCATCTCCTCGAGCCATATGGATATGGAGGATGTAGTCCTCAATCCAGACCCCAGGGTCTGTTGTTCCGTCGTATGCCTCTATGTTTACGGGCTTGAATCCCTCTGGAAATTCATGGTCCAGCACCTCATCGGTGAAACATAGGGGGTGTGCGGCACCCCTGTAGCTGGGTGTACCGCGTTATCGGATGTTTGTTGTGTTGCATTGTATGCTGGGGCGCGCTTGCGTGGTCCATAGATGGATCTTGTTGCACCGTCCTTTGGGTGCGATCCCTCGCATGGGTCACGTGTTGTATTGTGAGCGGCGTTGTATGCCGCTCTGTGTTGGTAGAAGTATCGTCTATCCAACCAGGTGGCTGCTTTGATATTTGGTTGTGGGGGGTCTGAGGCCTCCTCATCGAATTCGGGTAGCAGCTTCCGCTTTGGGTAGCTCTTGGAGGGGCGATTGTCGCCATACCTTGCTGTTGTGTTGAGTATTTTACTCCATCTGATTTGGAGTGTGTCTTGCGCGGCCTTGAGCCTTTGCTTTTGCTTTTTCAGACTCCTCATGGTGGCAACAAGCCTTTTACGGGCAGTCTGCTGCTCCGGGTGCCTGTCCGGCGTTATATCGTCCGGACCATTATCCTTGATAGGATTTGTTTGTTCGGTTTGATTATCCGGATTGCCGTTGTCCGGCAGCGGTTCGCCGTGCTCCAGTGCTGGGTATGTGTGATCGCTATTTCTGTCGAGGCGGGATTTGGGGCGGTGCTTGCGTCGCCACTTTGACTGCTTTTCGAGGGAACAAGCCTTCGGTCCGTCCTTCTGCTCCTCGTCGTCATCTTTTGGTGCGTCCACCATGTATACGTCATATGACGAGGTGGCGTTCCAGGGCCCAATAGGCGCTGGTTCTTTATCGTCTCCTTCATCGGTGTCCATACCGTCGATGTCTTCGGAGTCGAAGTCGACCATGTCGGTTAAATCGTCGACAGTGGCTACAAAGTGGGTGGTGGGTGGGCTTTGAATTTCTTCATCGTCCGTATCCCAATCTCACTAACCGTAGTCCGGCCAGGGCTCTCCTGATAAAGAGAGAGACTTTCGTGATTTCATAATATCGCCAAAGGGCGAGTGGTGAAAGGTGTCCGTGGTAGTAAACTCCATGATCGGCGCCCAATCAGATTCGATCGGCAGAGGCGCGAATGGTTCAGAGTCCGGAGAGGAGTCCGGCTCCTTGGAATCATGAGTCTCGCGGAGTGCGGGGCTGGTGTTCGGCTCGATCGCTTCTAGGATCGCAGCCCCCAAGGCGGCGTCCATCCACCCATCCTCGATCGGCGCAGTTGGCTCCAAATTAAGGGTCGAAGCCGATGCGGGTGCGGCCTTCAGGGCACGGTTAGGCGGCAGAGCTAGATCATGCTCGTCGTGGCGGCGCGCTCGGCAGTGGCTCGAATCCGTTGAAGATCAAGTCCCCGCGGATGTCAGCCGTGTAGTTTAAACTTCCAAATCTGACCTGGCGGCCAGGGGCATAGCTTTCGATCTACTCTAGATGGCCAAGTGAATTGGCCCGCAGTGCAAAGCCGCCGAAGACAGAGATCTGTCCGGGGAGACAAGTTTCACCCTGGACCGCATCACTATCGATGATCGTAGGAGCCATCAAGCCTGACGGTGACGACACAGAGGAACTCTCAATGAAAGCACCAATGTCAGTGTCAAAACCGGCAGATCTCGGGTAGGGGTCCCAAACTGTGCGTCTAGGCCGGATGGTAACAGGAGGCAAGGGACACGAAGTTTTACCCAGGTTCGGGCCCTCTCAATGGAGGTAAAACCCTACATCATTCTTGATTAATATTGATGATATGGGTAGTACAAGAGTAGATCTACCACAAGATCGGAGAGGCTAAACCCTAGAAGCTAGCCTGTGGTATGATCGTTGTTGTGTATGTTGTCCTACGGACTAAAACCCTCCGGCTTATATAGACACCAGAGAGGGTTAGGGTTACACAAAGTCGGTTACAATGGTAGGAGATCTGCATATCCGTATCGTCAAGCTTGCCTTCCACGCCAAGGAAAGTCCCTTCCGGACACGGGACAAAGTCTTCAATCTTGTATCTTCATAGTCCAGGAGTCCGGCTGAAGGTATAGTTTGGCCATCCGGACACCCCCTAATCCAGGAGTCCCTCACCAATATTCTTACTAAAGCATAATTACTCACCAACATGACTCACATATTACAATCTCCATATCACAAAGATATTACCAGGAATCAAGTTTATAATATCCAATGATCTTCATGAAGCTTTTATTATATCCCTCTTGAATACCTATTACTTTGGGACTAATTTCATATTACCATTGCTACTAACAAGCTCTCAAATAAATTTAAGTGAAGCACAAGAGCATAAAAATTTCTTCAAAATTTTCAACTCTCAAAATGATATAAGTGAAGCATGAGAGGGTATTTCTTTAAAATTTTACTAACTCTCAAAATAATATAAGTGAAACATGAGAGCATATTCCTTAAAAAATTTGACCACCACCCGGCTAAAAAAGATATAAGTGAAGTACTAGAGCAATTCCATAGCTCAAAAAAATTAAGTGAAGCACATAGAGAAATTGTAACAAATCATATCATCATTATGGCTCTCTCAAATAGGTGTGTCCAACAAGGATGATTCTGGCAAACTAAAAAGCAAAACAAGCGAAGACTCATATAATACAAGACGCTCCAAGCAAAACTCATGATATGTGACGAATAAACATATAGTTCCAAGTAAAATTACCGATGGTCGTTAGAAGAAAGAGGGGATGCCTTCCGGGGTATCCCCAAGCTTACTTGCTTGGTACTTCCTTGAACATTACCTTGGGGTGCCATGGGCATCCCCAAGCTTAGGCTCTTTTCACTCCTTGTTCCTTCATCCATCGTGATCTCACCCAAAACTTGAAAACTTCAATCACACAGACATAACAAAACCTTCATGAGATCCGTTAGTATAATAAAGCAAATCAGCACTTAAGTACGGCTGCAAACCCATTAATATTTTATTATTGCATTGTACCTACTGTATTCCAACTTTACCATGGCTTATACCCCCCCCCCGATACAATCGAAAGATTCATCAAAATAAGCACACAATGCAACAAAAATAGAATATGTCAAAATTAGAATAGTCTATAGTTATCTGAACTGTAACCATACTTCTATAACCCCCAAAAATATAAAAAATTAGGACAACGTAGGCAAATTGTATATCAATCATGTGTAATAAAATTCAGGATTTTATCATTCTCAGACGAATTTGAACAATTCTTCTACCGGACGCACAAGTTTCTGTTTTCCAACAAGATCAAATCAACTATCACCCAACATGATCCTAAAGTCTTTACTTGGCAAAAACCTTAATTAAAACATAAAAACATAAGCATAACAGTACCATAATTGTGTAAACATAGAAGAACAGAAATAAAAAGTGAAAAAATATTTTATTCATTGGGTTGCCTCCCAACAAGCGATATAGGTTGCTCTCATGGTTGACTCATATGGTGACTTAATTCTAGTTCTAGGGAGTGTTCCATTCCCTTTCTTAATGGAAAATGAAATTTAATATTCCCTTCTTTCATATCAATCATGACACCTATAGTTCATAAAAATGGTCTACCAAGTACTATGGGACAAGATGGATTGCAATCAATATCAAGAATAATAAAATCTATGGGCACATAATTCCTCTTTACAAGAATAATAACATCATTAATTCTTCCCAAAAGCTTTTTAATAGTAGAATCTGCCAAGCTCAAATTAATAGATCAATCTTCTATATTGGTCAAAACCTAGGACATCACATAGAGATTTTGGAATTGTGGAAACAGTAGCACCCAAATCACATAAAGCACTCATAAATTTTTATCTTGACTTCAGTAGTGGGCTCCCATTGGTCATATAATTTCCCAGGAATTGAAATCTCCAATTCTAACTTTTCTTCTAAAGCTTTCATCATTGCTTTAACAATATGTTTAGTAAAAGATTTATTTTATTCATATGGATTGGGTGAATTTAGCATGGATTGAAACAAAGAAATACATTCGATCAAAGAAAGACTATCATAATTAAAGTTTTTTTAATCCAAAAGAGTGGGCACATCACTAGTTAAAGTTTTTACCTCTCCAAACCTACTTTTATCAATTTTTTCAAGAATATTTTCACCCTCCAAATTATGGGGACACCTTCTAGCTAAAGTTGACTCTTCTTCAGTCCCCTTATAATCAATTTTAATATTAATAAACAAGGAATCAATAGAAGAAACACCAATCATCTTAAGATCTTCATCACTTTTATGAAAGCAAGCGGGCGAAAACACTCTTTCCAAAAATTCTCTTTTAGCTCTAAACATAGTGGTTCTTTTCTGAATTTCATACATGGAAACAAATAAAGCTTTAATTGATTCATTGACATCAACCTTGGGTGGTGTCGTGGTGCGCTCCAGAGGCGAGGTCGGCATGAGGGAGCGTGGGACGCAAGACATACCCAGGTTCGGGGCTCTCCGGAGAGATAACACCCCTAGTCCTGCCGAGTGTGGTTTATACGTAACAGTACAAAGTTGCTCCTAGAGCTGTATCGAGGAAGAAGGAAGGCATGCCAAGGCTTAGGCCGCTCCTTCTCCTAGTGTCTGTGGCTAGTCTGATCCTATGCTTTGTTGTGTGATGGCTATCGTTCTCGTCGTACCCGTATGCATGAGGGCTCCTGGGAGTTTTATAGGCCAACCCCTAGGGGTACAATGGTGATGTTACAAGGCCGTGTGGTTATGTTGTCATTGTCTGGGAAGCCGGCGCTCGGATCCACCAGGTGCCAGGGCTCGCCGGGTTCTCCGGGAGCGGGCCCCGTGTGCCTAGAGGCACTGTTTGCCATCTTGTCGATCATCATGGAGTGGTCGGGTTGAGTCCGCAACAGTGGTGCACCATGAGGTTGCCGCTTGCTGGCGTCAGCAGTGATGACGGATGCACTGTTGCCATGTTGGCCCTGGTCAGCAGGTAGGTAGGGCATTGTTGCCACGCACCGGCTGACTAGAGGCGTGGGCAGGGCACTGTTGCCTTGCTCATCCCTAAATGGAGACTCCTCCCATCGTACGGCTGGGATGAGATGGGAGATGACCCATGGACGGGTCGAGTAAACACGCCAAAGGGGTAGCTGGCTTGTTGCAGAAGTCTTGGTTTGTAGGGTTTGACCGTCTTGTACCAGCCGTCGGCGCCGGGTTGAGGAGTTCGTCCGGGTTGAAGAGTTCGGCCGGGTCATGGGGCTTGGCCGGGTTGAGAAACCCGGCCAGCCGCGAGTAGAATTGAGGGGCGTCGCTGGCCCTAGTGCTTTTGAAATGGATCCAGGTTCCATTGCCTGCCCGGGGTTCATCCCCCCGATAGTAGTCCCCGAAGCTATGAAGGTCCGCCGTCTCCGAGTGGGAGAGCCTTCGTAGTTTCCCCCCTGAGGAGGTGAATTTTGCGACCGCTGGGCCCGGTAACACCCACTGTGTGCCGGCTTCTGGAAGCCGGATAGTGGCATCCCAGCGCGGGTGAGAAACCGAAGAGTCCGTCGAATCTTGAGGCTCTATGCAAGCATCACGTGGAGCCTGCGAGCCGGAGGGGCCTGACAGGCCACGCGCGCGACTTGACAGGGCGACGGGCTGGGGCCCACCACTGCGCGCCCTCAGCCCACACATGCAGATTTATTGCGGCGTCCGCGAGTCGGTTGCCATTCTCGACGCAGTTATTGCATGCGTACCTGTGCACTTATTGCGGAGAAGTGGAAAGGGCGAGCGCAAACGATCCCACTTCCCCATGTTTCGAACCGTGGCTTATAAATTGGGGGGATGGGAGTGGCAGAAATCATTCTCGCTCGCACTTCCCCAACTCTTCTCCCTTCATGTGCTTCTTGTGACCGCCGCGCGCTGCGATGCCTGCCGCTTCGACCAAAGCTCCATCTCCATTCTTCTACACTCTTCCTTTTCTTCGTCTTGCTGATGGTGCGGTAGGTGCTTCCTTCGGGCTCGTGGATGGGCTCGGCCATCACCGCGGAGGACATCACGTACATCCGCTCCTCCAGGCGCTTGCTGGGGGAGACGGAGGTCACCGTGCGCCTGCCGCAGGGCGAGTAGGAGCCGCGGCCTGAGGGGACGGAGCGTGTGGTGTTCTACCCGCACTTCAAGCGCGGGTTCAGCCTCCCTGCGAGCAGCTTCTTCTGCAACTTCCTGGAGTCCTTCGGGCTCCAGCCCCATCATCTTCGCATGGGCGCCATTATGCAGCTCTTCGGTTTCGTCACCCTCTGCGAGGGGTACCTGGGGGTCAAGCCCTCAATCGATCTCTGGGTGCGCTTCTTCGCATTGAAGTAGCAGGGCCCGAAGGCCAGGAAGATGCCCGACTGCGGGGGCGCCGTCATCTACAAGCAAACGGATAGGGGCTGCCCCAAGATGTCGCTGGAGGATTCTGCCAAGAAGTAGCAGAACTCATTCTTCTATGTCCGCAACCTCGGCGCGGACCGCATCAACCTGCCGCCCTTCGTCGACGTGCCACCGTGGGTGAAACAAAACTAGAACTACTATCCCTGGCACCGTCGCAGGAGGTGCTCAACTTATGCCAGCGGGTGTCGGAGATGAGGGAGCAGCAAGGGCTCACCGGCACCGACCTCATCACTGCCTTCATCAGGTGCCAGGTGCCACCCCTGCAGCAGCGCGCCCACATCATCGGTCTGATGACTGGCCTCCAAGACCCCAACTGCTCGTGGAACTTGTGCATGGGAGCGGACCAGGTCGCCCACCGGGTCAACGACATTTCCAAGGCCAGGCTGCAGGAGGACTGGGAGTTCGGGAAGCCTCCGGACAGCCAGGCGAACCCGGCACCCGTGGTGAGTCCTTGGTCTTCATACTTTGCCCCTGCACATATTCTTGTTCATCTCGACGCGATGCGGGAGGTGCTTCTGAACGCCAGCCGGCATCCATATGACCGAGCGCCGATGCAGGTGGTGCGGGCCGGCTCGGTGAAGCCCGTGGGCCATGGCGAGGGGGAGGAGGAGGCGGACGCCGATGTCGGCACAGGGCGCCGTGCGGGTATGTTTGTCTTCTATATTTCTTGAGTTGCCGGGCATGAGGTGGTGCGGGGGATACTGACGCGAGTTGTTGATGTAGTGGCGCCGGGAGGAGGAGGCGGCAGCGCGGCTGGAGCCGGGTCGCCTTGGGGGCGGCGGTGACAAGCCGACCACACGGGAAGGACAATGTTGCGCCCTGAGGCCCGGCCATGAAGCGTGCGGCGAACCCGGCTGCTGGCACAAAACCGCCTGCCAAGAGGAGGCGCGACGCTCCATAGGCGAAGCCGACGAGACCCGCAGTCCCGGTGGTGGCTGGGTAAGTTCTCTTTCTGCTGACTCCGAATGGCTAAGCCGCTCTGCTTGGTTCTTGTTTGTTTACTTCATTGAGCTTCAGGTCACCGATCTCACTGGCGCTGGCGGTGGCGGATGCTGCATCTATCGAGGGCGCCGTGTTCGGGAGGACCCGAACCATCCCCATTGACCGGGACAAGGCGAGGGTTGACCCGGACCTCTGCATGGATCTGGCCGACACCATGGCCTTGGCCTGGCAGGACCGGAACAGGGCTGAGGCATATCTGGAGGCGGCATCGACCCAGGCTTGGATCAACACTACAGCGGCGTGGGTGCGAGCCGACAAGGAGCCGGCATGGCCCGAGATGCCGGTGGGGCTGGAGCCGGCGGTGACGGTCTTCATGCCGTCGTCGGAGGGAGAGCGCGGACTAGGCTGTCGGATTACGGGTTCTGGCAAACCCTTGAGGTTCAAACTATGGAGTGCGGATGAAGATCTCTCCCTAGCTCGCTCTCGCAACGATCTCAAGGCCTTGCTCACCGAACCCAAGGAATAAGAGACATGAGGTTTTATACTAGTTCGGGCCACCGTTGTGGTGTAATACCCTACTCTAGTGTGGTGTGGTGGATTGCCTCGTGGGCTGAGGATGAACTAGTATAGTGGAGGAACAGCCTCCTCAGGAGAGGTGTTATTGTGCTCGATGAGCTGGTGAGATGGCCTTGGTGGAGTGGATCTGATCCAATATGAGCCAATCCTTGACTACGGTGGTGGCTAGTCCTATTTATAGAGGCCCTAGTCCTCTTCCCAAATGTTTAGGCTTGAAGGGATCCCACAACGGTCAATTTCAAAGGGAGACAACTAGTACAAGTTATCCTGACAAAAGGTGGTCTTTGCCTGCCAAAGGTTCTGCTGGTGATGCCGCCGTGGGCTCCGTGGTGACCTTCGTCCTACCGTCCTGCTGGTCTTGGTCTTGTTGCACCGATATGGTTGCCTGATGCCTCGGGACTCCTCGCCTGCGCTTGCCCCTTTAGCACCAAATTGGAATCAGGTACTCTGTGCCCACTAGCACTCGACAGGCCTTGGTCGTCATGGATCACATCACGCGGACCTCGCGAGGTGCCCCTTGCATAGATATCTCCACTCCCCGGGAGCCAGCCTAGCGAGGCCCCCCCTAGAGAGGGCTTGGTGTCGTCCACCTCGCAAGGCTTGGCCCCTCGCGAGGGTCTTGAGCGGTTACTAATGAAGATGGGCCGTACCAGGCCGTTGGTGGAGCCATGCCCTGGGCCGCAGGCAGGCAAGTCTGGGTACCCCGTTCACAGGACGCCGACAGTAGCCCCCAGGCCCAAGGCGCGCTCGGACTTGGCGTCGAGGCGAATCCAAAGGGAAAGTGCTGAGCGCTGCGGGCCCCAACCACCTGCAGCCTTAATTGACGGGTGGCGATTGACGGGACCTGGATGTCTCCACTTCCCCACGCTGCCTCGGCAACTGCCTCACTTGACAAGACCCTGCTGCTTGAAGAAGAAAACCATCATTACCTTAGATCATGGAGGACGGCGCTTGGCCTCCCTCTGGCTATAAATGAGGAGAGGGGCGGAGCCCCCGTTGCTCATCTCTTCCTCCAACCCGCTTGATTCCTCTTCTTCCTCCTTGCTGCGTTGCTCATGGTGCCGATATGGAGGTTCTCCGCCACTGAGAAGGGAAATAACCCGTGCGTAGAGCTTGGGCCACTCCCACCAAAGAAGAGGCTGGCCCTCCCCTGTGACATTGTCGTGAGGCCAGAGGTGACGAGGCCTTGGTACGGGCAGCTTCCCCTGGCTACCCGCTGTCCTTGTACGCTTAGGCAGACGGCTCCGGAGGAGGATACAACGACCGACGCCGCTTACACCATGGCCGCAGTGGCCGTGCTGTGGCGGTACGCGCCGCCATCCTGCGAACCCACACCGAGGGCTCCTCGCGTGAACTTGTGGTGTGGGCGGCGATGCCACCGCACACATGGATCCATTTCCCGCCATTCTTTGCTGAAGAGATGTCGCCAAGGGGGGCGCTCGAGCTGTGGCTGCAGCACACTGAGTGCGGCACCCCGACGACGGGAGCAGAGGTCGAGGCCGTCTCCCTGAGCAAGATCTTCCTGACCCGTGGATGGGGCAAGGTTGCCCGTGTCTATCACGCGGAGGGGGCCCACGTCATCCATTTTGATTGTGACTACGCCTCCATGATGTTCTCAAAGTCTTTGATGAGGAAGGTCGCCGCCTGGAGTGCTGCCCTGAAGGGGGTCTCCAAGACAGCGCAGGGGGAGGTGCTGGGCCCGCCCTTGGTCCTGCCGAAGAATCCTCCAGCAGCAGCGACGGCGCCTAGGACTCCAGCGACTCTCCCGAGCCTGACGAGACTCCGGAGACGAGCGACGATAGCTACGAGCCCCCGAGCTATCGCCGCACCCGGGGTGTAGCAGCGCTGTCCGCTCATCGTCACCACTGATCTGGATGGGGCTGGCGCCGGCCCCTCGTGGCCTGCTATTGATGATGGCATCGGCGGCGACGCCTGTAGATAGGGCTCCTAGAAACTTCCTTCTTTTGTTCATTGCGAGGAATCGAGATGAACCTCGTGGGGGGCGTGTAAAGAATTAGTAACACTTTTGCATCAATATCATTCTTATTGTGAAATTCGCGATTGCACGTCTTGCTCTGGTATTGTCCCCATTTTAGTGCTCGCGGCAGCTTAGTGCTCTACGCCGAAAGGTCCCAGTCCCCAGGCAGGCTTCAGCCGTCGCCGGTATGCGAGGTCGCGATGCCGTGGTCAAGGCCAGGAGATGAGCGGCCCAAGGTCCGGTAAGATCCCCTGAGTCACGATGCTCAGGAGGTCCCCCTTGGCATCCAAGTAGCTCGCTAAAGGCAGAAAAGGAAGGTGGCACTGCCGGAGCAAGGCTGCGGGAGCTGGAAATCGTGGGTCACAACGCCGGGCTGGCTTGAGTGTGTGATTTATCTTAGCGATTGAGGTCGATTCCTCGCATGGTGCACCGCTGATGGTGGTACCGTTGAATTGTGTTCACGCCAGCTCCCCCCTTTCACACTCTCCTGAGTGCTCTGCGTCCTTGGCTCCCGACCCTCAAGCAAGCTTAGCCACCGCTGGTATGCCAGGTCGCGATGCCGTGGTCAAGGCCAGGGGGTGAGGGCTGGAGAGTCAGTACAAGCTCCTGAGGTGCGATGCTCAGGAGCCCTCCTTTTAACGCCCAAGCAAAAATCATGAAAGGGAGCAGCTGGTGTGGCCACCTATAGCTAGGCTCCGTAGTTTCCTACGAGTTAGTGCGAGAGAGAGAGTGCCCCATACATGTGCTTGCTAGCCTGCCATTGCTTCTTCTGCGAGAAGATGAAGGCACTGTGGATCTGGTGAGGTGGCGTACACGGAGCGGGCCGCGAGCCAGAGCTTGATCGCATAGGTTTATCAGTGTTGCAGGGACGGACCTGAGCACAAGCGTCGTGCCAACATGTGAGTCTCCCTTTGCGGGGTGAGCAGGTGACCGATCAGCAGTGCGGAAGGCCGTGATGAGTAAGCACCAGGTGAGTAATGATTACAAAGCAATTCATGCGAGGAGGCAAACCAGTTTAGATTGATGCAAGAACAGTACATGCCACTGGGACGGACCCAAGCGGCCTGGGGATGATGCAACCCGTGAGGCGCTCCCAATAGCGTAAGCTAAAGATGCAAAAGGATACGCACTACAGGGACATGCCCATGCGACTTGGGGATAATGATGCCCGAAGGGCGCCCCTAACTGAATGAACTGGGAAGAGTCACCTGATACCGTAGCTAGAGTGGTGTCGGGGAAGTGGCTCCTCATGAGGCGCCAGGGTCCTGAGCCTCAGGAGGCCCTGGTGGCTCCTGAAGAACTATCGTGATCTCCGCCAGGACAGCGTGATGCCTGGCCTCCTGAGCCGCCAGAATGCTCCGCATGTGGCGCTAGAAGGTGACAACCGCGTTCCGTAGGCCGAGAGGCATGCGAACGTAGTTGTGAGGGGGACCTTTGCACAGTCCAAGGCACGAAGTACAGAAACATCCCTGAGATGGGACCTTTTTGAGCCCTGGAATGTCGATGCAGACACGTAGCCCACCGTCCTTGCTAGGATGGGGATCTGCGTTGGGTGGTGGGCGATGGTCGCCACGTATCGTCCTTGCCTCTTTGAAGCTCTTGGATCGCCTTGGTGATGAACTCCTGAGCACCAGGCGCTCCACACCTCATGCCCTCTTGAGGGCAATGTGCGGCGAAGCACGCCTCCACATGGTGCCCGAGCGCCTCCCTCGTGACGTTGGCTAGGTATGAGGCCCTCCAAAAGAGAGCCCCCGAGCCAAGTCTGAGGAGGGCGCCAGGTGCACCTTCCTATGCGACGGATGGAGGCGCCCTGGCTGTGAGCGCAGATCCTGAGGTGGTGCCGCTAGAAACACCACCTTCCTGAGGCTCTTGGTGGAGTAGCTGCTTCTTCTTGGGGTTACAAGGTGCCTTCATTGTCGTGGTCTTTGGCCACTGCAGCTTAGTAAGCGTGCTTGAGGGAGCACGCCACATCTCTTTCTTCATAGGGGACCGTGATGATGCAGACGCTCCCTAGCATCTTGAGGACGGTGGAGCCATGGTGGGTCACTGCCATAAACTTGTCCAAGGCTAGATATCCAAGGATAGTGTTATACGGCAGGCGGATGTGGGCGACGTCGGAGTCGATGAGCTCGGTGCGGTAGTTGTCAAGCTGGCCAAAGGTGACAGGGAGGTGGACCTACCCTATCGGGGTGGTGGAGACGTCGGTCACTCCTGAGAAAGGCTTGATAGGGTGTAGCTGGCCGAAGGTGATGGCGCACTTGGACCACCTGAGCGGGCGCGTGGCTTCGAGCCTGGGAAGGGCCGCATTCACCTCGCGAGCAAACTGCTTGAAGATACGCTAAGAGGCTGGGGCTTGAGCACCACCCAAGATACATGCGATGGCGCGTGGCTCCTGGAAGCACCCTACCCCTCGTCTTGATGGTGGTCGTCGTTCCTTCTTGGTGGGGGCAGAAATGGAGGGAGGCCGGCATTGCCCTGGGGCGGTCCTCACGAGGCTGCTCCCTCCAGGGGCCCTCGCGAGGCTGGTTGAGGGAGTCCTGGATTAGGGGGTGTTCGAATAGCCGGACTATACCTTTAGCCGGACTCCCGGACTATGAAGATACGAGATTGAAGACTCCGTCCCGTGTCCGGAAGGGACTTTCCTTGGCGTGGAAGGCAAGCTTGGCGATACGGATATGAAGATCTCCTACCATTGTAACCGACTCTATGTAACCCTAACCCTATCCGGTGTCTATATAAACCGGAGGGTTTTAGTCCGTAGGACAACATACACATCAACAATCATACCATAGGCTATCTTCTAGGGTTTAGCCTCCTCGATCTCGTGGTAGATCTACTCTTGTACTACCCATATCATCAATATTAATCAAGCAGGACGTAGGGTTTTACCTCCATCGAGAGGGCCCGAACCTGGGTAAAACTTCGTGTCCCTTGTCTCCTGTTACCATCCGGCCTAGACGCACAGTTCGGGACCCCCTACCCGAGATCCGCCGGTTTTAACACCGACATTGGTGCTTTCATTGAGAGTTCCTCTGTGTCGTCGCCGTCAGGCTCGATGGCTCCTACAATCATCGATAGCGATGGAGTCCACGGTGAGGCCTTCCTCCCCGGATAGATCTTCGTCTTCGGCGGCTTCGCACTGCGGGCCAATTCGCTTGGCCGTCTGGAGCAGATCGAAAGCTACGCCCCTGGCCGTCAGGTCAGATTTTGAAGTTTAAACTGCATGGCTGACATCCGCGGGGACTTGATCTTCGACGGATTCGTGCCACTGCCGAGCGCGCCGCACTGTCACGACGAGCATGATCTAGCTCTGCTGCCGAACAGTGCCCTGGAGGCCGCACCCGCATCGGCTCCGACCCTTAATTCGGAGCCAACTTCGCCGATCGAGGAAGGGCGGTTGGACGTCACCTCGGGGGCTGCGACCCCAACGGCGATTGAGCCAAGTACCAGCCCCGTACTCTACGAGACTCGTGACTCCAAGGAGCCGGACTCCTCTCCAGACTCCGAACCCTCCGCGCCCCTGCCAATCGAATCTGATTGGGAGCCGATCATGGAGTTCACCGCCACAGACATCTTTCAGCACTCGCCTTTCAGCGATATCCTGAAGTCACTGAAGTCTCTCTCTTTATCAGGAGAGCCCTGGCCGAACTATGGTCAGCAAGGTTGGGGTACGGACGATGAAGAAATTCAAAGCCCACCCACCACCCACTTTGTAGCCACTGTTGACGACTTAACTGACATGCTCGACTTCGACTCCGAAGACATCGACGTTATGGACACCGGCGAAGGAGATGATGAAGAACGAGCGCCTACTAGGCCCTGGAAAGCCACCTCGTCATATGACATATACATGATGGACACCCCAAAATAGGGAGATGGCGATGGAACAGCGGAGGATAACCCCTCCAAGAAACAGCCTAAGCACCGGCGTCAGCGGTGCCGCTCAAAATCCCGCCAAAACAAACACGGTGATTCCAGCACGGGAGATAATAATACTCCGGAAAGCGCCAAAGAAAACCCCCTCCAGCAAGATTTAGCACAGGAGGATGGAGAAACCAGCCCTCATGAGAGAGCGGCCGACAAAGAGGTCGAGGACGATAATTATATGCCTCCCTCCGAAGATGAGGCAAGCCTCGATGACGACGAATTCGTCGTGCCAGAGGATCCCGTCGAGCAAAAGCGTTTTCAACGCAGGCTTATGGCCATGGCAAGAAGCCTCAAGAAAAAACAGCAACAACTTAGAGCTGATCAAGATTTGCTAGTCGACAGATGGACTAAAGTCCTTGTGGCCGAAGAGCATAAACTCGAACGCCCCTCCAAGAGCTACCCAAAGCGTAGGTTGCTACCCCGATTAGAGGAGGAAGCACTGGATGCGGCCGACCGGCCACCTCGTGGTCGCAACAGAGAGGCATCTTGGCCCTCCACTCAAGCCGCACCCCGTACCAAGGCACGGGAATATGCGCTGGACTTACGAGACATGTTGGAGGACAAGGCAAGGCAAACAAGATCGATCTACGGATCGCGTGGGCGCCCCACGGCTCGAGACAGTAACCGTCACACCGGCCACAAATTCGGCGGGGCCGAACACAGTAGACAAGGCTCATTGGAGCTACGTCATGATATAGCCCAGTACAGAGGTGCCGCACACCCACTCTGCTTTACAAGCGAAATAATGGATCATCAAATCCCCGAGGGTTTCAAACCCGTAAACATCAAATCATATGATGGCACAATAGATCCTGCGGTATGGATCGAGGATTATCTCCTTCACATCCACATGGCCCGTGGTGATGATTTCCATGCCATCAAATACCTCCCACTCAAGCTTAAAGGACCAGCTCGGCATTGGCTTAACAACTTGCCAACAGGATCAATCAGTTGTTGGGAGGACCTGGAAGCCGCATTCCTCGACAATTTCCAGGGCACTTATGTGCGACCCCCAGAAGCCGATGACCTAAGTCACGTAATTCAGGAGCCAGAGGAATCGGGCAGGCAATTCTGGACACGGTTCCTAACAAAGAAAAATCAAATAGTCAACTGTCCGGACGCTGAGGCCCTAGCAGCCTTCAAGCACAATATCCGTGACGAGTGGCTGGCCCGGCACCTTGGACAGGAAAAGCCGAAATCTATGGCAGCACTCACGACACTCATGACCAGCTTTTGCGCGGGAGAAGACAGCTGGCTTGCTCGTAGCAACAATATGACCAAGAACCCTGGTAATTCAGACACCAGGGACAGTAGTGGCAGGTAGCGTCGCAACAAGCAGAAGCGCCGCATTAACGGTGACAATGCTGAGGATACGGCAGTTAATGCCGGATTCAGAGGCTCTAAATCCGGTCAGTGGAAAAATCCATTCAAAAGGTATCCTAGGGGCCCGTCCAGTTTGGACCGAATCCTCGACCACTTGTGCCAGATACATGGCACCCCTGAAAAGCCGACCAATCACACTAATAGGGATTGTTGGGTGTTCAAGAAGGCAGGCAAGTTAAATGCCAAAAATGAAGACAAGGGGCTGCATAGCGATGACGACGAGGAGCCCCGGCCGCCGAACAACAGTGGAAAGAAGGGTTTTCCCCCACAAGTGCGGACGGTGAACATGATATACGCAACCCACGTCCCCAAAAGGGAGCGGAAGCGCGCGTTAAGGGACGTATACGCGGTAGAGCCAGTCGCCCCAAAGTTCAACCCATGGTCCTCCTGCCTGATCACCTTTGATCGAAGGGACCATCCCACTAGCATCCGTCATGGCAGATTCGCCGCATTGGTTCTAGACCCAATTATTGACGGATTTCATCTCACTAGAGTCCTTATGGTCGGCGGCAGCAGCCTGAACCTGCTTTACCAGGATACAGTGCGGAAAATGGGCATAGATCCCTCGAGGATTAAGCCCACCAAAACGACCTTTAAAGGTGTAATACCAGGTGTAGAGGCCAACTGTACAGGCTCAGTCACACTTGAAGTGGTCTTCGGATCCCCGGATAATTTCCGAAGCGAGGAGTTAATCTTCGACATTGTCCCGTTTCGCAGTGGTTATCACACACTGCTCGGGTGAACCGCATTCGGTAAGTTCAATGCGGTACCACATTACGCATACCTTAAGCTCAAGATGCCAGGCCCTCGAGGAGTAATTACAGTCAATGGAAACACCGAACGCTCCCTCTGAACGGAGGAGCACACGGCGGCCCTTGCAGCGGAAGTACGAAGCAGCCTCTCCAGGCAGTTCTCCAGTTCGGTCACTAAGCGACCGAACACCGTCAAGCGCGCCTGGAGTAACCTACAACAAGACCGCTTGGCACGATCCGAGCAAGCATAGCAATGGGGCCCCAACCCCAACCCTCGCAAAAAGGCGACGCCAGTACTTCGCGTACATAACTACGCTCTAGAGATACCATGGGCACAGGGGGAAGGGCACCATCACGGCATGCCCAAAACACGGCTTAAACCGTACCTGGGGCTGCCGATTTTTTTAATTTTCTCTTACTTTCAGGACTCCATCCTTCGGAAGGCCTATTCGGCAGTTCAATTGCCGCACAAACGAGGCAAGAACCAGGGAAGCAGACAAGCCACGCCGCATTACGGAACTCCCAGGTGGTCTCTATCACGAGCAGTATACCCGTTCCACATACTATTCCACAGCTTGTCCAACCGTCCACTTATCGCATTATTTGTATCGTTCGGCTTTGATCGCAGCCCTTTTTAATAAACAATGCATAGCTTTCGTCCATTTTTGCATTACCTTTTTTCTTTATATATGTTCCTTAACGACATGTTGCACCCATACACATTGGTACGGCCAAAATACGCTAGGGGCTTTAGTACCCCTCAATATGGTGTGAGAAGTCTGAACACTTTCACAAGTACGGCACCCCGAACTTATAACATTATATGCATCGGCTCCGAATCATGTCTTGGGTCAATAGTTGGGTTTGCCCGGCTCCTATGTTTTGATGCCTTACGTTCCGCTCTATCGGCTAAGGTAGCACTAGGAGAACCACTGCGATTGTGCCCCAGTTGAGCTGGGTCGAGCACCTCAGTGGAGGAAGCTAAAACTGAATGTCATGATGAAGCGAGAGCTGGTCGAGAGGTTTTTCGAGTCCCTAAAGACTTATGCCGCTTAGGGCGAGGAGCCGGCTCTGTCCGGCCAAGGCATGGATAGCGCCCCGAACTCGGTCTTCCGAATACCAGGGGCTTCGCCGAAATTTAAAATTATAGAATTCTATGGCTAAGTGAGAGTGTTCACGCATTATAGTCCGATTGCCTTGTTCGTTGGGCTAAGCGCCTCCCTCGAAGGACCCAGACATGGGAAAAAGAGCGCTCAGATTTATCCCCGAACACCCCAGCACTAGCGGCACGGGGGCAGAAGCCGACGACTCGCCATCTCTCAGAATTGATAAACAGCCGCACAGAAGGTAATATTTTAAATTCCAACAGCATTTCTTAGTGCATATAAACAAGTTTTCAGCGCACAGGACAAAACGAGCAAGTTTCACTCAAAAATTACATCCCTAGAACATTCATCCGCCACAAGGCGGGCACCCTTTAGAACATCGTTATAGTAATTCTCGGGCTTGCGATGCTCTTTCCCCGTTGGTGGCCCGTCCTTCACCAGCTTCTCAGCATCCAGCTTGCCCCAGTGCACCTTCGCACGGGCCAGGGCCCTACGGGGACCTTCACTGCAGACGAAGTGCTTGATGACTTCGAGCCTTGGACAGGCCTCCACCAACTGCCGCACCAGCCCAAAATAGCTCCCAGGCAGAGCCCCTCCATGCCACAGCCGAACAATGAGGCCCTTCATGGCCTGTTCGGCGGCCGTGTGGAGCTCGACCAGTTGCTTCAGCTGATCGCTCAGGGGCACGGGGTGTCCGGCCTCAGTATACTGAGACCAGAACACCTTCTCTGTCGAGCTGCCCTCCTCGGCTCGGTAGAATGCGGCGGCATCGGATACACTCCGGGGAAGATCTGCAAACGCTCCTAGAGAGCTCCGGATTTGGGTAAGTAACAAGTAACTCACGTTTATGCATTTGCTTTGCATAAAGAATGCCTTACCCGCCGCTATCTTCTTCACCTCATCCAACTCCTGGAGGGTCTTCTAGGATTCGGCCTTGGCAGACTTGGCGTTTTCAATAGCCACCGCGAGCTCGGACACTCGCGTCTTTGAGTCAAGCTCCAAACTCTCATGTTTTTCCATGAGAGCCTGGAGCTCTTTCCGCAACTTGCCAACCTCGGCCTCATACTTCTCGCACTCGGTGCGCTCCGAGGCCGCCCTCTTCTCGGCCTCGACCAGCGCCTGCTTAAGGGTCGCCACTTCAGACGTGCCCCTAAAATAGCCACGATAATCCTGTCATTCTTTGCAATTGCACCTTTTTATATATATTTGAAAACAAGGTATTTCTTACCTTCATTGTCCTCAAGCTGCTTCTTGGCACGCCCGAGCTCTTGCTCGGACCGCTCGAGGTTCTGCTTTAGCGTGTCCACTTCCGCAGTCAGTGCGGCGGACGCAAGCAGGGAAGCCTGCATATGCATATTGACTCATTTTTGTTAGACTCCTGTGAATTCTATTTGATCCTCTATTCGGCTTTTCTTCCCGAACGCCAAACAGAGCATCAGGGGCAACTGTCCATGTGGTACTATTATTTCACATTCTTTACTTACCTCAAATCCTGTCAAAAGGCTAGTACAAGCTTCAGTCAGTCCGCTCTTGGCGGACTGAACCTTCTGGACCACCACATTCATAATAGCGCGGTGCTCCTCGTCGATGGAGGCGCCTTGGAGCGCCTCCAACATATTGTCCGACGCCTTCGGTTGGACGGGGGCCACCGGCACAGCGGACTTGCTCCTCTTGGAAGGAGGTCCCCCGCCGGACTCTGGAACCTCTGAAGGTTCCGGAGCGGTGTCTGGCCTAGAGCCGGACTTGGAGCCCCGGGGGGGTTCATCCCCTTTACTCCTGGAGTCCGGGAGGTCGCCTTGCGGCGCCTCCAGGACCACCTCCTCCCGGCTTGGAACCTGTCGGGACAACACTTCGGTGTCGTCCGTAGGGCGGGGGGAGGAAGCCGTCGGAAGCGAGTTCACATCCGACGAGTCCAGTGAGCCGCTCGACGACGCGTCGAGCCGGTCTTTGGGTGGGCTGCATAAACATATTCGACGTAAGGGAAAGCTGTGCAATAAACGAATACTATGAATTACTCTGGTATCCGGATACTTACGATTTTGCCAGGGGCTTGGCCCTGGGCTGCCACTCCTCTCCGCCGACGTCGGCATCGGTGGAGCAGTTCGGAGGAAGGGTTGTCCCCTTCTTGGACCCTCCGGCCTCCCCCGAGAGGGCGGCCTTCCTTTTCTTCTCTCCCCCCACTGGAGGGGGAGAGGTCTCTTCTTCTTCCTCCTCGTCTTCACGGGAGGAATGCGCCTCGGAACCGTCGGATGATGGATCCGACGCCTCCTGGAGCTGGGCACTCTTTCGAGTCCCCGCGGCCTTTTTTGCGGCCTTCCTCTCCGGCACCACATAGGGTGCCGGAACTAGCAGCTTCGCCAAGCGAGCATCCGCTGGGCCTTCAGGCAAAGGAGTCGGATAGTTGATCTGTCCGGATGTCACCTGCCAATCCCGTCAAAGGTAAGGGAGTTTAGATCCCGCACGGAATCAAACTATGAAAAACTGATACCTTGTAAAAGGAAAAAACAGCTTACCGCGAGAGCATGACGCTGTGCACTGAATCCGCGATCCTCGGAAGCGGATGCGGGAGCCTCGGCGCCCTTGAAAAGCACCTTCTAGGCATCTACGTACATCGTGTCGAAGAGCCTGCTCAGGGTTTGGTGCCGCGCCGGGTCGAACTCCCACAGGTTGAAAGCCTGTTGTTGACACGGGAGGATCAAGCGGATGAGCATAACCTGGACTACGTTGACAAGTTTGAGCTTCTTGTCCACCAGGGTTTGGATGCATGTTTGGAGTCCGGTCAGCTTTCCCTTCTTACCCCATGACAGGCCCGTCTCCTTCCAGGAGGTGAGCCGCATAGGGGGTCCGGATCGAAACTCGGGGGGTGCGACCCATTCGGCGTCGCGCGGCTCGGTGATGTAAAACCACCCCGATTGCCACCCCTTCAGGGTCTCCACAAAGGATCCCTCGAGCCAGAGAACGTTGGCCATCTTGCCCACCATGGCGCCTCCGCACTCCGCCTGGTTTCCGCGCACCACCTTCGGCTTGACGTTGAAAGTCTTGAGCCATAGGCCGAAATGGGGGCGGATGCGGAGGAAGGCCTTGCACACGACGATAAACGCCGAGATGTTGAGGACAAAGTTCGGGGCCAGATCGTGGAAATCCAAGTCGTAGTAGAACATGATCCCTCGGACAAATGCATGGAGAGGGAAGCCAGTCCGCGGAGGAAATGGGGGAGGAACACCACCCTCTCATGGGGCCTAGGGGTGGGGATGAGCTGCCCCTTTTCGGGGAGCCGGTACGCGATGTCGTTAGACAGGTATCCGGCCTTCCTCAGCTTTTTGATATGTCCCTCCGTGACGGAGGAGACCATCCACTTGACTCCTGCTCCGGACATGGCTGGAGAAGGTTGAGGTGGGGAGTGCGGACTTGGGCGCTGGAGCTCGAGTGTGCAAGAATGGATAGGCGAAGGAGGAAGAAGGCGTAGGTGAAAAGGTGGATCCTTATCCCCTTATATGGATGGATGCAACTACATGTCCCCACTAGCCTGGTAAAACTCGATTATCTCCAAGCGCTGTAATCAATGGCGCGGTTGGGTTACCCACGCTCGTATTGATGAGAATCTCGGGATAAGGGGACACGATCTCTGCTCTAACAAGACGTGCCAAGGAAACCGCCTCGCATAACATGCTGAGGCGGGATGATGAAACGACTCGGATGAAGGCTTGGCCGTGGTGTGACACGCTACGGAATACGTCAGCAGATTAGATTGGTGTGAATATTATTCTCTCTATGGCAATATGTGGAAACTTATTTTGCAGAGCCGGACACTGTCTTCGTGTTCAAAATCTTCTATGAAGTACTTGGAGGAGTGTCGGTGTCAAAACCGGCGGATCTCGGGTAGGGGGTCCCAAACTGTGCGTCTAGGTCGGATGGTAACAGGAGACAGGGGACACTTTGTTTTACCCAGGTTCGGGCCCTCTCGATGGAGTTTATCCCCTACTCCTGCTTGATTAATATTGACGATATGGGTAGTACAAGAGTAGATCTACCACGAGATCAAGGAGGCTAAACCCTAGAAGCTAGCCTATGGTATGATTGTGTATGGAGTTGATCCTCTACGGACTACAACCCTCCGGTTTATATAGACACCGGATAGGGTTAGGGTTACACAGAGTCGGTTACAATGGTAGGAGATCTTGAATATCGCATCGCCAAGCTTGCCTTCCACGCCAAGGAAAGTCCCATCCGGACATGGGACGAAGTCTTCAATCTTATATCTTCATAGTCCAGGAGTCCGGATGAAGGTATAGTCCGGCTATCCGAACACCCCCTAATCCAGGACTCCCTCAGTAGCCCCTGAACCAGGCTTCAATGACGACGAGTCCGACGCGCAAATTGTCTTCGGCATTGCAAGGCGGGTTCCTCCTCCAAGTCCTTCATAGAAGATTGTAATCACCAAGAGTAGTGTCCGGCTCTGTAAAATAAGTTTCTGCATATTGCTATAGAGAGAATATTATTAACACAAATCAAATCTGCCGACGTATTCTGCAGTGCGCCATCACACTACAGCCAAGTCCTCCACTCGAATCGTTTTCACCTCAGCATGTTTTGCGAGGTGGTTTTCTTGGCACGTCTTGTCAAAGCAGAGATCGTGTGCCCTTTTTACGGGATTCTCATTAATACGGATGTGGGTAACCCAATCGTGCTCGTTAGCATGTTTTCTCGATTAAAGGCAAGTCCCAAACGGTTACGGGGAGGGCTCTTGGTATTCAACCTCTTATAAAGAGACCAAGGCATTACTCCTTTTTCCAACCTCAAACGAGTTCGCCCGTCGCCTCGAGTTCCAACACCCTAGGCTTCAAATCCCAGGCGCTTCGGACTTTCGACAATGTCCGGTTCCGACCTTCAAGGCTGATGGATGCCCTCCTCCGTCATGGAGGAGGATGTGCTAAAGTTGAGAGAGGCTAAGTTCCTGACCGCCGAAATTCTGCATAGGTTGCCTGCTCAAGGGCAAGCTATTCCCAATCCCCAGCCCGGTGAGAGCGTAGTGTTCATGTCTCACT
Organism: Triticum dicoccoides; assembly: GCF_002162155.2. Taxonomy (NCBI): domain Eukaryota; kingdom Viridiplantae; phylum Streptophyta; class Magnoliopsida; order Poales; family Poaceae; genus Triticum; species Triticum dicoccoides. The sequence continues at coordinate 484,723,280 of NC_041380.1, forward strand.
TCCTTCGGGGGTTAGGCTTCCCGATGGATCCCTTTGTGAGGGGGCTGCTGTTCTATTACGGGCTGGAATTTCATGACTTAGCTCCGGAGTCCATCCTCCAAATTTCCTCATTCATCATCGTGTGCGAAGCGTTCCTCCGCATTACTCCTCACGTCGGTTTATGGGTCAAGACTTTTGGAGTGGAGCCGAAGATGATCGAGGGATGGCACGCAGAGTGCAGAGATGCCGTCATAAGTAAGAATGCTGATGCTCCATGGCCCGAGGGCTTATTTCAAGAGGAGCTCGGCTTGTGCCAACAAGAATGGTTCTATATCACCGCTCCCAGGAGCGCCAAGTGGGCGGCGCCTCCTGCCTTTCGCTCGGGTCCCCCATCACGGCTAGCGTCATGGGTCAACAAAGGATTAGATTGGGGTTTGCCCAAAGACGTGCCCCTACTACAAGGCCGAATTAAGGATCTCTTGGAAGGAGACCTTAGTTTGGTCAAGGTGACGCAGGTCATGTTGATTCACCGAATATTGCCCGGCAAATGTCGCTCCCTTCGTCTGTGGGAGTTTAATCCGGAGGGACCCCGAGCTCTCCAGCATTTTATGGGCACAATGCCCGCGGAGATGTATAGACTGTTCTTCGGATCACAAGAGTTGTGTCCGGATTTAACCGAGGACGCATGCCTAAGCTGCAATCGCCCGGATACTCAAGTAAGCAACCTTGTGCCCGGACCTTCTATCCGTATAATCGTCGTAAACTTCCCCCTAAAAGAGCCGTCCTTTTAAACAGGAGTGGATAGCGAAGGCGAAGCTGATCAGGTGTCCGGCTCCCCTTCCTGAAACCAGGCCGGATCCTGTGCTAGTCAGGATGCTGGAGATAATGCCTTTGGAGGGGGAGGACAAGGAAGCTACGGCCTCCTCGAAGGAGGCTGCTCCGAAGAGAGGAACCGACAATTCCTCTCCTAATGGGAAGAAGAGAGCCGCCTCTGACGACCCGGAAACCATGGCCTCAAAACGATGGAGAAAATCCTCATCAGAGGGTCCAACACCGGGGAGTTCCTCGGCCGGACTATGCCCTCAAGGGGATCAGCCCTCCAGCGAGCCGTAAGTGGAGAAAAGATTTTCCTTTTGAGGGATGAGAGAAATCCTTGATTTTACATCTGAGAAGATTAACCGAAATTTTTACCTTGTAGCTCGGACCTCACCCCTTCTCAGCAGAGCTCGTCTTCGGGGGATCTTCTTCCGGAGATGATGGAGAGCGGGACGCCTCCCCCTGCCGTACCGCCTAGCGAAGCGGGCGACCCTGAGGTGTCGTCGCGGAGGGTTTCTCCGAATCCGGCAGGGGCAGAAGATAGCTATGTGGCCCCCCAAGGCTCTCCGCATCCGGCCTTCGAAAAAGGCCATAGGACGAGTCCGGCACCGTCTGGTGCTCGGCCGGAGGAGCTAAAGATTTTGCTGGGGCGAGCTTCTATCTCAGAGGAGCACCGTGCCTTGATGGGCATGGTGATTGAAAGGATTTCATCCGCAGAAAGCGGATTGCATGAGGCCGTCAAAAGTTTACTGACGGGTTCTGAGGTACGTTAGATAATTTACACTTTTGTCAGTTGCGCATAAATAAGATGCGCCCTGTGTAGGTAGTAGCCCCTGAGACTCTGTGTGTTGTCAAGAAATGACAGCACGTAGAGGATCATAATCCCAGGTCTAAGATGTCGCCTTTGAATGTAGGTGGCGAGGTGTCCGGAATCAAACCAGACTAATGATTTGGCCGAACTAAAGCGGCAACTGGACGTGGCAGATGCCGACATCGTGCTTGTCAATCAAGCGGCTTGATGGGGCTCAAGGCATGTAATTCTTCGGACGGCATTAGGTAAGAGGAGCTTCATGCCAGTGTCTTACAATGTGTGCGCTTAACGCAGATGGTACGGCCGCTGTGGAGAATCTTAGGGCAGAACTTGCCCGAGCTAAGGAGCAAGCCAGAGAAAGCGATGCGGCTGCTAAGAAGGCTCTTGAAGAGCTGAGAGCCGAACAGGCTGCTCACTGCCGAAGCAAAGAAGAGATGGCCGAAATGGCCGAGAAGTTAAAGAGCGCTGCAGACCGTTGCAAACTTCTTGACAAAGAAGACCGGGCGAGACAGACGGACTTAGAGAAGGCCGTTGCCGATGCCAAGGACGCTCCCTCTGCGATGAGAGCTGCGAAAGAGGAGCTGCGTCAAGACGAACAGATTGCGGCTGGAAAGCCCTTTATGCTGCGGAGGAAGGTTTGTGATCCGAAGTTTGCTCCGTTGGACCGGATGTGGAGTGGGAAAGACACCTATCTGGACTTGGCAACGAGTGCCGCTGATACGACCGAACACTTTCGAGATTAGAAAGATTGCGAAGTGGAAAAGCTTTTCTGGTCGCAGTTTCATAATCCAGAGCGTCCACTGGTAGTGGATGATCCTTTGGCTCAATGGGCCGAACTGAATAGGTTGTCCGGACTCGCCATGAAATACGTCATGGATCATCTGTGGCCGGGGAGATCGGAGCCGAAGAGTTATTTCAGCTTGGTGCAGCAATTCCTTGACGCGGTGCCGCATATTGATGCAATGAAGACGTCAGCATGTATAGAGGGTGCAAGGATGGCTCTTGCCCGTGTCAAGACATACTGGGCAGAGATGGAGACCACCATTGTTGCGCCCCGAGATTCGGACCAAAGCCGAGTACCTTCCGAGCATTATTTTTAGGAAGTTCTTGAAGGCACTTGTGTAATAGAGACGCAGTGCCCGAAAGATGCTATGTTATGATAGCATATGTAATTATAAATTAATATTTTGATAAAGTGTAGTGGCTGATTTTATACTTGTGCCTCCAAGTATTGTAAACACCTTCTAATCGGCCGTTTTCAGATATATATATATATATATATATATATATATATATATATATATATATATAGAATCTGAAAGATGGCAGTCGTTGGCTTCAGCCCCCGCGCACATAGTGCGGGGGTGCTCGCGGAAGACGCATTCTCACACTTAACGCAACGTCTTGGTCCTACAAAGGAGGTGCTAGCGCAGCGGGCCAGGCAACCGGACTATAATGCTTTAACACTTTCACTTAGCCATAGGAGTTTGAAAATGAGACTCTTTAGGTAGCTCCTTGGTGGCATTGCGCTCGTCCGAATTCGGGGCGCATATGTGCCTGACCGGGAAGCGGTCCTTCATCAAGGCGGAGGAATCCGATAGATTCCGATCGGTCATCGAGTGGCTGACCAGTCTCACGCTACATCATGACAGTCAGTTTTCGGCTTTCTCTACTGAGGTGCTCGCCCTGGCCGAACCGGGGGCACAATCGCAGTAGTTCTCCTGGTGCTACCTTAGACGATAGAGCGGAACGTAAGGTAGCCGAACTCAGGATCCGGGCAACCCAACATTTGACCAAAGACATGATTCGGAGCTGATGCATATAATGCCAAAACTCGCGACGCCGAACACTCCCTAAGGTGTTCGGTCTTTATGAGTGCGGGCCAAACAGCACTCTTTATTGACAAAGCCCCTAGTGTTTAGGTACGTGCAAAAATTCTGACCTGGCCACATGCCAAGACGCCAGCCTCCTCCTTGGTTATATTAGAAAGAAAAACCAGGGATGTATAGCAACCAGAGACAGTAAAAAAGGTTTACGCAGGGTCTTAATCTAAAAAGAATCCTTTAGGACGGGTCCCTACTACATGTCTGCGCCTGTGTCTCCGTTGTGCCGTATCCTGGACGGGCGCCGCATGACGTTCATCTGTAAAAGAGAGGAACTGTGTTGAAAAACGGGTCGTGAAAAAATTTAAAATAAGCAAAGTATAAAGTAAGATATGTAAGTTTGAGCTTTATTGTCTCTTATTTGTGTATGCGTGGAGCCGCTTGTGCGGGGGTATATGGCTTCTAGGCCTGCATCAATGATGGTTTTGCACCGAACTCGTCTATCCACGTTCGTGGTCTTTAAATGACCTATTTTGAAGTTTTTTGGCCGGTGAGGCCATTTTGCTGTGGGGTTGTTAAAGCGGCCGCACTATCCTCCGCTTGGGGAGGCGCACTTTAGTGCTTGCCCATCAAAGAGATGATGCCTCGTGGACCGGGCATCTTAAGCGTAAGAGATGCATAATGTGGTATTGCGTTAAATCAAGCGAAAGCTTCACGTCCCAGTAGTGCTTGATAACGACTTGAGAACGGGACGACGTGGAAGGTCAACTTTTCGCGGCGGAGGTTATCGGCAGAGCCGAATGTGACTGTGAGCCGAAGAAAACCCATGCAATGGGTGTCCGGGCCAGGTATTACCCCTTGAAAGGAGGTTTTGCTGCGGCGGATTGTTGCTGGGTTTGTCCCCATGTGCTGTATTGTATCCTGATATATTAGGTTTAGTCCGCTGCCGACGTCCATAAGGACAGCCAATTATGGGATCAAGGATCAAGGCAGTCCATCCTACATTCCAGGTATTCCTAGAATAATCTAGCTGATCGAAGGTGATCGCTTTTGACAACCAGTGGCAGGATCCTTTGGGGATGGGCCGTGTGGTGCGTACCTTTACGGGCACCGCACGTTTTGTTATGTGAAGTGAGTTCACTGTTTTTACTTCTTGTGCGAAGTTCTTTTGTTTCCTGGTGCTCTACTGTTGGGGTTCGTCCTCGCCATCGCTTGGTGTGTCGAGCCCTTTTGTGTTCGGCATTGAGTCTGCCGGATTGTTTGAAGACCCAACAGTCTCTGTGGGTATGGTTAGCAGGCTTCCCAGGAGTACTGTGTATCTGACATATCCTGTCCAGGATTTTATTTAACTTGGATGGATCGTCCCTGTTATTCTGGGGGGCGATTTTTCCTGATTTTGTCATGAGCCTTTGAATCCAACGTTGACTGCCGTGCTCTTCGGACTTTTGTCCTTAGTCCGGTGATGGTCTTTCTTGCGTCACGGTCTTCTGTTTTCATCCCTGGTTTCAGATGTACTTGGGTCGCTGGGGCTGCACCTTGCCAACTAGCTGTCCTCCCCTGCACAAAAGTGGGTCATGAGGCTTGTTAGTGTGGCCATTGTTCTTGGCTTTTCTTGGCCGAGGTGTCTGGCGATCCATTCGTCTCGGACGTTATGTCTAAAAGCTGCTAAGGCTTCGGCGTCCGGACAGTCGACTATCTGATTCTTTTCAGTGAGGAATCTATTCCAGAATTGCCGAGCCGATTCTCCGGGTTGTTGAGTTATGTGACTAAGGTCGTCTGCATCCGGGGGCGGACATAGGTCCCTTGAAAGTTTGCTCGGAAAGCGTCCTCGAGCTCTTCCCAGCTTCCAATTGAGTTTTTGGGAAGGCTTTTTAAGCCAATGCCGGGCTGGCCCTTTAAGCTTAAGGGGTAGATATTTTATGGCGTGGAGATCATCTCCTCTAGCCATATGAATGTGGAGGATATAATCCTCGATCTAGACTCCAGGGTCTGTTGTTCCATCGTATGCCTCTATGTTTACAGGTTTGAATCCCTCTGGGAATGCATAGTCTAGGACCTCACCGGTAAAACATAGGGGGTGTGCGGCACCCCTGTATTTGGGTATGCCGGATTCTGATGATGGCTTCGTAGCATTGCTTACGAGAGCTTGCTTTCTTGGCTCATAAATGGACCTGACTGGGCCATGATGCGAATCTTTAGGAGGGTTGCATGCTGATTTAGGTGCGGCGCCGCTTGTTGCCTTATGGGGTCATCTATCCGACCGTGTGGGTTTTTCATTTTTTGAATACGAGGGCTCTGAGGCCTCTTTATCGAATTCAGGCAGTAGCTTTCTTTTCGGATAGCTTTTAGTGTGGTGACTGTCGCCGTACTTATCTGTGGCATTGATTGCCTTGCTCCATCTGATCCGGAGTGCATCTTCCGCTGTCTTTAGCTTCCGCTTCTGCTTTTTTAGGCTGCGTGCAGTTGCAACGAGCCTCTCATGGATATTCTTCTGCTTCATAGGTTTATTTGGCATGCGGTCGTTCGGAATGCCGTTTTCACCGGGGGAGGGATGTTCGGTTTTTCTATCCGTGTTGCCCTGTTCGGACGGTTGCTCTAAGGCCTGTTCATCGTCGATTGGCTCGTCCTGCTCTATGGCTGGGTTTTTGTCGAGGCGGGGCTTGGGCCGGCGTTTGCGCCGGCGCCTTGATTACGTTTTGGGGGGTTGATTACTCATCCTATCCCCTTTTTCCTCGTTGTCGTTTCTCTTAGGGGTATCCACCATGTACACATCGTGAGATGGGGTGGCTGTCCAATGCCCCATGGGCGTTGGTTCGTCGATATCTCCTCCATCGTCATCCATGCTGTCGATGTCCTCGGAGCCAAAGTCAGGCATGTCGGTTAGATCGTCGACAGTGGCTACGAAGTGGGTGGTGGGTGGGTTTTGAATTTCCTCACGGTCCGTATCCCACCCTTGCTGACCGTAGTCTGTCCAGGGCTCTCCTGATAAAGAGAGAGACTTAAGAGAATTCAGGATGTCGCCGAAAGGCGAATGCTGAAAGATGTCCGCTGCGGTGAACTCCATTACCGGCGCCCACTCGGATTCGATTGGCAGGGGCGTGGGGGGCTCGGAGTTCGGAGAGGAATCCGGCTCCTCGGAGTCACGGGGCATGCGGAGTGTGGGGCTGGAGTTCGGCTCGATCGCCTCTGAGATCGCAGCCCCTGAGGCAGTGTCCAACTGCTGATCCTCGATCAGCGCAGTAGGTTCCGAATCAATGGTCGAAACCGATGCGTGTGTGGCCTCCAAGGCGCTGTTCGGCGGCAGAGCTATATCGTGCCCATCGAGACAGTGCGGCACGCTTGGCTGTGGCTCGAATCTGTCGAAGATCAAGTCTCCGCGGAAGTCAGCCGTGTAGTTTAGGCTTCCAAACCTGACCTGATGGCCAGGGGCGTAGCTTCCGATCTGCTCAAGGTGGCCAAGCGAATTGGCCAGCAGTGCGAAGCCGCCGAAGACGAAGATCTGTCTGGGGAGGAAAGTCTCACCCCAGACCGCATCATTGTTGAAGATCGAAGGAGCCATTGGGCCTAAAGGCGACGACACAGAGGAACTCTCAATGAAAGCACCAATGTCGGTGTCAAAACCGGCGGATCTTGGGTAGGGGGTCCCGAACTGTGCGTCTAGGTCAGATGGTAACAGGAGAGAGGGGACACTTTGTTTTACCCAGGTTCGGGCCCTCTCGATGGAGTTTATCCCCTACTCCTGCTTGATTAATATTGATGATATGGGTAGTACAAGAATAGATCTACCACGAGATCAAGGAGGCTAAACACTAGAAGCTAGCCTATGGTATGATTGTGTATGGAGTTGATCCTCTATGGACTACAACCCTCCGGTTTATATAGACACCGGATAGGGTTAGGCTTACACAAAGTCGGTTACAATGGTAGGAGATCTTGAATATCGCATCGCCAAGCTTGCCTTCCACGCCAAGGAAAGTCCCATCCGGACACGGGACGAAGTCTTCAATCTTATATCTTCATAGTCCAGGAGTCCGGCTGAAGGTATAGTCCGGCTATCCGAACACCCCCTAATCCAGGACTCCCTCAAGGAGGAACCCGCCTTGCAATGCTGAAGACAATCTGTGCGCCGGACTCGTCGTCTTTGAAGCCTGGTTCAGGGGCTACTGAGGGAGTCCTGGATTAGGGGGTGTTCGGATAGCCGGACTATACCTTCAGCCGGACTCCTGGACTATGAAGATACGAGATTGAAGACTCCGTCCCATGTCCGGAAGGGACTTTCCTTGGCGTGGAAGGCAAGCTTGGCGATACGGATATGAAGATCTCCTACCATTGTAACCGACTCTATGTAACCCTAAACCTATCCGATGTCTATATAAACCGGAGGGTTTTAGTCCGTAGGACAACATACACATCAACAATCATACCATAGGCTAGCTTCTAGGGTTTAGCCTCCTCGATCTCGTGGTAGATCTACTCTTGTACTACCCATATCATCAATATTAATCAAGCAGGACGTAGGGTTTTACCTCCATCGAGAGGGCCCGAACCTGGGTAAAACTTTGTGTCCCTTGTCTCCTGTTACCATCCGGCCTAGACGCATAGTTCGGGACCCCCTACCCGAGATCCGCCGGTTTTGACACCGACACTGGTCCTACCAGCGATCCTCGCGAGGTCGGTCGCGCCACTCCTGGGGGCCGTGGTCGTCCCAGCGTCCTCCACTTCGTCCTCCACTTCGTCCTCCCCCTCGGCCGTAGCCTTGGTCGTTGCGCTCGGGGCACTGACCGAAGCACCCATCTCGGATTGCCATGAGCTCCTGACAGTCGCTGGTGTTGTGGCTGTGAACATTGTGAAAGGCGCGGAATGGGCGGTTGGCCTTTGGTGATTCGGGGTGGTCGCGGCCGCACTTCATCTCCGGTTCCGCCGCGAGCATGGCAGCCCCCTTGCGCTTCACGTCCTTGATATTCGCCTTCTTGTACTCCTGGTCAGCAGCTGGGAGCTTGAGGAGGGAAAGGCACCCTTCCTCTGCCCTTGCGCACTTGGTCGCCATATTGCTCCTCGTGGATGGCGAGCTCCTCCTTCATCTTGACATCGCAGACGCCATCGGAGAATGCGGAGATGATGGCCTTGTCCATCACCTTGGGGATCTTGAGGCAAACGCTGTTGAAGCGCTGGATGTACTTCTGCAGGGTTTCCCCTGGCTGCTGCTTGATGCGCCAAAGGTCGCCTACGGTCAGCGGGCAGTCGCGAGTGCCCTGGAAGTTGGTGACGAAATGCTCGCGCATCTCGCCCCAGGAGGAGATCGATCCCACGGGCAAGCTCAGGAGCCTCGAGCGTGCGCCATCTTGAGGGCCATGGGGAACCAGTTCGCCTTGACGTTCTCATCGTTGTTGGCTGCCTCAATGCTCAGCTGGTAGAGCTGCAAGAACTCCGCGGGGTCGGGGTGCCATCATAGCGTTGAGGCAGGTCTGGCTTGAACTTTCCTGGCCAGACGACGCTGGACAGCTCATGAGTAAAGGCACGGCAGCCTCCTGTGGTCACTGGAGCCCGTCGCGGAGGCGGAGCGCGGTCCTGGTATTCACGTGCCGTCGCTGCAGGCAGTACGCGGTCTTGACGCGGTGGTGCTGGGAGTGCCGGAGCGTTTTCTTGTGGCCTCGGGACTTCTTGGCAACTTCCTTCTGCGCACGCGGGCGCCCGATGTGGCGGGTCACGCCATGGGACTGTGCGTCTTGGTTCGGGGGTGCCGTCTTGATGTGGAGGCGACGGAGGTGCTCCATGAGCTACGTCGCTCGCGGCTGGAGATGGGCGAGGCAACAGAGAGACGGTGCAGGAGAGCCCCCGGCAGCGTTGACGAGCTCGGCAATGTGGTCCAGCCAGTCGTCTAGAGGTCGTCGACCGGGCAGTCACGCAGGAGCTCACGTGCCATGAGCAGCGCGGCCTGCGCGCCCGTGGGCGCGTGACGAGCATGGGACGACGAGCTGGCCGGAGTCAGCGACGGGGTGGTGGTACATCCGTCCCGCCGCATGGAGGGTTGGAGCGATGAAGCTTGCTGCTCGTTTGCTGCCAGGCCGGTGGCGGCATTGGCAGCGGGTGATGGAGAACGACGGGGGGGTCCACCAACAGGCGCCGTCTGAGCTATGCGGGCGGCGAGGGTGTCCCGGCGCTCAGCACGGGCTCGGCGAGCGTCAGCCATGGATGCGAAGAAAGGCTTCACCGCACCCCTACCTGGCGCGCCAAATTTCAGATTACGGGTTCCGGCAAACCCTTGAGGTTCAAACTCTGTGGTGCGCACGAAGATCTCTCCCTAGCTCGCTCTCGCAACGATCTCAAGGCCTAGCTCGCTAAACCCAAGGAACAAGATAAACGAGGGTTTATACAGGTTCGGGCCATCGTTGTGGTGTAATACCCTACTCCAGTGTGGTGTGGTGGATTGCCTCGTGGGCTGAGGATGAACTAGTACAGTGGATGAACATGCTCCTCAGTAGATGTGTTCTTGTGCTCGATTTGCTGGTGAGATGGCCTTGGTGGAGTGGATCCAATCCAAGATGAGCCGATCCTTGACTACGGTGGTGGCTAGTCCTATTTATAGAGGCCCTGGTCCTTTGCCCAAATGTTTAGGCGGGAAGGGATCTCACAACGGCCAATTTTGAAGGGAGACAACTAGTACAAGTTATCCTGACAAAAGGTGGTCTTCGCCTACCAAAGGCTCTGATGGTGACGCCATCATGGGCTCCGCAGTGACCTCCATCCTGCCATCCTGCTGGTCTTCGTCTTGTTGCACCGATATGGAAACTTTTGCCTGATGCCTCAGGACACCTCACCTGCGCTTGCCCCTTTAGCACCAAAGAGGAAACAGGTACTCATGGCCCGCTGGCACCCGCCTGGCCTTGGTCGTCATGGCTCACGTCACGCGGACCTCGCGAGGTGCCCCTTGCATAGATATCTCCGCTCCTTAGAAGCCAGCCTAGCGAGGCCGCCCCTGGGGAGGTCTTGGTGTTGTCCGCCTCGCGAGGCTTGGGGCCTCGCGAGGGTCTTGAGCGGTTGCTGATGAAGATGGGTCGTACCAGGCCGTTGGTGGAGCCATGCCCTGGGCCATAGGCAGACAAGTCTGGTACCTCTGTTCCCAGGACGCCGACAAAGGCGGCTGCGCAGATGTGATGGACCTCAACCGGGAGGTCTTGGTGGTCGAGGGAGGCAGCAACGACACCATCTTGGAGGAGGCGTCGCGGACGGCGCCAGAGGGAGCGCCTCGAGCGCCGATGGGCGGGACGCCACCGGTGGTGTCGCCGCAAGCTACTCCAGCCATGGTGCTGGAGAGGGTGCCTAAGAGGGCATCGGAGAAGGTGTCGAAGAAGGCGCCGACCACGGAGGAGGTAGTCAGCGAAGAGTACGCCTTGGTGCCCAGGCCAGGGATCGATGGGCCGTTGGGTCGCAGCCGGCTCGAGCCGGGGCAAGCGAGATCTTCTTCGGGCCGTTGACCCAGGAGGAGGCGGCAATGGCCGCCATGAGCCAGTGCCTTTGAGGGCGGACGGACATGATCCAGGTCTTCGCCCAGGACGAGGTGGAGCAGAAGCGGGAGCTGGAGCACGCTGTGTTCATAAGTTCTCCCTTGTCTTCTATTTTCTCTTTTTTCTGCTTCTTTTAGTGGTGGCATGTTAGCGCACCCACTGGGTGTAGCCCCTGAGATTCGGGCCAACTACATAGTAGTTGGGTCGAATCTTAAAACCGCTCGTCGGATTTCGGGTTTCGGAAGACCCTTGAGGTTCGAACACTGGGGTGCACGCGGAGATTTCGCCTCCTACCTACCTGCTCCCCTCCGCCTCGCTAAGATCTAAGCTATGGAAAGAACAACACGAGACACACAGGGTTTATACTGGTTCGGGCCACCGTTGTGGTGTAATACCCTACTCCAGTGTGTGGCATGGTGGATTGCCTCTTGTGCTGATGATGATGAACAATACAAGGAAGAACAGCCTCGCGAGGGTCTGCTCTTGGCTGGGGCGATAAACTGCTGGGAGGAGTTCGGTCACCCTTCTCTCTCTCTCTCTCTGCTCTTGTTCTTCTCCCTCTGATTCTCGATTCCCTCTGATTCTCGATTCCCTCTCCCCTAGGGGCGGCTAGTCCTATTTATAGAGGCCCTGGTCCTCTTCCCAAATATCGAGCGGGAAGGGAGCCAACAATGGCGGGCTAATTTGAAGGGGGACAGCTAGTACTAGCTATCCTGACAAAAGTAGTCTTTGCCTACACAAAGCTCTGGTGGTGACGTCGTCTTGGGCTCCACAATGACCTCCATCTTGCAGTCCTCCTGGTCTTGGTCTTGTTGCACCGAAATGGCAACCATTGCCTGATGCCTCGGTACTCCGCGGCTGCGCTTGCCCCCTTTGCACCAAAGAGGAAAGGAGGACACTGCGCGGGCTGGCACCCGCCTGGCGCCCTTGGTCATCATGGCTTGCGTCACGGGCACCTCGTGAGGTACCCCGCCTTGATCTCTCCGCCTCCTCGCGAGCCAGCCTGATGAGGCCGTGCCTGACGAAGCTCCGCGTCATTCGCCCCGCGAGGCTTGGCCCCTCGCGAGGGTCTTGGGTCTGTGTTGGTGAAGATGGGCCATGCTGGGCCCCCCCTTTGAGCCACGCCGCAGGCCGCAGGCAGGCAAGTCTGGGGACCCCCATTCCCAGAACACCGACAGTAGCCCCTGGGCCCAAGGCGCGCCTGGACTTGGTCGTGCAGGGAGACGGAAGGGCGAGGGCGAAGCGCTGCGCGCCCTAACAGCCTGCGCCCTTGGGCTCCGCGTGGCGGTTGATAGCACGTGGGCGTCTCCACTTCCCCATGGCGCCTCGGCAACTGCACAGATTGGACAAGTCCCTGCATGCAAAGCGGGTCATGATTACCTACGATCGTGGAGGTTGGCGGTTGGCCTTCGCCGGCTATAAGTACGGAACGGTGCGCGCGCTTCCAGTCCATCCCTTCTTGCTTCTCCTTCTTCCCGATCCTTGCTCCGTCTTGTTGTGATGGCTCCGATCCGCCGGTTCTCGACGGCAGAGAAGGGAAAGGCTCCCTGAGATGAACCAGACCCGCTCCCGCCGAAGAAACGGCTCGTCCTCTGTGGCCCGGACGAGGGGGCCCATCAGGTGGTGTCGAGGCCTTGGTGCGAGCGGGCACCGCCGGGGTTCCTGCTTCCCTTGTACGCCCACATCGAGGGCCCTGAGGGAGCTGATGCTGATCGCCATGGGCGGCCCCGCCGTCGTCGCCGACGGGTCACGAAGGTGTGGGTCGTCCCCCCTGGGGTCCACACCGAGGGCTCCTCCCGAGAGCTCGTTCTCCACGTCGCCATGCCTCCTCAGTCTTGGATTCGCCTTCCTCCCTTCTTCGCCTCCATCGTCCCGCAGGAAGAGCCCCCAGAGCTTTGGCTGCAGCACCCTCGCGACCGAGGCAGAGGTCGCGGTCGTTGCCCCAGGCGAGGTCTTCATGACTCGAGGCTGGAGCGAAATCGCTCGGGTTTGCAGGACAGGAGGCGCCTTCGCAATCCACTTGGAGTACGACGGTGCTTCGGTGATGTTCATCAAGGTCTTCGATGCGAACAGGCGCCGGCTGGAGTGCTGCCCCGGGAGAGGTGGCCGGGACCCTGCTGCGGCGAGGACTGGGCCCGCCGACCGCTCCCTTGGCGGTTCCTCAGGCGGTGGAGGCGTCGGAGGTTCCAGCGACTCCGGCAAGCTCTTCGCGACTCCGGAGACGAGCGATGACAGCTACGAGCCCCTGAGCCGGTGCCGCTCCTGGAGCAGGGCGGGCTCGTCAGGCCGCCGCCGACTCTGATCTGGATGGGGTTGGCGCCGGTGCTTGACGGCCCATTGTTGATGATGGCGTCTTTTGCAGGGGTGCGTGTAGTTAGTGTCCCTTTAGGATCTGTTCCTTGCGAGGAATCAAAGACGCGTCCCGTGGGCGCTTGTAAGGTGCCTGTGATCCTGTTTTATTAATATAACCCTTGTCGTAGAATTGTGCGAGTTGCTAATTCCGTCTTAGCTCAGTTCTCCCTTTCGAACCTCACGAGGGCTTGGTGCTTTGCGCCAACAGGTCCCAGTCCCAAGGCGGCTTCAGCCATCGCTGGTATGCCAGGTCGCGATGCCGTGGTCAAGGCCAGGAGATGAGCGACCCGGGGTCCGGTAAGAGCCCCTGAGTCGCGATGCTCAGGAGGTCCCCTTTGGCGCTCAAGCAGCCGTCGTTCGGTGATAAAGGACAGCGGCGTCGCTAATACGGGATTGCATTAGGTGCGGGGATGGTGCCACGGTAGCTGGCGCTTCCGGGTGGTGACTTATCTCGAGAATCAGAGGTCGCTCTCTGGTGTGTCACCGGGTCCGTGCATCGGCAGGCGCGAGGTTGCTCGGCGAGGTCCTCTCGTGTCCCTCCCCTCTCGCCTTTTCTCCCCTTTCTGCTCTACGTCCTCGGGTCCCGGCCCTCGAGCGAGTCTCAGCCGTCGCTGGTATGCCAGGTAGCGATGACGTGGACAAGGCCAGAGGGTGAGGGCTGGAGAGCCAGTAGGAGCCCTGAGTCGTGATGCTCGAGCACCCCCCCTTTAACGTGCAAGCGGTTCGCGCGGATGAGAGTGAAGGAGACACCGCAAGAACCTCGCCTGACGCAACTCGTTCAGGAGATCCTGTAGACCCATCACAGAAAAAAAACGAGGGGTTGCCATGACAATTGATAGTCAGCCGTTGGTTGCTTCTGAGGGGTACGAGGCACTAAAGGCTTGATGAGGTGGCGCCGCGCGAAGCTCAGCCATTCAGGTTTGTCGGTGTTGTAGGGACGGACCCATGCGCAAGCGTCGTGCCGTTTGAGAGCAGTTTCGTCAGTTGGCGTCAGTCGAGCGGGCAGCTAGGTCGGCATGGAGAAGAAGAGGTGTCGTGGACCGGCATCAAATAATCAAGCATGGTGGGCATAACGCATAACCGGAAATAAATGCAAATGAGATACATGCCGCTGGGTCTGGCCCGAGTGACTTGGGGATGATGCAGCCCGAGGGGAGCCCCCAACAAGGTAAGCTAACAACATGAAATAAAAGGGGTACATGCCGCAGGGACGGACCCACGCGGCCTGGGAATAATGCAGCCCTGGGGGGCGCTCCCAGCTGGAAGTGAAACTTGAAAGATGTCACCTGATGACGTTGAGGACGAAGGGGTGTTGGTGTAGCAGACTCGGTGGGCTGCAGAAGCCGATCCTCACGAGCCCCCAGGCCCGGGGGCCTCGGGAGGCTCCGGAGGTGCTGGCGGCTCCCCGCGGACCATCTCCATCTCCGCCAGGGCTGCGGAACTCCTAGCCTCTTGTGCCCCCATGATGCCCCTCATGAGGCGCTGGTACATGGCAGCCGCGTGCGGCAGGCCGTAAGGCATGCGAACGTAGCTGTGGGGTGGACCTCCGCAGCACCCCACTCGTGAGGGCGAGAGGCGCTCCAGAGAGGCGACTCGGTTGAGCCCTGGTATGTCGATGCAGACGCGCATCCCACCATCCTCGCCTGGATGGGGAGCCACTGCTAGTAGACGGCGGCCGCCTTTCATGACCCTTTACTCCTGTAGCTCCTGAATGGCCTTGCTGAGGAACTCCTGAGGGTCTGGCTCTCCTTGCCTTACTCCTTCTTGAGGGAAACGTGCTTCGAAACACGCCTCCATGTGGTGCCCAAGCGCCTCCCTCGTGACCCTAGCCAGGTCGGCGGCCCTCCAGGGGAGAGCCCCCGAGCCCTGCCTGAGGAGGGCGCCGGGCGCGCTTTCCTATGCGATGGAAGGAGGTTCCCCCTGGGCAGGCACGGGCCCAGAGGGGCCTGCCTCCTGAGGGGCCGGGCCGGACAGTGTCTTCTTCTTCTTGGGGGCAGTCTCGGGAAGCCTCCTGCTTCCGCGATCCGGGTCTTCCAGTGACGCGGCCTGAAAGGCTCGTTCCAGGGAAAACACCGCGTCCTTCTCTTCACAGGGCACCGTGATGACTCCGCCACTTCCTGGCATCTTGAGGACGTTATAGCCGTGGTGAGTTACGGCCATGAACTTGGCCAGCGCTGGGTACCCAAGGATGGCGTTGTACGGCAGGCGAATGTGAGCGATATCGAAGTCGATGAGCTCGGTGCGGTAGTTGTCGCGTGCCCCGAAGGTGACAGGGAGGCGGACCTGCCCAATCGGGACCGTGGAGCCGTCGGTGATTCCGGAGAAAGGCTTGGTTGGCTGAAGCTGGCTGTAGGGCACTTGGAGATTGTTGAATGTTTCCACGGACATGATGTTGAGCCCTGCCCCACCATCGATGAGGGTCCTGGTGACCACCACGTTGCTGATGATTGGGGAACAAAGCATTGGGAGGACTCCGGCTGTAGCCGCACACTTGAGTTGATCTGCTGAGCTGAACATGATGGCGCACGCCGACCACCTAAGAGGGCGCGTGGCTTCAAGCCTGGGGAGGACTGCATTCACTTTGCGGGCGAACTGCTTGAAGATGCATTGAGAGGCTGGGGCCTGAGCCCCGCCCAGGATGCAGGCGATCGTGCGCGGCTCCTGGAAGCCCCCAGCCCCCTCGTCTTGGTGGCGGTCCTCGTTTCTCCTTCGCTGCGGCGGCAGCGGGGGAAGGCCTGCGTTGCCTTGCGGGCGATCCTCGCGAGGCTGATCCCTCCAGTCTCCCTCGCGAGGCGGGTCTTGCCAGCAATCCTTGCGAGGTTGATCGCGCCACCCTTGGCGCGGGCCATGATCTTCCCAGCATCCTGCGTTCCTTCCTCCTCCTCGACCGTAGCCCCGGTCACCGCGGTCGGGGCGACGGCCGATCCTTCCTTCCCGCACGGCTCGGAGCTCTTGATATTCGTTGGTGTTGTGGGTGTGGAGGTCGTGATACACACAGTACCGGCTGCCCTTGGAAGGTTCGGGCTGATCTCTGCCCCGCTTGGTGTCTGGTTCTGCCGCGAGCACGGCAGCCCCCTTGCGCTTCACATCCTTGGCCTTGGGCTTCTTCTCTTCTGGGTCTGCGGCAAGCAGCTCGAGGAGGGAGAGACGCCCTTCCTCAGCCCTGGCGCACTTGGTTGCCAAGTTGAATAGCTCCAAGGAAGTGCACAGGTCTTCATGCATCGCCAGCTCCTCCTTCATCTTGACATCGCGCACGCCGTCGGAGAAGGCTGAGATGATGGCCTCCTCAGTCACCTTGGGAATCTTGAGGCGTGCGTTGTTGAAGCGCTGGATGTACTTCTGCAGGGTCTCCCCGGGTTGTTGCTTGATGCGACGCATGTCGCTCACGGCGGGTGGCCGGTCGCGAGTACCTTGGAAGTTGGCGATGAAGCGGGTGCGCATCTCGTCCCAGGAGGAGATCGTGCCTGGAGCCAGGTGCGGGCCCCGTCCTTGAGTGCCATGGGAAACCAGTTCGCCATGACCTTCTTGTCTCCGTTGGCAGCTTCGATGCCCAGCTCGTAGAGCTGGAGGAACTCCGCAGGGTTAGCCGTGCCGTCGTAATGAGGAGGCAGGTCTGGCTTGAACTTGCCCGGCCACGCGATGCTGCGCAGCTCGGTGGTGAAGGCACGGTAGCCTGCTGTGGCCACATGAGGCCTTAGGTGACGGAGAGCTTGGTCTTGCATGTCCCCACGTGCTGCAGCTGGGTCTTGACGTGCGGGAGCAGGAGCATGGTCGCGACGTGCTAGAGCAGGGAGCGCCCGGGCGGCTTCTTGCGGGCGAGGGACTTCCTGGCAGCTCTGCTCTTGCTGCGCTGGCACCTGACGGAGTGGGTTGCGCCCAGGGGCAACGCGCCTGGGAGCCATGGCGCCTTCTTGAGGAGGAGGCGGCCGGGGCGCCGCCGGAGCTTCGCCGCCCGCGCGGGGCGGGGTGCGGTGCAGCGGAACGGATGGCGCAGGAGAGCCCCCTCCCGCACGGACGAGCTCGGCGACACGGTCGAGCCATTCTTCGTAGACGTCGTCGACGGGACGGTAGCGCAGGAGCTCGTTTGCCGCGATGAGCGCAGCTCGAGCCTCCATGGGTGCCGCGGAGCGCGCAGGACGAAGAACCAGTTGGGGTGAGCGAGGGAGTTGCGGTGCGGCCGTCTTGCCGCACAGACGGATGCTGAGACGATGCTTGCTGCTTGTCCCCCGCCGGGCCGGTGGCGGCATTGACGGCAGGTGACGGGGAACGATGAGGACGCCCGCGACAGGAGCCGTCTGGGCGACGCGGGAAGCGAGAGCGGCCCGGCACTCGGCGCGGGCCCGACGAGCGTCAGACATGGGCGCGATGGTCGGAGGAGAACGGGGCGGTGGAAGATAAATTTCGGCGCACCCCTACCTGGCGCGCCAAATGTTAGATTTCGGGTTCCAGCAGACCCTTGAGGTTCGAACACTGGGGTGCGCGTGGAGATTTCGCCTCCTACCTACCTGCTCCCCTCCGCCTCGCTAAGATCTAAGCTATGGAAAGAACAACACGAGAGACACAGGGTTTATACTGGTTCGGGCCACCGTTGTGGTGTAATACCCTACTCCAGTGTGGCATGGTGGATAGCCTCTTGGGCTGATGATGATGAACAATACAAGGAAGAACAGCCTCGCGAGGGTCTGCTCTTGGCTGGGGCGATGAACTGCTGGGAGCAGTTCAGTCACCCTTCTCTCTCTCTCTCTGCTCTTGTTCTTCTCCCTCTGATTCTCGATTCCCTCTGATTCTCGATTCTCTCTCCCCTAGGGGTGGCTAGTCCTATTTATAGAGGCCCTGGTCCTCTTCCCAAATATCGAGCGGGAAGGGAGCCAACAATGGCGGGCTAATTTGAAGGGGGACAGCTAGTACCAGCTATCCTGACAAAAGTAGTCTTCACCTGCACAAAGCTCTGGTGGTGACGCCGTCTTGGGCTCCACAATGACCTCCGTCTTGCAGTCCTCCTGGTCTTGGTCTTGTTGCACCGAAATGGCAACCTTTGCCTGATGCCTCGGTACTCCGCGGCTGCGCTTGCCCCCTTTGCACCAAATAGGAAAGGAGGACACTGCGCGGGCTGGCACCCGCCTGGCGCCCTTGGTTGTCATGGCTTGCGTCACGGGCACCTCGTGAGGTACCCCGCCTTGATCTCTCCGCCTCCTCGCGAGCCAGCCTGGTGAGGCCGTGCCTGAGGAAGCTCCGCGTCATCCGCCCCGCGAGGCATGGCCCCTCGTGAGGGTCTTGGGTCTGTGTTGGTGAAGATGGGCCGTGCTGGGCCCCCCTTTGAGCCACGCCGCAGGCCGCAGGCAAGCAAGTCTGGGGACCCCCATTCCCAGAACATCGACACCGATGTCTTGTGCTGATCGCTGTCCCTTGTAGAAACTGGACTCCTACCGGGTCGGTGTTTTCAACTAGCCCCTGGAGAAGCACCGGTAGCTTAAGGAGCAACTTGCCGCCAAGGAGGAGGCGCTCCGTGTCGCCATAGGTATATTTTCTTGCATGCTCTTCTTAGTGGGGGCGCGCTAGCGCACCCACTCTGTGTAGCCCCCGAGATTCGGGCAAACTACGGAGTAGTTGGGTCGAATCTTAAAGTAGTCCTTTGTTTCCGAGTCTTTGTCACGCGGCCTACTACAGCTGAGGTGGCATATTGGAGAACCCTGCTTGTTCCGAGCCGGTTACCATTACGACCGGCTCATTGCTGGCATTGGCTGGCTTGGGGCCGAGGTGGCGAAGGACAAGGCGGAGGCGAGAGGAGCCCAGTAGGCGCTTGACGAAGCCGGCCGGCTACACGAGCAGCTGGCGTGCAAGAAGAGCCGGCTCGAGGCCGAGGTGGACCGCCTCAAGGCGGAGGCGGCCAAGGTCATGGAGGCGCAACGGGCCCTTGCCAAGGACGACCAGCAACGTGACAAGCTGGCCGATGACAAGGGCCAGCTCCAGGCCAAGGTGGAGGGCCTGAAGGCGCTGGGGACCGCGGCGGAGAAGGCCCTTCAGGAGGAGACCCATCACCGTGAGGAGTCCGAGAAGACAACCGAGGCCAAGGACGCCGAACTAAAGGGGGACCTTGCCAAGGTCGTCGACTTGGAGAAGACGCTCCAAGAGCACGACCGCACCATTGCCAGGGAGTGGCGCGGTACGTTTCTTGAAGCGCATCAGCTGGACGAATCCTTCCCCTGTAAGTGCTTTATTTGTGTTCTGCCGGGTCGGGAAGCCGTCTTGCTTTTACTTGGTTATTGATTTGTATTGCTTTTCTTTTTGGCAGGGCACTTCCTAGAGACGTGCAGGGTGGCAGAGGAGGCCGTCCGTTTCCAACGCGATCTGCAGGGGGAAGTGGGCTCCGGGACTGATCCCTGGGTCGCCTGGACCTTCCCGAAGATCGTGACTGCAGCCGAGGCTTGCCTGCGAGTCTTGGGTGAGCAGATGGGGCGGCTCTCTAAGGCCAGCGTGGCGATGACGGTGGCCCTCTGGCCCGGTGCCATCGAGCCGAATAGCTTTACACGGCTGGCGAGGCGGTTGGAGGCGGGTCCACAGCAGCTCCACGCGTGGTGTGTCTCCGCCGCCCATGCCGGTGCCAAGATGGCGCTTAGTTCGTGATGTCTTGGTATACAGATCTGGCACTGGAGATGCTGATGGGCCAGCGAGCCGGCGTGGAGCACCAGCTGCAAGCGGAGGCTAGACGGATCGCCGCTCGGGCCAGCTATATTGTTGGGTTCGCCATCCATGACGAGTTACAGCAGGAGCGGACGGACGATGGCGGAGTCGTCCCTGCTGACGACTATGGCCTACTTCTGGATGGCCCAGAGGGGAGCTCCCAGGAGACAGGCGTATATGGCGATGGGGACGCCGAGGCGGGAGGCACCGGTGCCTCCGCGAACCCAGAGGCCACCGAGGTGGAGCCGGCGGCTGCGCGACCCGGCGCTGGAGATGCCTGAAGCTGAGGTCGTCCTGCCTTGTCTTAGTAGAAAATTCTCTTAGGTAGCAGGTCCACACGCCCACTGGGGGTGTTTGGGTGTAACGTAATGAACTCTGGCCTTGGGCCTCTTTAAATTTATGTTGTAAATATTTCGTGAATGTTTGCGCTTCTGCTTTTCGTCTTTTCAGCCATTTTCTTGCGACCTTCCCCTCTCGAGCCTCCCCCTGCGAGTCGAACGGCCGTGCTTCGGTCCGTGACAAGGAGTTCGACCTATGAGAGGGATGCGTGGTACGTAGGCTTTCAAAATGTTGAGCGCAAGAGAAACACCCACTGGGCGGCTGGCGGGAATCTGGCAAAGCCGGTTGGTGAGCAGCCGGCCGTGCGACAACTTAATGTGACGGGGCCGGGTTGGGCAATCCGACGGTCTCCCCTTAGTATTCGTCGTGTGCTAGCGCTTTAGCCCCTTTTTCTTGTCGGCCGACAGCCAAAGCCGGTTCTTGGCGTAGGGCGTAGTAGGGGGCCGTGGTGACCCGAACACGCCAAGAGTTGCAAAGGAAGGTGGCGGGTGATGACCAAGCCGGCCAGCCCCCGAGCCCCCAGGTCGAGCGAGTAGAGCCGGTGGTGGCGGTTTTCAAGAGAAATTTTGCGCAAGTGTAGGAGACTCAATAATATTGGTCGGAAAGGGCAGCCCCCGAGCGTCGTTCAGGGACTCCATAGTTTTCATACGATTACAAAAGGCAGTGATACATACGTGCAGACGGCTAACTGTAAAACTAGCGGAGGAGCTCTGCATTCCACGGCCGGTTGTTTCTTCGCCGGCGGTGTCTCTCTTGCGCTTGTTTCACTTGCGGGCGTCGATGAGGTAGTAGGCGTTGCATTGCACAAGGCCTTGCTGACGATGAAAGGGCCTTCCCATGGGGAGGAGAGCTTGTGCTGGTTGGCTTGCTGCTAGACGAGTCAGAGGACGAGGTCTCCCTCGCGGAATGCGAGGGGCTTGATCTTCTTGCTGTGGTAGTGCCTCAGGCCTTGCTGGTAGATGGTTGACCAACTGAGCGCCAAGAGGCGTGCTTTAATACGTCTTCAACGTATCTATAATTTTTTATTGCTCCATGCTATATTATCTACTGTTTTGGACATTATTGGGCTTTATTATCCACTTTTATATTATTTTTGGGACTAACCTATTAACCGGAGGCCTAGCCCAGAATTGTTGTTTTTTTGCCTATTTTAGGGTTTCAAAGAAAGGGAATATCAAACGGAGTCCAAACGGAATGAAACCTTCGGGAACGTGATTTTCTCAACGAACAAGACCCGGGAGACTTGGACCCTATGTCAAGACACAAAAGAGGAGGCCACGAGGTAGGGGGGCGCACCTACCCCCCCCCCTCCCAGGCGAGCCATCCACCCTCGTGGGCCCCTTGTTGCTCCACCGACGTACTCCTTCCTCCTATATATACCTACGTAACCCCAAACGATCATATACGGAGCCAAAACCCTAATTCCACCGCCGCAACTTTCTGTATCCATGAGATCCCATCTTGGGGCCTGTTCCAGAGCTTCGCCGGAGGGGGCATCGATCACGGAGGGTTTCTACATCAACACCATAGCCTCTCCGATGAAGTGTGAGTAGTTTACCTCAGACCTACTGGTCCATAGTTATTATCTAGGTGGCTTATTCTCTCTTTTCGGATCTCAATACAATGTTCTCCCCCTCTCTTTTGGAGATCTATTCAATGTAATCTTCTTTTTGCGGTGTATTTGTTGAGACCGATGAATTGTAGGTTTATGATCAAGTCTATCTATGAATAATATTTGAATCTTCTCTTAATTCTTTTATGTATGATTGGTTATCTTTGCAAGTCTCTTCGAATTATCAGTTTGGTTTGGCCTACTAGATTGATCTTTCTTGCAATGGGAGAAGTGCTTAGCTTTGGGTTCAATCTTACGGTGTCCTTTCCCAGTGACAGTAGGGGCAGCAAGGCACGTATTGTATCGTTGCCATCGAGGATAACAAGATGGGGTTTTCATCATATTGCATGAGTTTATCCCTCTACATCATGTCATCTTGCTTAAGGTGTTACTTTGTTTTCATTAACTTAATACTCTAGATTCATGCTGGATAGCGATCGATGAGTGGAGTAATAGTAGTAGATGCAGGCAGGAGTCGGTCTACTTGTCTCGGACGTGATGCCTATGTACATGATCATACCTAGATATTCTCATAACTACGCTCAATTCTGTCAATTGCTCAACAGTAATTCATTCACCCACCGTAGAATACTTATGCTCTTGGGAGAAGCCACTAGTGAAACCTATGGCCCCGGGGTCTATCTTCATCATATTAATCTTCCATTACTTAGTTATTTCTTTTGCTTTGTACTTTGCTTTTATTTTACCTTGCATCTTTATCATAAAAAAACAAAAAATATTATCTTATCAGATCTCACTCTCGTAAGTGGCCGTGTACGGATTGACAACCCCTTATCGCGTTGGTTGCGAGGATTTATTTGTTTGGTGCAGGTACGAGGGACTCGCGCGTAGCCTCCTACTAGATTGATACCTTGGTTCTCAAAAACTGAGGGAAATACTTATGCTACTTTGCTGAATTATCCCTTCCTCTTCAGGGAAAACCAACGCAGTGCTCAAGAAGTAGCAAGAAGGATATATGGCGTCGTTGTCGGGGAGTCTACGCAAAAGTCAATATACCAAGTATGCATCACAATCGCTATCTCCCGCATTACATTATTTGCCATTTGCCTCTCGTTCTCGATCCTCCCTTTCTTTCTCTATTTGCCTCTTTTTACCCTTTGCACCTTCTGTCGTTATGTCTGAAATTGGGGAAATTATTGTCGATATGGACAATAATAATATCATGAAAAATTATGATGCTCCTACTAAAGAACCACCCATCTTACATACAAAAATAAATCCGTGTTAGTAGTGGTAATATTATTGGAAAAGGAGTTATTCAAGATTTCTTTACTTGTGCCGGTGCTTTACATTCTATGGGTAGTTCTATCCTTCATAGAACTAGTAGTCTTGCGGACGCTATTGCCATGCTTGTAGTTGAACTTGAAAGACAATCCATGCACATGCACCCTTGCATACAAAGGATTTTCCTAGAATTTTCTAATATTGAGCATTCTTCAGTTAAGTGTGCCGCTACTATCTTTTTGGCTCATGAGTTTAGATTCATAATAAAAGAGGCCAAATAAATCTTTGCGCATTATAGGGTGGACGCTTGTCGTCCTCCCATAGAGGCCATCCTCTTTGATCAAGAAGAAATAATGCGTTTTCAATCTCTAGACTGTGTTGCTTTCAATGAAAATCTTAGAAAAAGGGTTCCTACCAATGTTTTAGTTGATAGAATTTTTGAACTTAATGATGATTTGGTTATTCGAAATAGTGAACTAGGATATTCTCTTGAATATAGGCTCACAAAGTTCTGTCAAAAGAATGCTTATAATGATGAATTGGTTGTGCAATACGAAGGACCAAAGGAGGAACCTATACCTCCCAAGGTTGATCTTGGGGACTTTTGCCCCATTAAATTTAGTCCTTTTGATTACTTTTTCTTGCCTCAAAGAAAACTTGCTGCCGAACATAGAGAATATGAGATGAGTTTTAATGATCTATCTTACTATTATGGCAATACCTAGATCTATCCTTGCTTTTTATGCCTAGCTAGGGGCGTTAAACGATAGCGCTTTTTGGGAGGCAACCCAATTTTTTTATTCCTTGCTTTTTGCTCCTGTTTAGTAATAAATAATTTATCTAGCCTCTGTTTTGGTTGTGTTGTTTGCGTTTGATTAGTGTTTGTGCCAAGTAGAACCGTTGGGAAGACTTGGGGAAAGTCTTGTTAATCTTGCTGTAAAAGCAGAAACTTTAGCGCTCACGAGAACTGCCGCCATTTTTATTTGGAAAGTGCTATTTAGTTAATTCTTTTTAAGATGATTAATAGATAAATTCCTCATGTCCATCAATTTATTTTAGAATTTGTGGGGTTCCAGATCTTGCGCTAGCTACAGATTACTACAAACTGTTCTGTTTTTGACAGATTCTATTTTTCGTGTGTTGTTTGCTTATTTTGAGGAATCTATGACTAGTAAAATAGTTTATAAACCATAGATAAGTTGGAATACAGTCGGTTTAACACCAATATAAATAAAGAATGAGTTCATTACAGTACCTTGAAGTGGTCTTTTGTTTTCTTTCGCTAACGGAGCTCATGAGATTTTCTACTTTAAGTTTTGTGTTGTGAAGTTTTCAAGTTTTGGGTAAAGATTTGATGGATTATGGAACAAGGAGTGGCAAGAGCCTAAGCTTGGGGATGCCCATGGCACCCCCAAGATAATCTAAGGACACCTAAAAGCCAAAGCTTGGGGATGCCCCGGAAGGCATCCCCTCTTTTCTTCTACTTCTATCGATAACTTTACTTGGAGCTATATTTTTATTCACCACATGATATGTGTTTTTCTTGGAGCGTCTTGTATTATTTGACTATTTATTTTTTAGTTTACCACAATCATCCTTGCTGTACACACCTTTTGAGAGAGCCATACATGGTTTGGAATTTGTTAGAATACTCTATGTGCTTCACTTGTATCATTTGAGTTATATAATTTTGCTCTAGTACTTCACTTATATCTTTTAGAGCACGGGGGTGGATTTGTTTTATATAAACTATTGATCTCTCATGCTTCACTTAGATTATTTTGAGAGTCTTAAATATCATGGTAATTTGCTTAAATAATCCTAATATGCTTGGTATTCAAGAATAGTAAAAACTTTCTTATGAGTGTGTTGAATGCTATGAGAAGTTTATGCTTGATAATTGTTTTGAGATATGAAGATGGTGATATTAAAGTTATGCTAGTTGAGTAGTTGTGAATTTGAGAAATACTTGTGTTAAAGTTTGTGATTCCCGTAGCATGCACGTATGGTGAACCGTTATGTGATGAAATCAGAGCATGTTTTTTTTTTGATTGTCTTCCTTATGAGTGGCGGTTGGGGACGAGCGATGGTCTTTTCCTACCAATCTATCCCCCTAGGAGCATGTGTGTAATACTTTGCTTTGATAACTTGTAGATTTTTGCAATAAGTATATGAGTTCTTTATGACTAATGTTGAGTCCATGGATTATACGCACCTTTCTCACCCTTCCACCTTTGCTAGCCTCTCCAATACCACGCACCTTTCGCCGGTATCATACACCCACCATATACCTTCCTCAAAACAGCCACCATACCTACCTATTATGGCATTTCCATAGCCATGCAACTTCCCACTGTACCGTTTATTATGACACACTCCATCATTGTCATATTGCTTAGCATGATCATGTAGTTGAAATCATATTTGTGGCAAAGCCACCATTCACAATTCTTTCATACGTGTCACTCTTGATTCATTGCATATCCTGGTACACCGCTGGAGGAATTCATATAGAGTCATATTTTGTTCTAAGTATCGAGTTATAATTGTTGAGTTGTAAGAAAAATAAAAGTGTGATGATCATTGCATTGTACCAGTGAGAAAAGGATGATGCAGACTATGATTCCCGCACAAGTCGGGATGAGACTCCGGACGAAAAATAAAAAAAAGGAGAAAAGAGGCCATAAAAAAGAGAAAAGGCATGAGGGAGTCCTGGATTAGGGGGTCTCCGGACAGCCGGACTATATTCTTTGGCCGAACTGTTGGACTATGAAGATACGAGATTGAAGACTTCGTCTCGTGTCCGGATGGGACTCTAGTTGGCATGGAAGGCAAGCTAGGCAGTACGGATATGGATATCTCCTCCTTTGTAACCGACCTTGTGTAACCCTAACCCTCTCCGGTGTCTATATAAACCGGAGGGTTTTAGTCCATAGGACATAACAAAAAACATACAATCATACCATAGGCTAGCTTCTAGGGTTTACCCTCTCTGATCTCGTGGTGGATCTACTCTTGTACTACCCATATCATCAATATTAATCAAGAAGGACATAGGGTTTTACCTCCATCAAGAGGGCCCGAACCTAGGTAAAACTTCGTGTCCCCTACCATCCGCCTAGACGCACAGTTCGGGACCCCCTACCCGAGATCCGCCAGTTTTGACACCGACATTGGTGCTTTCATTGAGAGTTCCTCTGTGTCGTCGCCGTTAGGCTTGATGGCTCCTTCTATCATCGTTAGCGATGCAGTCTAGGGTGAGACTTTTCTCCCCGGACAGATTTTTGTATTCGGCGGCTTTGCACTGTGGGACAATTCACTTGGCCATCTAGAGCAGATTGAAAGCTACGCCCCTGGCCATCAGGTCTGGTTTGGAAGCTTAAGCTACACGGCCGATATCCGCGGAGACTTGATCTTCGACGGATTCGAGCCTCTGCCTTGTGTGTCACACGGTCATGATGAGTATGATTTAGCTCTACCATCTGATAGTGTTCAGGAGATCGCACCTGCAGCCGCTTCGACCCTCAATTCGAAGCTAGTTGCGCCGTCCATGGACGGGTGGATGTACCCCGCCACGGAGGCCTTACCCTCATCGGCGATCGAGCCAAATATCGACCTTACTCTACGCAGGAGCCGTGTTGACAAATTGCCGGATCTCTCTCCGGCCACGGACTCCGAACCGCCTGCGCCCGTTACTAGCGAATCCGATTGGGCTCCGATCATGGAGTTTACCTCCGCGGATATTTTTCAGCACTCGCCCTTTGGCGACATACTGAACTCGTTAAGGTCTCTCTCCTTGTCAGGAGGATCCTGGCCGAACTATGTCCGGCATGATTGGGATGCGGACAACGAAGAAATTCGCGGCCCGCCCAGTAGCCACTTAGTAGCCACTGTCAATAACTTAACCGACATGCTCGACTTTGACTCCAAAGACATCGACGGTATGGACGACGATGCGGGAGACGAAGATGAACCACTGCCCATAGGGCACTGGACAACCACCTCATCATATGATATATACATGGTGGACACACCCAAAGAAGTCAATGGCGACGAGACAGCGGCGGATGACCCCTCCAAGAAGCAACCCAAGCACCGACGTCAGCGGCGCCACTCTAAGTCTCGCCAAAGCAAAAGTGGTGATACCGGCACAGGAGATAATAACACTCTGGATAGTGCCGAAGATAACAACAATCCCCTCCAGCAAGATTTAGAGCAGGAGGATGGAGGAGTCGGCCCTCCTGAGAGAGCGGCAGATGGAGAAGCAAAGGATGATAATTACATGCCCCCCTCCGAAGACGAGGCAAGCCTCGGCGATGAAGAATTCGCCGTGCCAGAGGATCCCGTCGAACAAGAGCGCTTCAAGCGCCGGCTTATAGCCACAGCGAATAGCCTTAAGAAAAAGCAGCAGCAGCTTCAAGCTGATCAAGATCTGCTAGCTGACAGATGGACTGAAGTCCTCGCGGCGGAGGAACATAAACCCGAGTGCCCCTCCAAGAGTTACCCAAAATGCAGTTTGCTACCCCGACTGGAGGAAGAAGCGTATGACGCGGCTGATCGGCCACCTCGTGGCCGCGATAGAGAGGCATTCCAGCCAAAAACTCAGCCTCCACCCCGACGCCATTCAAATAAAAAGGCATGGGGAAATACGCCAGACCTGCGAGACGTATTGGAGAACAAAGCAAAACATGCAGGATCGATCTACGGATCACGAGGGCGTGCCACTATGCGAGAAGATAAACGTCACGCCAGATACAGTAAAAGTCAATCCGACCGGGCCAAACACAGCGAGCAAGACCCATTCGAGCTACGTCACGATATAGCCCAATACAGAGGCACCGCACACCCCCTATGCTTCACAGACGAAGTAATGGATCATCAAATCCCAGAGGGCTTCAAACCCGTAAATATTGAATCATATGACGGCACAACAGATCCTGCGGTATGGATCGAGGATTTCCTCCTCCACATCCACATGGCCCGTGGCGATGACTTACACGCCATCAAATACCTCCCACTAAAGCTCAAAGGACCAGCGCAACATTGGCTTAACAGCTTGCCAGCAGAGTCCATTAGCTGTTGGGAAGATCTGGCAGCCGCATTCCTTGACAACTTTCAGGGCACTTATGTGCGACCACCAGACGCCGATGACTTGAGCCACATAATTCAGCAGCCAGAAGAATCGGCCAGGCAATTCTGGACACGGTTCCTAACAAAGAAAAATCAAATCATTGACTGTCCGGATGCAGAGGCCCTAGCAGCCTTCAAGCATAACATCCGCGACGAGTGGCTTGCCCGGCACCTTGGACAGGAAAGGCCAAAATCTATGGCAGCCCTCACGACACTCATGGCCCACTTTTGTGCGGGAGAAAACAGCTGGCCGGCTCGCAGTAACAACATATCAAAACACCATGGTACTTCGGATACCAAGGACAGCAATAGCAGGTCACATCGCAACAAACATAAGCGCCGCATTAACAGCGATAATACTGAGGATACGGTAGTCAATGCCAGATTCAAAGGCTCTAAACCCGGTCAGCGGAAAAAGCCATTTAAAAGAAGCACTCCGGGCCCGTCCAGTTTGGACCGCATACTCGATCCCTCGTGTCAAATACACGGTACCCCTGACAAGACAGCCAACCACACCAACAGGGAATGCTGGGTGTTCATGCAGGCCGGCTAGTTAATTGCCAAAGATAAAGATAAGGGGTCACACAGCGATGACGAAGAGGAGCCCCGGTAGCCGAACACCGGAGGAGAGAAGAGGTTCCCCCCACAAGTGCGGACGGTGAACATGATATACGCAACCCACATCCCCAAGAGGGAGCGGAAGCATGCGCTCACGGACGTATATGCGTTGGAGTCGGTCGCCCCACAGTTCAACCCATGGTCCTCCTGCCCAATCACCTTCGATCGCAGGGACCACCCCACTAGTATCCATCACGGCGGATTCGCCGCACTGGTCTTAGACACAATCATTGACGGATTTCACCTCACTCGAGTCCTTATGGATGGCGGCAGCAACCTGAACTTGCTTTACTAGGACACAGTGCACAAAATGGGTATAGACCCCTCAAGGATCAAACCCACAAAAAACAACCTTTAAAGGCGTCATTCCAGGTGTAGAGGCCCATTGCACAGGCTCAATTACATTGGAAGTGGTCTTCGGATCCCCGGATAACTTCCGAAGTGAAGAATTAATCCTCGATATAGACCCGTTCCGCAGTGGCTATCATGCACTACTCGGGTGAACCGCATTTGCGAGATTCAATGTGGTACCGCATTATGCATACCTCAAGCTCAAGATGCCAGGACCCCGGGGGGTCATCACAGTTACCGAAAACACAGAGCGCTCTCTCCGCAAGGAGCACACTGCGGCCCTCATAGCAGAAGCGCAAAGCAGCCTCTCAAGGCAATCCACCAGTTCAGTGTTTCAAGACCCGGACACCTTCAAGCGCGCTCAGAGTAATCGACAACTAGACCGCCTGGCACGACCTGAGCTCGCGTAGCAATGCGGCCCCCACCCCAGTCCCAGCCAAATGGCGAAATCCGTGCCACGCGTACATAATTACGCATTAAAAATACCATGTGCACAGGCGGGGAGGGGGGCACCACTACGACACGCCCCAATACGCGGCTTAAACCGCACTAGGGGCTTCCCGCTTTGTTAGTTTTCTCTTTCAGGACTTTAATCTCTGGAAACCCTGTCCGGCAGCATGATCGCTGAACACATGATGCAGCAACCAAGGAGGCAGAAAGCTACGTCACACCACGGAACTCCCAGGTGGATTACGATAACGAGTGAAATATTTGCTTTAATACTATTCCTCAGCTTGCCCTTGGAAGGGACATAGTCCTACCTTTTGCTTATCGCACTATCTGTATCATTCCGCTTTAACACACCTTTTTGAATAAACAATGCATAGCATTAAGACTATTATTGCATTCTTATTTTTTATATATGCGTGTTCATTAATGACGCCTTGCAACCGTACACTTTGGTATGACCAATACACCAGGGGCTTACGTACCCCACAATATGGTGTGAGAAGTCTGAACACTTTCACAAGTGTGGCACCCCGAACTTATAGCATTATATGCATCAGCTGCGAATCATGTCTTTGGTCAAATGTTGGGTTTGCCCGGCTCCTATGTTTTGGTACCTTACGTTCCGCTCTATCGGCTAAGCTACCACTAGTAGAACTACTGCGATTGTGCCCCGGTTCTGCTGGGCTAAGCACCTCAGTAGAGAAAGCTAAAACTGACTGTTATGATAAGGCGAGAGACTGGTCGCTGTCCGGCGAGGTTTCGAGTCCCTAAAGACTTATGCCGCTTAGAGCGAGGAGCCGATCCTGTCCGGCTTAAAGGCGTGTATCATGCCCCGAATTCGTCCTTCCGAATACCAGGGGCTTCGCCAATATTTAAAATTATAGAATTCTATGGCTAAGAGAGAGTGATAAAGCATTATTAGTCTGGTTGCCTTGTTCGCTGTGCTGAGCACCTCCCTCGAAGGAGCCAAAAATGGGGACAAGAGTGCTCAGGTTTATCCCAAACACCCCAGCACTAGTGGCATGGGGGCAGAAACCAAGGACTAGCCATCTCTCAGGTTGGATAAACAGCCAAACAGAAGGTAATATTTTAAATTCAAACAAGTGTTGCATAGCGGATATGAAACAAGTTTTCATCACATACATGATCACACAAGCAAGTTTACTCAAATATTACATCCTTTGGACAATCGTCCGCTACAAGACGGGCACCCTTCAGGACACCCTCATAATAAATTTCAGGGGTGCGATGCTCCTTGCCCTGCGGTGGTCCTTCCTTGATCAGCTTCACGGCGTCTAGCTTGGCCCATTGCACCTTCACACGGGCGAAAGCCCGGCGTGCACCCTCGATGCAGACGGGCCGCTTGACGACTTCCAGCCGTGGGCAGGCATCCACAAGCCGCCTCACCAGGACGAAGTAGCTGTTCGGAAGGGCGTCGCCAGGCCACAGCCGGACTATAAAGCCCTTCATGGCCTGTTCGGTCACCTTGTGTAGGTCGACCAGCTGCTTCAGTTGGTCGCTCATAGTCACCGGGTGTTCGGTCCCAGTATACTGATACCAGAATAGCTTCTCCATTGAGCTTCCCTCCTCGGCCTGGTAAAACTATGCGGCATCCAACACGCCGCGGGGCAAATCTGTGAATGCTCCTGGAGAGCTCCGGATTCGGGTAAGTAATAGGTAATTTACTTTCACATGCTTCCTTTGCATATAGAATGCCTTACCCGCAGCTATCTTCTTCATCGCGTCAATCTCCTGGAGGGCCTTTTAGGCTTCGGCCTTGGCACTCTTTGCGCTCTTGAGGGCCGCGGCAAGCTCAGACTCTCGCATCTTCAAGTCAAGCTCCAACGCCTCGTGCTTCGTCACGAGTGCCTGGAGCTCTTGTTGCGCCTCGCGCACCCGAGCCTCTTGCCTTTCCCGCTCGGTGCGCTCCTTGGCCCCTTTGTTTTCGGCCTCGGATAGCGCTTGCTTCAGGGTCGCCACCTCGGTCGTGGCCCCTGGCAAATTCACGATGATCCTGTCATTTTGCAATCATGTCTTCTTTTATATATACATATCTATAGACAGGGTATTACTTACCCTTGTTCTCCTCGAGCTTCCTCTTTGCAAGGCCGAGCTCTTTCTTGCACCCCTCGAGGTCCTACTTCAGTGTGGCAACCTCCGCAGTCAGTGCGGCTGAGGCCAGCAGCGAAGCCTGCATATGCATATTGACATACTTATATTAGAGTCCTGTGATATTGTTTGATCCTCTGTTCGACTTTTCTTCGTGAACACCGAACAGAGCATCAGGGGCTACTGTCTATGCGGTAATATTTTTCCTATATTTTAAACACTTACCTCAAAGCCTGTTAGAAGGCTGGCACAGGCTTCAGTCAATCCGCTCTTGGCGGACTGAACCTTCTGGACCACCACACTCATAATAGTGTGGTGCTCCTCGTCGATGGAAGCGCTGTGAAGCGCTCCCAGCAGATTGTCCGGCGCCTCTAGATGGACAGAGGTCACCGGCACAGGCGTCTTGCCCCTCTTGGAAGGAGGCCGCCTGCCCAAATCCGGAACTGCTGGAGGTTCCGGCGCGGTGTTCGGCTAAGGGCCGAACTCGGAGCCCTCAGGGGCCTTGTCCCCTCTGCTCTCGGAGTCCGGAAGGTCGCCTTGAGGCGCCTCCGGGACTGTCTCCTCTCGACCCGGTGCCTCTCGAGACAGCACCTCGGCGTCGTCCGCAGGGCAAGGGGAGGTGGCGGTCGGAAGCGGATCGCTATCCATATCCGACGAGCCAAGGGAGTTGTCCGACGATACATCATGTACGAGAGACTCGCGCGTAGCCTCCTACTGGATTGATACCTTAGTTCTCAAAAATTGAGGGAAATACTTATGCTACTTTGCTGCATCATCCCTTCCTCTTTGGGGAAAACCAATGCAGTGCTCAAGAGCTAGCATGCTTCTTCGAGCAGGTCAACATCGTCTTCACGGGCTTCCTTGGCTTCGGCTTCAGTGTACATCGCGACGCGTGGCGAGTCGAACTCGACATCGATCGGGATGACGGCTTCGGCTCCGTAGATGAGGAAGAACGGGGTGAAACCGGTCGACTGGTTTGGCATTGTGCGGAGACTCTAGAGGACGGCCGACAACTCATCGAGCCAGCTGCTGTGTGAGCAGACGAGCGGCTCAACAAGTCGTGGCTTGATGCCGGATAGGATAAGGTCGTTGGCCCGCTCGACCTGGCTATTGGACTGCGGGTGTGCCATGGAAGCCAGGTCGAGGCAGATGCCAGAGACGGAGCAGTATGGCGTGATCACGGCTTTGGCGAAGGTTGTGCCATTGTCCGTGATGATGTTGTTTGGCGTGCCGTAGTGCACCGTAATATTTTTGATGAACCAGACGGATGTTGGCCTGTCCAGCTTCTTTATCAGTCATGCTTCGATCCACCTGGTGAACTTGTCCACCGCCACCAGCAAATGCAGCCGCCTCGAGCGGTCTTGAAAGGCCCCACCATGTCGAGTCCCTAGACCGCAAAAGGCCAGGCGGTCGGGATGGTTCGGAGTGCTGAGGCCAGCTGGTGGCTGCGCTTGCTGAAGCACTGGCATCCCTCACACTTGAGGACAAGCGACTGAGCGTCTTGGAGGGCCGTGGGCGAGTAGAAACCATGGCGAAAAGCCTTGGACACCAGGGACCTCGAGGAGGCGTGGTGCCCGCACTCGCCCTGGTGTATGTTGAGGAGGATCTCAATGCCCTTATCTTGCTCGACAAAACGCTGAAAAACGCCGGTGGAGCTGTGCTTGACGAGCTCGTTGTTGATGATGTTGTCGGAAGTCGCCCGGCGCTGCACTTGCCAGGCCTCGGTCTCATCCATGGGGAGAACCCCGTTCTCCAGAAACTCCGAGATGGGCAGGGCCCATGATGGGGCTGCCACTACGGTGAAGACGGCCACCATGGTGGGTTACGGATGGCAGCCCCCGAGGTGGAGGCAGCAGCCCCGGGATGGGGACAGCGACGGCCGGGTCAAGGATGACGGCGGTCGGGTCGAGGATGGCGGCGGTCGGGTCGACGGCAGAAACCCCCGAGTCAGGCTCAGCAGTCGCCGAGCCGGGTTCGGCAACCCCCGGGCCGGTTGGACAGTTCCCAGGTCGGGTTCGTCAGCCCTCAGGCCGGGTAAAGGCACGGCCGGGTTGTCCGGGACGAAGATGGACACGGGGTCCGGAGATGGCTTGACGGACGGTTTATGCAGGTGCTCAAGGGAGACACCGGACGGGATGAACTGCCGAGATGAGGTGATCTTGGCAAGCGTGTCGGCGGCCTCGTTCTTTGGGCGCGGGACATGGAGGAACTAGCAGCCCTTGAAGAAGTCGGACAGCTTTTGGACGAGGAAGCAGTAGCTTGCCATGTTGGAGTCGTGGGCATCCCATTCTCCAGAGCACTGTTGTACCACCAAATCCGAGTCATTGTAACATAGGATACGCTGGATGCCGAGTTCCTAGGCAAGCTGGAGGCCATGCACATGGGCTTCATATTCGGCGACGTTGTTGGAGGCGGCGAGGTGGATCTGGAGTGCGTACCGAAGCCGATCGCCCTTCGGGGAAGACAACATGATGCCGGCCCCCAGGCTGAGTGTCACATCCCTGGTCCTGTTATGCACTAGGCTAGACCTCATGTGAGCATCATGTTTTAATTCAAATGAAATTTGAACTGAGGAATTTTGGAAGCCTCAAAAACTTAAATAAAAGAGGGGCAAAGAACCCTGGTAAATGCATTCAATGTTTTCAAAATGGCCTCAAATAATGTTGGTTATATTTTGGCAAGGGTTTTGCACCAAACCAAAAATAATGAACATTTTTGAGGAATATTTTGAGCACTGAATTTAAATCATTACTTTATTTGCATTTGGAACTATATTCATAACTTGTTTAGAATATATTTCCAAATACCCTGAAACATTTTATGTGCTTTTGGAAAAGTCCATTAAGCAGCATAAATATTTTCAGAGGAGTTTTTGGCATTGTTTGAATTATTTTTAAATTCAAAACAGTGGCAAAACAGATTAAATAAAAGAAAACAGAACTGAAATAGAAATAAAAGAGAGAGAGAGAAGGAAGTTACCTGGCGCTCACCTCTCAGCCCACCTGGCCCAAACCTACCTGGCGGCCTAGCTGGCAGGCCCAGCCCACCTCCTCCTCCCTGTCGCCTTCCTCCTCGCGCCAGTAGGCAGAGGAGGGACTCGGCGCACGCGCCCGAGCTCGCCACGCCACCACCCTGCTCGTCTGCATCGCCTGGACACCGCGACGCCTCGCGTCATCCTCTCGGCGCTGCCCCGACCCCCTGGAACCCCCTCGACCTCTCCCATCGCCTCTCCCCTTCCCCGTCCCTCTCGCACACAACCGGCCGGGCGCCACCGTCGCTGACCCTCGCTGCCCTCGCGGCCACCGCCACCCCCTCTCCTCCCCGACGCGCTCCCGAGCTCCGCAGTGCCTCCCTCGACCTCTCTGTCGGCTCACGCGACCGGAGAAGCCCCGAAGCGCCGTCCCGACGCTTTTCCCCTCCTCGGCCACCGAGGACCGCCGTTGTCGATTCGCCGCCTCCGACGCCTCCCCGAGACCCCCGAGCTGCTCATCGACCTCGCGGTGAGCCTCCGTGCAGAACCCCTCTCTTTCCCCTCGCGTTTGCGAGCTCTAGGCCATAGCTCCGTCGCGGCCGAACTCCGGCCGCCGCTGACCTCGTCGCCACCGTCACTGCAGCCACTGGAGCTCCCACCCGAGTGCACGATCGTGCTCAGAACGTCTCCACGAGCCCGTTGCCTACCGCAGCTCGCCCTCTCTTGCCCCCTAGTGGTCGCCCGTGTCTCACCCGAGCTCCGGCGGCCGCAACCGAGCTCGCCGCCGTCGACTCCGGCCACCCCAGGCCCAGAGACCATGACCATCCGACGCGCCATCATGCCAGCTCTCCGTAGAGCCAAAGGGCGCACCGAACGGTGCAGTATAGGCGAAACCCGAGCCACCCCGGTGCGTCTCCGCCGCGTTTTGGGTCGTCGCCGGCGAAACTCCGGCGAGCTGACATGGCGCTGATTTAGTTAGCACTAATGACCACGCTAAACACCCCCACAGCCACTGACAGTGGGCCCCACCCCTGGTCAAACCCCAGTCAGCGCTGGGTTTGACCGGGATTAGCTCCTGTGTCACTGACGTGTGGCCCCCACACGTCAGGTTTGACCTGGGGCGCCCAGTTGACCCTGCTGACGTCACTGTGACGTGGTGCTGACGCCATAATCATTTCTGGATTTAATATTATTCATGAAATTCCAGAAAATGCCTAAAACTTCTAAAAATCATAGAAATTCAACCGTAACTCCAAATGAAATAAGTTATATATGAAAAATTATCAGAAAAATTCAAGGAATCCATCTGTACCACTTTCATGCATGTTAGAACAACTTATAGATGCTGTTTAGCACAAATCATATAAAGGGCATTTGAATAATCACATATGGAGTTTGAATTTGAATCTTGTTTTCAAACCAACTTCATTTAATCTGTTGCTAGTTGCATTAGCTCAAAACACATTCATATTGCCATGTCATAGCATGCATCATTTTGTGCATTGCATTGATCGTGTTCTTCTTTGTTGCCGGTATCTGTTCCCTCCCGGTAGACGATGTTCCGACGTTGTGATCGTTGACACTGATGAAGACTCAATGTTATCTTCAGAAGTGCCAGGCAAGCAAAACCCCCTTGTTCATTCCGATACAATCCTACTCTCTCGCTCCTGCTCTCTTTTACTGCATTAGGACAACATTCGATTCATCTGTTACTTGCTGCGGTAGCTGAACCCCTTTATCCTTTGCATGACCTGTCATTGCCACAGTAAATAGATGAAACCCACTAGCATGAGTAGGAGTTGTTTGAGCCCTGTTGTGCCTACTCATTCATGCTTGCTTGT
This sequence comes from Triticum dicoccoides, assembly GCF_002162155.2. Taxonomy (NCBI): domain Eukaryota; kingdom Viridiplantae; phylum Streptophyta; class Magnoliopsida; order Poales; family Poaceae; genus Triticum; species Triticum dicoccoides. Next base: position 484,759,913 of record NC_041380.1, read on the forward strand.
CATGCCTGCTACTGCTTAGAGTTGAGTCAGGTCTGATTCATCGGGGATGAATCAGAGGCGGGTGGACATGTCCTACTGTGTGTGAGCTAAGTGTGTGAACACGTTTTGGTAAAGGTAGCGGTGAGAGGCCATGTAGGAGTACATGGTGGGTTGTCTCATTGCAGCCGTCCTCAGGAACTGAGTTCTGTGTTTGTGATCCATGATTCAGCTACTACCATACATTGGGCCCTGAAATATGACCCCGCTCGACTTCTTATTCACCCTTGTCCTCTGTCCAGGAGTTGCAAGTAGTTTCTGGTGTTTGTAGCTTACTGGAGGCCGTGGACAGCGCTGACCGTAGGGGTGGGCTGTGATGCGGTAGGTACGTGGCACGGTGTACCGGATGCCCGTTTGGTATCTCGGGAACCCTGTTCACATCGTTTGGGGCTGTGAGCGAAACTCCGGCCGGATCTCCTCATGGATGGAACCCGAATAGGCGATAAACTTGGACTAGAGACTTAGGTGTTTAGGTAGGTCGTGGTCTACACCCACGTCGGCTTTCGCTTGAAGTCTGCCGAGCACATGTCGTGTGCAGACGCTAAGTGGTGGAAACATGTATGAAGAAGTACACCCCTGCAGGGTTAACATCATCTATTCGAATAGCCGTGTCCGCGGAAAAGGACTTCTGGGTTGCTTATATCAGTTCATAGACAAGTGAAAGTGGATACTCTAAAATACGCAAGATAAGCGTGAGTGCTATGGATGGCGTTCTCGTAGGGAGACGGGAGAGGATCCATAGTGGTGTATTGATATGGTGAATATGTGGACTCGTGTGCGCCACCTCAAAAGAGTTACATTGCAGTCGTAGTTCAGGATAGCCACCGAGTCAAAGCTGGCTTGCTGCAGTTAAACCCCACCATCCCCTTTGTTGATAATGATGCATATGTAGTTAGTTCTGATGTAAGTCTTGCTGGGTACATTTGTACTCACGTTTGCCTATTTTATGTTTTTGCAGAGAGACTTCGGTCTCACTAGTAGTTCCACGTGGACTTCTATGTTTAGCTTGTTACCTCAGCAACGGTCTTGTGCCTCGGCAGGATTTGGTAGATAGTCAGGCTTCTCAGCCTTTTTCAGTTATAGATGTCTGTACCCAGACATGATAGCTTCCGCTTGTGCTTTGATTTGTATGCTCTGATTGTTGGGTCATGAGACCCATGTTTGTAATATCTCGCTCCTCGAAGCCTATTGAATAAATTACTTGAGTCATAGAGTCGTGTTGTGGTGCCATGTTGTATTTTCACATATCGAGCATATTGTGTGTATGTTATTGAAATGCTTGGTATGTGTGGGATCTGACCATCTAGTTGTTTATCTTTAGTAGCCTCTCTTACGGGGAAATGTCTCCTAGTGTTTCACTGAGCCATGGTAGCTTGCTACTGCTCCGGAACACTTAGGCTGGCCGGCATGTGTCCTTCTTCGTTCTTGTGTCTGTCCCTTCGGGGAAATGTCACGCGTTGAATACCGGAGTCCTGTTAGCCCGCTACAGCCCGGTTCACCGGAGTCCTGCTAGCCCAGTGCTACAGCCTGGATCCACTCGCTGATGACCGACACGTTCGATGCTGGGTCATGGATGCCTGTCCCTGTAAGTCTGTGCCACTTTGGGTTTACGACTAGCCATGTCAGCCCGGGCTCCTTATCATATGGATGCTAGCGACACTGTCATATGCGTGTGCCAAAAGGCGCAAACGGTCCCGGGCAAAGGTAAGGCGACACCCGTGGGAATACCGTGCGTGAGGCCGCAAAGTGATATGAGGTGTTACATGCTAGATCGATGTGGCATTGAGTCGGGGTCCTGACAGCGTTGGTATCAGAGCTTCACTGCCTGTAGGATTACCAAGCCAAACTGGTCGAAGTTGAGTCTAGAAATTCTTTAGTTATATAAGGGAATTGATTGTGGGATGGAACGTAAGGCTCTTTTTACTCCTTATACCTTATGCCCTTCTGATCTGAGTCATCTTATCTTTCCTACGGGAATTAAGAACTAGGCTATCTCTTCTTGCTATTAGGACCACGTGTTACTAATCAGTGGACTTATAAGATTGTTGGATTTAAGTCTCAGTTCAGTTCCTACTACTTCCGTATGTTAATTGTTGATCTCGAAACCTTGATATTGTGCTTCTGAGTGGTTATGCCACCATTTTTGTGAATGTCTCAAATCTTTTCTGAGCATTTACAGCCGTTATGCTGTCCGAGTCATCCCAGGTTTCTAAGTAGTCTGATGCAATTGCAAATCCTTTCTTCCCATTTCAATGTTCCCATGGGCCAGATTAACCACACTAATCAGTGAGTTGAGGTACTTCGTTACCTTGACATATATGTTGGAGATATTATTATGACCCTAGGTGTCTTAGGGGATCATCTAGTAATTTAGCCATGATTTGTGTTCCCAGTGTGATGATTCTGGCCTTTATTTTCGAAAGCATTCCGTGATGCTACTTAGTAATAGGTATTCTATTCCTGGGTTTTGAACCCGAGATTCACTCTACTTACTTCATGTTGATAGTGTTGCTAGTTCCTTTGGGATATTAGTAACTTTGCGATAGTCCTCGAGGTTCGTGGTATATCCTTCTTCCAATTACCATGAACCATTCTTGGCAGGAGTTCTTCTGAACCAAAAGATGACAACAAGAGCGCTCTCGATGAGTTCTCCATGCTATATTGTGACTCTGCCAGCTAAACCTATCTGCATGGGTTATCCGGAAGAAATATGTCGAACTCGTTCGACATGCTAATCCATGCATCCACAACTCAGAAAATTGTATGTTCCTTTGAGTTGTTCTCTTTAGTTGCATTCTGACCCTCGTCTATCAATTGATAGTCAAGAGTATGCGTGCGTTCATTTATCGATGCCTATTACTCTTGTGGTCCATCAAGCCATTCTATCACGGAATGACTAGGAGAAACAAACTCCAGTACCTCTTCCATATCCAGGATTGGGTCAAAGAAGTTGTGCTCCGCAGATCAAATTGCTAATCCAGCTTTTGTTCTGTTCTACCTTGGAGTATTGCCATCTTTATATCGGGATTGTTATAGGAATTGCACACCATCCTATGAACTCTTGGTACAGTGATACTTCTTGCCATCATTAGTCATTCCTCGGTCTTCGTGTTGATGCAACCGGAATACCGACAAATGAATTGTGATGTGTGAAATCAATACGCCTAGCAACCTCGTTGCTGGGTAGTTAAAGGACAATAATTTCATTCTTAGCATGTTGGTTAGTGAATCATCATTCTAAGATTGATCGTGCTACCTAGTCCATTCTCCTGGTTCACTCCTCGATCGATGAGTTAGGATTATTTCAAATCCTTGCCCTATTGATCATATCGTCTTGCCCTGAAAAGCAGGATTGTTCTCGAGCTTAGTAACATACCGGTGGTTCGTGATTTTCTGAATATCTTCTCAGAAGTATTACCAGGTTGTCACCTGACCGCTATGTTGAGTTCATGATCAAGTTGGTTTATTCCTGTAAACCACCGCTTCTTCCAAGAATCGGTGTTAGATATCCCTGAGCTAGTTGGTTAAGCTAGACAACAACTTGGAGAGTTGGAAGATAAAAGCTTGCCTGACTTAGTTCGTTCCAAAGGGATATTCTTGTGTAGTGTGTGTTGAAGAAAGATGATATCTTCATCGATTGGTCCCTGTGATCGATTGTTGGATCTATTATCTTACCCGAACCCTTGATTGAGTATGGGCTATCGTCAAATCAAATCAGAACCAACGATATTCGTAATGTTGTCTTACTCGTGGTTGATCCCTCGAGCATACACCATTATATCTTTTGGGTCTGACCAATGCTATCACTTGTTCACTTAACTATGGAATTCCTTTTAAAAGGAAACCCGGATGAATAGTTGTTGAGCCCATTGACAACATCCTTATCTCCTCCATGATCTTGTTGGACAACAAGTTAGTGTTGGAAACTTTTGAAAGCATTTTCCTCATGCTAGATCATGAAGTATGTGTTTGATGAAAGGAGTGACTTCCTCTTATACACGTGCATTTGGCGAAAGTTGCCGACGTGAAATTGAGAAAGTTAGTTTTGCTTCCTCTGGAATCATCCCAAATCAGTCATGCATATGTGCGAAGAATCCTGTGGTCTGGAGACTTGCAACCTTCATTCCATATGTGTATCCTAGCACACCAAGCCACTGACTGATTTGTTCAAGGAGAAGGAGTATCTTCATAAGAGCTAATCCGGACTTATGAAAGAACTTTGATATCCTCGCTGATGGTTCCCAACCAGAACTCGGTAGTGTTTTATTGTAAGACTACCACGTGGTCATGCTTGTCTGGGACAACGTGTTCACATGTTTGTAGCAGAACCAGCTCATGTTTTGGAGCTTGCTATCGTAGTTCATCTCCCGAGAATCCCGCAACGTCATCTCGTCGATTTGTGTTGCAAACTTTCATTCTTCTTCCTAGACTCGATGAGTCTGAAATATCCTGACACCAACCAGATCTGAATCTCAGGCAGATATGATGGTTGGAACATTTCCCCAAGAACTATAATATTGGTTCCTCGATAACTGGTAAAGTGGATGTCGTGGCCAGCACCACCCAGCCGGTAGACCTATTATTATAGTATCTTGTTTGAGGAAGTTGGCCACCTCCCCATAGGGATTTCGTAGGATTACTCCCTAGTTACCCCTATGGATTTCTGAGATCCCGAAGTCCGACCTTTTTACTTGATGTTCTAGATATCAAACCATATCTATGAATGGGTTACACTAGCACATCAAGGAGAACATTAGAAGCGGAGTGCTAAATGTCTCTCGGTCGATCATCCAGATTTTATTTCCTTGGCCCCGCCAAGGGTGAAATCTAAGGTGTTATCTTCCTTTGCATCGGCATCTTCCACCGGTATTCATCATGGTAGTAAGTTGTGTTGCCAGGATCCTTGACACGGATGTTGGTAAAACCTTGATGATTATGGAAATGCTCAAGTTCTTGAGAGCATGCACAAGCGCTACGTGTTATCATCGGCTCTAACTGAGATTCCTCTCAGTTTCCTCGGCAATGCTATGACCTATTCAAACAGTGAATTCACTCTCTATTGTTGGGTTCTTCCCCAGTTACCAGAATCATTCCCAGTATTTGCATTTTGTTCCCAGCTTGCACCGCCAATATGCCATTCTACCATGGGTCTCTTCAATTTCCGGTGATAAGCAAATCCATCCATTACGTTGTCTTCAACAAGGTAATCCACATCATCCAAGTCCGAGTATACCATTCCACCGAACCCCTCCAAACGATTGCTCGAGAATTGCCTTAGGCTGGTTTAAAGAGTTTCAAGGATCTTTGAATCAAAGGTAATTCTTTTTGCCACTTAAGGGGATATTTCTACGAATCACCCTCCTTCAGGATGTTTCGTCGTGGTATCATGGCAACTCAACTCCTCGCTACGTTGACAATCGTTTACCACCTTCTTAGGTGTGGAATTGTTGTCTACCTAGTGAACCTTCGTCATCCGTTTCTTTCCACCCCTCTTGATGTGTATCTCGTGTCTCAACCCGAGATGGTTCTATGTCTCATTCCGTGAGTTAATCCTGAGTTGTTCGACCTTCGAGAAGAACAATTCTTTTGGGGTCTTTCCTTCCCTCTCGTTATCATGATAGTTGGAGTTCTCAAGGCAAGACTTCAAGACAATGATGGTGATCGAATCAACGTTCCTATGAAGTGCAACCTGGATCGTGAAGATTGTACTAGTTGCGTTCCCCCTTCACCCTACCCTACGCTTGAATCTCGGGACGAGATTTTTGTTTAGTGGGGGTGAGTTGTCACATCCCTGGTCCTGTTATGCACTAGGCTAGACCTCATGTGAGCATCATGTTTTAATTCAAATGAAATTTGAACTGAGGAATTTCGGAAGCCTCAAAAACTTAAATAAAAGAGGGGCAAAGAACCCTGGTAAATGCATTCAATGTCTTCAAAATGGCCTCAAATAATGTTGGTTATATTTTGGCAAGGGTTTTGCACCAAACCAAAAATAATGAACATTTTTGAGGAATATTTTGAGCACTGAATTTAAATCATTACTTTATTTGCATTTGGAACTATATTCATAACTTGTTTAGAATATATTTCCAAATACCCTGAAACATTTTATGTGCTTTTGGAAAAGTCCATTAAGCAGCATAAATATTTTCAGAGGAGTTTTTGGCATTGTTTGAATTATTTTTAAATTCAAAACAGTGGCAAAACAGATTAAATAAAAGAAAACAGAACTGAAATAGAAATAAAAGAGAGAGAGAGAAGGAAGTTACCTGGCGCTCACCTCTCAGCCCACCCGGCCCAAACCTACCTGGCGGCCTAGCTGGCAGGCCCAGCCCACCTCCTCCTCCCTGTCGCCTTCCTCCTCGCGCCAGTAGGCAGAGGAGGGACTCGGCGCACGCGCCCGAGCTCGCCACGCCACCACCCTGCTCGTTTGCATCGCCTGGACACCGCGACGCCTCGCGTCATCCTCTCGGCGCTGTCCCGACCCCCTGGAACCCCCTCGACCTCTCCCATCGCCTCTCCCCTTCCCCGTCCCTCTCGCACACAACCGGCCGAGCGCCACCGTCGCTGACCCTCGCTGCCCTCGCGGCCACCGCCACCCCCTCTCCTCCCCGACGCGCTCCCGAGCTCCGCAGTGCCTCCCTCGACCTCTCCGTCGGCTCACGCGACCGGAGAAGCCCCGAAGCGCCATCCCGACGCTTTTCCCCTCCTCGGCCACCGAGGACCGCCGTTGTCGATTCGCCGCCTCCGACGCCTCCCCGAGACCCCCGAGCTGCTCATCGACCTCGCGGTGAGCCTCCGTGCAGAACCCCTCTCTTTCCCCTTGCGTTTGCGAGCTCTAGGCCATAGCTCCGTCGCGGCCGAACTCCGGCCGCCGCTGACCTCGTCGCCACCGTCACTGCAGCCACTGGAGCTCCCACCCGAGTGCACGATCGTGCTCAGAACGTCTCCACGAGCCCGTTGCCTGCCGCAGCTCGCCCTCTCGTGCCCCCTAGTGGTCGCCCGTGTCTCACCCGAGCTCCGGCGGCCGCAACCGAGCTCGCCGCCGTCGACTCCGGCCACCCCAGGCCCAGAGACCACGACCATCCGACGCGCCATCACGCCAGCTCTCCGTAGAGCCAAAGGGCGCACCGAACGGTGCAGTATAGGCGAAACCCGAGCCACCCTGGTGCGTCTCCGCCGCGTTTTGGGTCGTCGCCGGCGAAACTCCGGCGAGCTGACGTGGCGCTGATTTAGTTAGCACTAATGACCACGCTAAACACCCCCACAGCCACTGACAGTGGGCCCCACCCCTGGTCAAACCCCAGTCAGCGCTGGGTTTGACCGGGATTAGCTCCTGTGTCACTGACGTGTGGCCCCCACACGTCAGGTTTGACCTGGGGCGCCCAGTTGACCCTGCTGACGTCACTGTGACGTGGTGCTGACGCCATAATCATTTCTGGATTTAATATTATTCAGGAAATTCCAGAAAATGCCTAAAACTTCTAAAAATCATAGAAATTCAACCGTAACTCCAAATGAAATAAGTTATATATGAAAAATTATCAGAAAAATTCAAGGAATCCATCTGTACCACTTTCATGCATGTTAGAACAAGTTATAGATTCTGTTTAGCACAAATCATATAAAGGGCATTTGAATAATCACATATGGAGTTTGAATTTGAATCTTGTATTCAAACCAACTTCATTTAATCTGTTGCTAGTTGCATTAGCTCAAAACACATTCATATTGCCATGTCATAGCATGCATCATTTTGTGCATTGCATTGATCGTGTTCTTCTTTGTTGCCGGTATCTGTTCCCTCCCGGTAGACGATGTTCCGACGTTGTGATCGTTGACACTGATGAAGACTCAATGTTATCTTCAGAAGTGCCAGGCAAGCAAAACCCCCTTGTTCATTCCGATACAATCCTACTCTCTCGCTCCTGCTCTCTTTTACTGCATTAGGACAACATTCGATTCATCTGTTACTTGCTGCGGTAGCTGAACCCCTTTATCCTTTGCATGACCTGTCATTGCCACAGTAAATAGATGAAACCCACTAGCATGAGTAGGAGTTTTTTGAGCCCTGTTGTGCCTACTCATTCATGCTTGCTTGTCATGCCTGCTACTGCTTAGAGTTGAGTCAGGTCTGATTCATCGGGGATGAATCAGAGGCGGGTGGACATGTCCTACTGTGTGTGAGCTAAGTGTGTGAACACGTTTTGGTAAAGGTAGCGGTGAGAGGCCATGTAGGAGTACATGGTGGGTTGTCTCATTGCAGCCGTCCTCAGGAACTGAGTTCTGTGTTTGTGATCCATGATTCAGCTACTACCATACATTGGGCCCTGAAATATGACCCCGCTCGACTTCTTATTCACCCTTGTCCTCTGTCCAGGAGTTGCAAGTAGTTTCTGGTGTTTGTAGCTTACTGGAGGCCGTGGACAGCGCTGACCGTAGGGGTGGGCTGTGATGCGGTAGGTACGTGGCACGGTGTACCGGATGCCCGTTTGGTATCTCGGGAACCCTGTTCACATCGTTTGGGGCTGTGAGCGAAACTCCGGCCGGATCTCCTCATGGATGGAACCCAAATAGGCGATAAACCTGGACTAGAGACTTAGGTGTTTAGGTAGGTCGTGGTCTACACCCACGTCGGCTTTCGCTTGAAGTCTGCCGAGCACATGTCGTGTGCAGACGCTAAGTGGTGGAAACATGTATGAAGAAGTACACCCCTGCAGGGTTAACATCATCTATTCGAATAGCCGTGTCCGCGGAAAAGGACTTCTGGGTTGCTTATATCAGTTCATAGACAAGTGAAAGTGGATACTCTAAAATACGCAAGATAAGCGTGAGTGCTATGGATGGCGTTCTCGTAGGGAGACGGGAGAGGATCCATAGTGGTGTATTGATATGGTGAATATGTGGACTCGTGTGCGCCACCTCAAAAGAGTTACATTGCAGTCGTAGTTCAGGATAGCCACCGAGTCAAAGCTGGCTTGCTGCAGTTAAACCCCACCATCCCCTTTATTGATAATGATGCATATGTAGTTAGTTCTGATGTAAGTCTTGCTGGGTACATTTGTACTCATGTTTGCCTATTTTATGTTTTTGCAGAGAGACTTCGGTCTCACTAGTAGTTCCACGTGGACTTCGACGTTTAGCTTGTTACCTCAGCTACGGTCTTGTGCCTCGGCAGGATTTGGTAGATAGTCAGGCTTCTCAGCCTTTTTCAGTTATAGATGTTTGTACCCAGACATGATAGCTTCCGCTTGTGCTTTGATTTGTATGCTCTGATTGTTGGGTCGTGAGACCCATGTTTGTAATATCTCGCTCCTCGAAGCCTATTGAATAAATTACTTGAGTCATAGAGTCGTGTTGTGGTGCCATGTTGTATTTGCACATATCGAGCATATTGTGTGTATGTTATTGAAATGCTTGGTATGTGTGGGATCTGACCATCTAGTTGTTTATCTTTAGTAGCCTCTCTTACGGGGAAATGTCTCCTAGTGTTTCACTGAGCCATGGTAGCTTGCTACTGCTCCGGAACACTTAGGCTGGCCGGCATGTGTCCTTCTTCGTTCCTGTGTCTGTCCCTTCGGGGAAATGTCACGCGATGAATACCGGAGTCCTGTTAGCCCGCTACAGCCCGGTTCATCGGAGTCCTGCTAGCCCAGTGCTACAGCCTGGATCCACTCGCTGATGACCGACACGTTCGATGCTGGGTCATGGATGCCTGTCCCTGTAAGTCTGTGCCACTTTGGGTTTACGACTAGCCATGTCAGCCCGGGCTCCTTATCATATGGATGCTAGCGACACTGTCATATACGTGTGCCAAAAGGCGCAAACGGTCCCGGGCAAAGGTAAGGCGACACCCGTGGGAATACCGTGCGTGAGGCCGCAAAGTGATATGAGGTGTTACATGCTAGATCGATGTGGCATTGAGTCGGGGTCCTGACACTGAGGCGCATCTTGGAGCCATCAAAGTGCATGCACTAGTGTGTTGAATCCGGCGGCAGCGGCAGGTACTAGGTCTGAGTCCATTCGACGAGGAAGTCAGCCAGAGCTTGGGATTTGATCGTGGTGCAGGGTTTGTAGAGGATGGTGTGGCCGGCTAGCTCGAGCGCCCACTTGGCAACCCGGCCAGAGGCGTCCCGGCAACCGATGATCTCGCCGAGAGGGGCCGTGCTGACCATGGTAACAACATGCTCTTGGAAGTACTGCTTCAGCTTCTTGGTGGTAAAATAGATGCTATAACACATCTTCTGGTAGTGCGGGTGGTTCTGCTTGGAGGTGGAGAGCACCTCGCTCAGGTAGTAGTCCGGGCGCTGGATGGCTTGGATCTTGCCCTTCTTTGGTCGCAATGTAGAGCAACAACGGCTCCTTCTCGGCCGGTACGGCCAGGACGGGTGCATTGGAGAGCATGCCTTGAGGTCCCGAAAATCTTCGTCCGCCCGGTAGTTCCATTCGGACGGCGTCGTCTTCTTCATCAGCTGATACAGGGGCAAGGCCCTCTCGCACAGCCGGCTGAGTAACCGGCTGACCGAGGTCAAGCAGCCGGTGAACTTCTAGACATTGCGCAGCCGAGCCGGCTTGCGCATGCCCTCGATGGCCTTGATCTTCTCCAGGGTTGCCTCAATGCCGCACTCCGAGACGAGGAAGCCAAGTAGCTTTCCGGCCGGGACGCCGAAGACGCATTTCTCCGGGTTGAGCTTGACTCGGTACTCGCACAGGTTAGCGAAGGTTTCCTTCGGGTCGTCAAGGAGCATGAGGTGCTGCTTGGTCTTCACCATGATGTCGTCCACGTAGATGTGGATGTTGCGGCTGAGTTGCCCTAGTAGGCATTTCTGCATGCAGCGCTGCAAGGTGGCATCGGCGTTCTTCAGGCCAAATGACATGGTGATGTAGCAATACGCCCCAAAGGGCATGATGAATGAAGTCTTTAAGGCATCGACGTCGTCGATAGCGCGCGGGCCTAGCCGGCTGGCGACCGCGCCACGGGGGTCCGGGTCGACCGAAGTCGAACGTCGGTCGGGTTGCAGGGGAGGATCACACCAGTGCCGGTCTTCCGGAGCCGGCTCATCGCCCAAGCCGCCGGTAGCCATCGGGGGAGGGGGGGTTACGCTGGGTCCGAGTGCGGCCTATGTACGCTTCACCGGGTGGTGAAGACGCAGTGTTCTGCTGATCCTCAGGACCATTGGTGCAGATGGAGCCGGATCCCGCCGGCTTGGCTAGTTGGTAGAGGCGGTCTTGCTGCACATTGGCCGCATCGAGGAGGTCGTTCACCCGCTTCAGGCAGTCCTTTAGCTCCTCGCCTGTGAGATGATCCAGGCCGACTGTGGCTGCCTGGGCGACACGCATATTCTTCACGGTAGTCTCGTAGACAGGAGGGATTGCAACGAAGGCGCGGACGATGGCGTCGCCCCGGGCTCACGCGTTGGCGACCTGTCCTGGCTCGTTCGCAGTAGGCGTGAAGCTATAAGCGGCGTTGCGCTCCAGCTGAGCGGAGTCCGAGTGGCGTTGCATGGCAGCGAGCGTCTCGGTCAGGTGCAGCAGGCGCTGGCGGTCTTCCTTGAGACGAGTCCGGGCCTCGATGATGTTGGAGGCGTCGACGTCGGTGGTGATGGGAATGCAAAGGCTCTGCATTGTGGCATGCGGTGGGTACAGCGGGCTGGCGCAATCCGCTACAGCCCTAGCTTTGACGGCCTTCCTCACCGCGCTGGATGAAGAGGCACCGGTGTCGGCGACGAATACCTCCATGCAGAGGCCATCGCCCCGGCTGGAGCACCATCCCCGAGGGAGATGGGGTAGCCAGAGATGTCAAGTACCTCGCTGGGGTACTCGTCGACCGCGAGCGCATCGGAGATGCGCAGCGCGGCGAAGGAGGCGGCGAGCACGTCGATGACGTCATCCGCCAGCGTGACGGGTGTCGATGTCAAAACCGGCGGATCTCAGGTAGGGGGTCCGGAACTGTGCGTCTAAGGTTGACGGTAACAGGAGACAGGGGACACGATGTTTACCCAGGTTCAGGGCCTCTCTATGGAGGTAATACCCTACGTCCTGCTTGATTGATATTGATGAATATGAGTATTACAAGAGTTGATCTACCTTGAGATTGTAATGGCTAAACCCTAGAGGTCTAGCTTGTATGGCTATGGTAATGAGTCTCTCTCCCTTTGAACTAAGCCCTCTGGTTTATATAAACACCAGGAGGATCTAGGGTTACATAAGGTCGGCTACAAAGAAAGGAATCTACATATTTGATCGCCAAGCTTGCCCTCCACGCCAAGGAGAGTCCCATCCGGACACGGGTGCAGTCTTCGGTCTTCATATCTTCACTACCCATCAGTCCGACCCATGGCTAACAGGACGGACACCCGAGGACCCCTTAGTCCAGGACTCCCTCAGTAGCCCCTGAACCTAGCTTCAATGATAAGGTATCCGGCGCATAGATCTGTCTTCGGCATTGCAAGGCGGGTTCCTCCTTCCGAACTCCAAGTTAGTCTTAGGATGAAACAATCGGGTCCGGACCTATAAGACACACAACCGCAGAGAGAATATAATTTTACACGAGTCCAATCTGCTGACAACTTTATTAATGTTTCAAACCGTCTTTCGTCTGCCACTCCCCGTTTCGAGACGTGGTTGCCATTGGCACGTCTTGTCAAAGCAGACATCGTGTCCCCAATACGGGCGTGGGTAACCCAACAGTGTCGTTTACACATCCCTTGGGAATAGGCGAGTTTTAAGGCGAGCAGAGAGGCGTTTGATATTCGCGTCCTTTATAAGGGGATAAGGATTCGTCCTCACTCACCCATGCCTTCTCCTTCCTCTGCCCATCCATTCTTGAGCTCCAGCGCCCAAGCTCTAGCTTCCCACACCAGAGAAAGCACTCCAACCATGTCCGGATCCGGAGCTAGTGGCAAGTGGATGGCCTCCTCTGTTAAGAGGAAAGACATCAAGGAGCTCCGAGAGGCCAGATACCTAGCCAAGGAGATCTTTCACCGTCTCCCGGCCGAGGGACAGATAGTCCCTACCACAAAGCCCCATGAGAGGGTTGTGTTTCTCACACATTTCGTCCGCAGGCTGGGATTCCCTCTCCATCCGCTTGTCCGTGAACTGATGTTTTACTATGGGCTGGACTTCCATGATCTAGTCTCCAAGTTCATCCTCAGCATCTCAGCATTTATAGTCGTTTGCGAGGCCTTTCTCCGTATCCCACCTCACTTCGGCCTATGGCTGAAGACCTTCAATGTGAAGCCGAAGGTGGTGAGCGGCCAACAAGCAGAGTGTGGAGGCGCCATGGTGGGCAAGATGCCCAATGTCACCTGGCCCGAAGGCTCCTTTGAGGAGACGGTGAAGGGGTGGCAGTCGGGGTGGTTCTACATCACCGAGCTACGCAACACCAATTGGGCGGCGGCCCTCGAATTCCGATCTAGAGCTCCGATGCGGCTCACCTCCTGGCAAGAGAAGGGCCTAACCTGGGGCTCTTCAAGCGAGCTAACTGGGCTCCAGACGTGCGTCTAGAACATGATAGCCAAGAGGATCAAACTCGTCAACGTGATCCAGGTTGTGCTCATTCGCCAGATCCTTCAGTGCCAACGCCGGACTTGCTATTTGTGGGAGTTCGATCCGGCCAAGCACCAGACGCTACTAGAGCTCTTCAGCACGACGCACGAAGAAATCTAGAAAGTGCTCTTCAAGACTGGCGAGACACCACCGCCCTCGACCGAGGATCACGGGCTCAGCTTAAAATGCCAGGCCAATTTGGTAAGTTCTTTCATGTTTTCAAGGTATACCCTCTACTGGCATATTTTGAGGAAGGAGTTTAAGCCTTCTATCAATTTTTCAGGCCTGGATCGATATAGCGGGGCGGATTAACTGTCCGGCTTCGCTACTAGAAGACCAAGAAACCCCACTTCTGACGAAGATGATGTTTCCGGCGCCTTATGAGGTGCCGAAGAAGAAGGCCAAGAAAACAGCCAAAGGGGCCAGGAGTGGCCTTCACCGAAAAGGTGCTTCGGATGTGACGTCAGACGAGACTCCCTCTTCGGCTTCCGAAGACCACGACGAGGAGGAGGAAAACAACGACTCCCCTGAGGTGGGAAGGAAGAAAAGGGGGGCACCCCAACCCTAGAGGCGAAGGCGCCCAAGAGGGGGAAGGGCTCCCTCGTGGATAACTCCGTGTGGGATGTCGATAGCAGTCCGGAGCAACCCCCCCCCCCC
>NC_041380.1:484774730-484818515 GCF_002162155.2 Triticum dicoccoides
AGGCTGCCTCATAAGTACCTTATGCACATCCAAATGTCTGGCCTTTCCATTTTGTAATATTAATATGTTTAAATTATGCTATTGCAGTCTGGCCCGTGACAGTTCCCCGCGATCCTCAATAGGAGGTTCGCTGGATTCAAAGGAGATGGCCAGCGTGTAATCGTCGCCTGCTCACTCTCCCTCGGCCAATGGTGATGACGAGGTGGTGTCCCAAAGGACCTTACCAGACCGGGGGAGGTCTTGGCGATCGTCAAGGTGGCGCCCCAGGATGACTCCTTGGCTGCCGGAGACATGGGGGAAAAAGCCCCCATGGCGACTGGTGATGGGGGCCGAGTTCCATTTGGCCCTCAGCCGGATACCATTCCGGAGACCTACACGGCTCTGGAGTCCAGTGAACGGCCTTTCTCGAAAGGAGGAGGTGTGCCTGTTCCGCCGATGACCTCTGTCCAACCAGAGGCACCGGATAATCTGTTGGGAGCACTGCGAGACGCCTCCATTGTGGATGAGCACCGTGTCCTTATGGGCACGATGATCGAAAAGGTTTAGTCCGCCAAAAGCGGACTAACCGAGGCCTGCACTAGCCTTCTAACAGGCGTTGAGGTAAGCAATGTAATTGTAGAGAGAATATCATAGTGTGACAGTAGCCCCTGATGCTCTGTTTGGTCTCCGGAAGGGAAAAGCCGAACTGCGGAGGTCTCCGGACTGAAGCAGAGCCTGGAGTGGGCCGAGAAAGAGCTCAGCCTCATGAAGAAGCAGCTAGAGGACAGCCAAGGTATGCAGTAACCTGCGTGTATATTTAGGAAGGATGAATGGTTTGTGCTGACTAAAATGCCATGAACTTTATTAGGGTCCACGACCGAGGTGGCGGCCCTTAAGAAGGTGTTAGCCGAGGCCGAGGACAAAGCGGCCAAGGAACGCGCCGCGTGCGGGAAGCACGAGGTCCGGGTCAGCGAGGTACATCAAGAGCTCGAGGAGTCCGTCAAGAAGTACTAGCATTTGGAGCGTGATTCTAAGACACAAGCGTCTAAACTTGCGAACGCTTGCCAGAGCGCACAAGAGGCTCGAGCCGAGGCCCGGAGCGCCCTTCAGGAAATCCAAGCGGCCAAGAAGATCGCAGTGGGTAAGGCTTTCATTATGCAAAGAAAATATGTCAAGGAAGCGTTCCTTTTACTTACCCGAATTTGGAGCTCTCCAGGGGCATTTACAGATTTGCCGCGCAGCGTATCAGATGCTACCGAGTTCCATCGAGCCGAAGAAGGAAGTTATACGGAGAAGCTGTTCTAGTCTCAGTATCTTGGACCAGAGCATCCGTTGTCCTTCAATGACTAGCTGAAACAGCTGATCGAGTTGCACAAGGCGGCCGAGCTAGCCATGAAGGAGCTGATAGTCCAACTATGGCCTGCCGCGCTGATACCCGGCAACTACTTCGGACTTGTGAAGCAGCTTGTTGATGCCTGCCCACGGCTTGAGGTTATAAAGTGGTCGGTCTGTATCGAAGGTGCATGGATGGCCTTTGCCCGCGTCAAGACGCACTGGGCGAAGATGGATGCCAAGAAGCTAATGACCGAGGGGCCGCCTGAGGGCAAGGAGTACCGCCGACCCAAGTTATATTTTGATGGTGTCCTGGAGGGATCCCGCCTTGTGGCGGAGCAATGTACTAAGGATGTTATATTCCCATGAAAACATTTGTATTATCATGTCTTGTAATATGGAACAATGATGTTATATAATATAATGCTTGTGATTTTAAAATTTTACCTCCTTTGCGACCGTTTATGAAATCTGAGGGTTGACCAGTCGTCGGCTTCTACCCCCATGTAGATAGTATGGGGGTGTTCAGGATAAATCTAAACACTCTTTACTCCATATTTTGGTCCTTAAAGGAGGTGTTTAGCGCAACGAACAAGGCAATCAGACTATACGGCCTTTATCGCCCTCACTTAGCCATAGGAGTTTGACAAAGAGAATTTTGGCGAAGCCCCTGGTATTCAGAAGGCCGAACTAGGGGCGCTATACACACCTGATCGGGTAAAAACCGATTCCTCGCGTAAAGCGGAAAAATATCTAAGGATTTGAAACCTCTCGAACAGCTGACCAGCTCTCGCTGCATCATGACAGTCAGTTTTCGGCTTTCTCTACTGAGGTGCTCGTCCGTAAGAACCGGGACACAATTGTAGTAGTTCTCCCTTTACTACCCTAGCCGATATAGCAGAACATAAGGTAGTAAGCACAGGAGCTGGTCAACCCAACTATTGAACAAAGACATGATTCGGAGCCGATGCATATAATGCTATAAGTTCGGGGTGCCGAACTGTACTGTAAAAAGTGTTCGGACTTTGTTGCCATATTGCAGGGCGTGATGAAGCCCCTAGCGAAGTAATACTTACCAGAGTGTACGGGTGCAATGAGTATTTGTAATGTGATTAGTACGTCGAGGCGTACTTGTACAAGTAATGCAATAAGCAAGTAAGGCTATTTATCATGCCATGACCAAGAGCGAGCTGCGTGCAGGTATGTAAAACAGGTATAACAATCGTTAGCAGAGACCACCTGGGGATTCCCTTGTATGCCAAAGCTCCTTGCCTCCTTGGGGTGTCCGACGAATGAGTTGTCATGAGAAACCTCCAAAAGAGAAAAACCCGAAATGAAAAGGAAAAGTAAAAGAGTGCGAATCCTAGGGTCGGTCGAGCCGCACTATGCCTCCGTCGATACCCATGAGATTTTGAGTGTGTAGTTATGTACGCGCGGTACGAATGCCACCGTTTGATCGGGACTGGGACGGAGCCGGGCTGTCTTGCTGTAGAATAGTCCGGACTCTTTTAGTGGTGTTCGGGGGCTTGGCCGCTGAACTAAGGTTCTGCTGGAAAAGGTTGCGCTGTATTTCCACTGTTAAGGCCGTTGTGTGCTCCTCGGTACGGAGGGAGCGTTCCGTATTTCCATTGATTGTTATGATGCCGCGTGGACCGGGCATCTTAAGCTTGAGATAAGCATAGTGAGGTACCGCATTGAATCGAGCGAATGCGGTTCGTCTGAGGAGTGTGTGATAGCCGATGCGAAAGGGGACGATGTCGAAGATTAACTCCTCACTTCGGAAGTTGTCCGAAGATCCAAAGACAACCTCTAGTGTGATTGAGCCTGTATAGCGGGCCTCTACGCCTGGTATGACTCCTTTAAAGGTCATCCTTGTGGGCTTGACCCGTGATGGCTTAATGCCCATTTTGCGCACTGTATCCTGATAGGACAGGTTGAGGCTGCTGCCATCGTCTATGAGGACTCGCGTCAGGTGGAATCCATCAATGATTGGGTCTAGGACTAGTGCAGCTGATCCGCCATGCCGGATCTGGTCAGATGATCCCGACGATCAAAAGTGATCGGGCACGATGACCATGGATTAAATTTTGGGGCGACTGGCTCTATCGCATAGACGTCTCTGAGTGCGCGCTTGCGCTCCCTCTGGGGGATGTGTGTAGCATATATCATGTTCACCATTTTGACCTGAGGGGGAAACTTCTTCTGTCCCCCTGTGTGTGGCTGCAGGGGATCCTCATCACCGTCCTCGCTCTGCGATCCTTTTTCCTTGTTTTCGGCATTTAACTTGTCGGCTTGCTTAAAACCCAGCAATCTCTGTTGGTATGGTTGGCTGGTTTGTCTGGGGTGCCATGGATTTGGCACGGACCGTCGAGTATGTGGTCTATGCTGGATGGTCCCTGATTGTTTCTTTTATACAGCTTTTTCTGCTGACCGGACTTGGAGCCGCTGAATCCGGCATTAACAACAGTGTCATCGGTGTTGTCGTCATTGCTTCGGCATTTGTGTTTGCCACATTGGAGCTTGCCATTGCGGTTCTTAACCTTAGAGGGGCCTGCCTCGCTAGCTGTGTTTTTTCTACGAGCCAACCAACTATCCTCACCCGTGCAAAAGTGGGTCATGAGTGCCATGAGGCCTGCCATATATTTTGGCTTTTCTTGGCCGAGGTGGCGGGCGAGCCATTCGTCGCAGATGCTATGTTTAAAGGCCGCTAGGGCTTCGGCATCCGGACAGTCAACGATCTGGTTCTTCTTGGTTAGGAACCTACTCCAAAATTTCCTGGCTGACTCTCTAGGTTGTTGGACTATGTGGCTTAAGTCATCGGCATCTGGTGGCCGGACATATGTACCTTGGAAATTGTCAAGGAAGCCTTCTTCCAAGTCCTCCCAGTCGCCGATAGAATTTTTAGGAAGGCTATTTAACCAGTGCCGAGCTGGCCCTTTGAGCTTTAGTGGGAGGTATTTGCTAGCGTGGAGGTCATCTCAGCGGTCCCTGTGGATATGGAGAATAAAATCCTCAATCCATACCACGGGGTCGGTTGTTCCATCGTATGATTCAATGTTAAAGGGTTTGAACCCTTCGGGGAATTCGTGATCCATTACTTCATCGGTGAAGCAAAGAGGGTGTGTGGCGCCTCTATATCGGGGTGTGTCGCGACGTAGCTCCAATGGAGTCCGTCTGCGGTTGTCGGCTCGGGTGTGACTAGGTTTGTCACGTCCGAATAGGTAGCCATCATCACGTGTCGAGGAACGTCCTCGCAATCTGTAAATCGATCGGGTATATCCTGCTTTATTGTTCAAGTCTTGTCGAAGATCATATGTATGACCGTGAGCAGATTTACCTCTGCCATTGCGATGAGGCGGGGCGGGCTGGTGTTCGGCTTGAGTTGCCGCTTTGTCCTGTCCACGTGGTGGTCGGTCAGCCGCATTACGCGATGATGGTATGTGTTCCGGCGCCTCATCGTCGAACTGAGGTAGTAATTTGCGCTTCGGGTAGCTTTTGGTCGGGCGCCTGAGGCCGTATTCTTCGGCTGCTAGGACGTCGATCCATTTATCATTGAGCAGATCTTGGTCAGCTCGAAGCTGCTACTGCTTCTTTTTCAGGATTCTTGCAGTGGCTATTAGCTGGCGCTTGAAGCGCTCCTGCTCAAGAGGTTCCTCAGGCACGATGAAATCTTCGATGCCGAGGCTCGCCTCATCCTCGGAGAGCGGAAGATAATTACGGTCCTCCGAGTCCTCGTGCGTGGCTTGTCTACCAGGGCTAACCTGCCCATCTTCCTGTTCATCCCGTTCGGTAGCTGTGTCAACGGGGTCCTCGTTGTCTTAGGCACCTTCCGGAGTGTTATCTTCTCCTATGCCGGTGTTGCTATCTTTACTGCGGCGTGACTTAGAGTGGTGCCGCTGACGCTGGTGTTTCGATTGTATCTCACGAGGTTTATCCTCAACTGGGTCTTCTTTGTCATTGCCGCTATTCTCCTTTGGTGCATTCACCATGTACACATCGTACGAGGAAGTGGCCATCCAGCGTACGGTGAACGGTGGGCCCTGGGCCTCTTCTTCTCCGACATCATTGTCCATACCGTCGATGTCATCAGAGCTGTAATCGAGCATGTCGGTTAAGTCCTCGACAGTGGCTATAAAGTGGGTGGCGGGTGGGGAGCGAAATTCCCTATCATTAGCTTCTAGTTCGAACCGGATATAGTTCGGTTGTGAGTCCTCCGCTAGGGACAGGTTCTTTAATGAGCTTAGCACGTTGCCCAAGGGTGAGTGCTGGAAGATGTCTGCGGCACTGAGCTCGAAGATCGATAGACAATCAAGTTCGGCATCCGTGGACTCACATGGTTCGGAACTTACACACGGAGACGAGTCCAAGGTTCTGGTGACAAAAATATTGTGTGAGTTTAAGTCCATGTGCGGCTCCAACGCCGGGGAGTCTGTGGCCTCTATGGTGGGGTTGAACCTCCAATCCTCGTATGTCGTAGTGTGCTTTGGATCTAAGGCCAGAGTGGTCACAGGAGCTATCTCCTCGATGCGGTCTGACGACAGATTTAGGTCATGTTCGTCAAGGTGACCGGGAGCGGTTGTCGTGGTCTCAAATCCGGCGAAGATCAAATCTCCACGGATGTCTGCAATGTAGTTCATACTCCCAAATCTGACCTGATGGCCAGGGGCATAGCTATCGATCTGCTCCAGGTGGCCAAATGAGTTGGCCCTTAGTGCAAAGCCGCCGAACACGAAGATCTGTTCGGGGAGGAAGGTTTCTCCTCGGACAACGTCACTATCGACAATTGAAGGCGCCATCAAACCTTTCGTCGATTGCAAAGTGGTACTCTCAATGAAAGCACCAATGTTGGTGTCAAAACCGGCGGATCTCGGGTAGGGGGTCCCGAACTATGAGTCTAAGGTAGATGGTAACAGGAGACAGGGGACACGATGTTTACCCAGGTTCGGGCCCTCTCTATGGAGGTAATACCCTACGTCCTGCTTGATTGATATTGATGAATATGAGTATTACAAGATTTTATCTACCTCGAGATCGTAATGGCAAAACCCTAGAGGTCTAGCTTGTATGGCTATGTTAATGAGTCTCTGTCCCTCCGGACTAAGCCCTCTGGTTTATATAAACACCAGGAGGATCTAGGGTTACATAAGGTCGGTTACAAAGAAAGGAATCTACATATTTGATCGCCAAGCTTGCCCTCCATGCCAACGAGAGTCCCATCCAGACACGGGTGCAGTCTTTGGTCTTCGTATCTTCACAGCCCATCAGTCCGGCCCATGGTTAACAGGCTGGACGCCCGAGGACCCCTTAGTCCAGGACTCCCTCAACGGGCTCGTCAGAGTCAGAGAGGAGCCCCGTCTGGAAACTGTCTCCGGGCGGGACCTCAAGCTGCCCCATGGTGGGGGCCAACTGTCATGGTGGGCGCACGACTGATGCCAAGGGATGGCTAAAGAGAGGAGGAGGATCGAGGGCACCGGTGGGCTCTAGAGGTGAGATCAGCATGAGCGAGCGTGGGATGCAACACATACCCAGGTTCAGGGGTCTCCTGAGAGATAACACCCCTAGTCCTACCGAGTGTGATTTATACGTAACAGTACAGAGTTGCTCCTAGAGCTGTATGGAGGAAGAAGGATGGCAGGCCAAGGCTTAGGTCTCTCCTTCTCCTAGTGTGTATGGCTAGTCTGATCCTATGCTTTGTTGTGTGATGGCTATCGTTCTTGTTGTGCTTGTATGCATGAGGGCTCCTAGGGGTTTTATAGGCCAACACCCCTGGGGTACAATGGTAATGTTACAAGGCCGTGGGGCCGGGTTGTCATTGTCTGGGAAGCCGGCACGGGGACCCACCGGGTGCCAGGGCTCGCCGGGTTCTCTAGGAGTGGGCCCTGCGTGCCTAGGGGCACTGTTTGCCGTCTTGTCGAGCGTCATGGAGTGGCCGGGCTGAGTCTGCTATAGTGGCGCACCGCCAGGTCGCCGCTTGCTGGTGTCAGCAGTGACGACGGGTGCACTGTTGCCACGCTGGCCTTGGTCAGCAGGTAGGTGGGGCACTGTTGCCACGCCTCGGCTGACCAGAGGCGTGGGCGAGGCACTATTGCCTTGCTCATCCCTGAATGGAGACTTGTCTCACCTTTCGGCTGGGATGGGACAGGAGTTGACCCGTGACTGGGTCGAGGAAACACGCCAAAGGGGGAGTTGGCTTTTTGGAGAAGTCTTGGTTTGCCGGGTTCAGCCGTCTCGTACCAGCCGTTGGGGCCGGGTTGAGGAGTTCGGCCGGGTCGAAGAGTTCGACCGGGTCAAGGGGCTTGCCGGGTTGAGCCACCCGGCTAGGCGTGAGCTGGATTGATGGGCGTCGCTGGCCCTGGTGTTTTTTAAAAGGATCTGGGTTTCAATGCGTGCCCGGGGTTCATCCCCCCGATAGGTGGTATAATTTTAATCTTGAGATTATCTACATCATGAGTAATTTTATCAATGCTCCTAGACATATCATCAATCTTATTCAATTTTTCTTCTATCGTAGTGTTGAAAACTTTTTAAGCATTAATAAGTTCTTTATATTACTCTCAAGATGCATCCTATTATTATTATAAGAATTAACATAGGAATTGCCATAATTATTAGAGGAATTTCCAGGAAAAGGCCAAGGATTAAAATTACCTGTATTAGCATTATTATTGAAGTTGTTTCGCGAGACAAAATTCACATCTATGGGATCATTATTTTTCTCAATCAAAGTAGACAAAGGCATATCATCAAGATCAATAGCAGCATTTTTACTAGCAACCAATTTCATAAGTGCATCAACTTTTTCACTCAAAGTACTAATTTGTTCTGAATTCACTTTTTACTAGTAGGAGCTCTTTCGATATGCCATTGTGTGCCATAATATTATTGTAATTTAGTAGCTTCACCCAAAGTAATTTCCATAAAATTACCACCCACGGCAGAATCTAAAAGATTTTTAGAAACAAATTTCAATCCCGCATAAAGATTTTGTATGAGCATCCATAGATTTAAATCATGAATAGGACAAATTCTTAGCATTAATTTCATTCTTTCCCAAGATTGTGCAACATGTTCATGCTCAGGGTACTTAAAATTCATGATTTGATTTCTAAGGGAAATAATTTTCGCGGGAGGAAAATACTTAGTAATAAAAGCATCTTTGCACTCGTTCCAAGAATCAATACTATTTTGTGGCAAAGATGAAAACCAAAATTTTGCACAGTCACGCAAAGAGAAAGGAAATAATTTTAGTTTCACAATATCATTGGCCACATCTTTTTTCTATTGCCTACCACACAATTCTATGAAAGTGTTTAGATGGGACATGACATCCTCATTAGGACTACCGTAAAATTGCTCTTTCATAACAAGATTTAACAAATCGGCATTAATATCATAAGACTCCACACTAGCGGTGGGAGGAGCAATCGGAGTATTAATAAAATCATTATTACTAGTATTAGAAAAATCACACAATTTGGTATTTTCTTGAGACATCGTGACTACGCAAACAAGATCACACGAAAATAAAAGATCCAACAAGAAAAAGGTAGACGGTTTTTTTTGGTATTTTTGTAAATACTTTTTAGAAGTGGGGAGAGGAAAATGAGAGGAAAATGGCAAATAAATTAATTGCAAGGAGATGAAAGTTTATGCCTAGGTACTTGATAGATGTCGATGATGTCTCACTGCCAACGGCGCCAAAAATTCTTTCTGATTGCTTGTATCTGTGTTGGTAATTCCCCGAAGAGGAGAGGATGATGCAGCATAACAAAGGTAAGTATTTCCCTCAGTTATGAAACCAAGATTATCAATCCAGCAGGAGAACCAAGCAACACTATGTAAAAAGCACCTGCACACAAACAACAAACACTTGCTACCCAATGTGTAAGAGGGGTTGTCAATCCTTCCTCGGTATTGAGATAGATTAAATTGTATAGGTTTTCATAAATAGATCTAACTGAATAAAATAAATAAATAGTGCAAAAAGGTATTTTTAGATTTAATATGATAGGAAATAGACCATGGCGTAGTTTTCACTGGAGGCTTCTCTCAAGAAAATAGCATACAGTGGGTAAACAAATTAATGGTGGCCAATTGATTGAAAGCGAACAATCATGATGATATCCACGGCAATGATAATGTATATAGGCATCATGTCCAAGATTAGTAGACCAAAACGATTCTGCATCTACTACTATTACTCCACAGATCGACCCCTATCCAGCATGTATCTAGTGTATTAAGTTCATGGAAAACGGAGTAATGCAGTAAGAATGATGGCATGATGTAGAGAAGATAAAGTTACATATGAATAAACCCCATCTTGTTACCCTTAATAGAAATGATACATGCATGTCATGTCTCTTTCTGTCACTGAGATTGAGCACCGCAAGATCGAACCCATCACAAAGCACCTCTTCCCATGGCAAGAAAAAGAAATCTAGTTGGCCAAACAAAACCAAAATTTCTGAGAAGAAATACGAGGCTATAACAATCGTGCATAAAAGAGTTCAGCAAAGACTCAAATAATATTCATGGATAGAACTGATCATAACCCCACAATTGATCAGATCCCAACAAACACACCGCAAAAAGGAGTTACATCAAATAGATCTCCAAGAACATCGAGGAAAACATTGTATTGAAGATCAAAAAGAGAGAAGAAGCCATCTAGATACTAGCTACGAACATGTAGATCTACGGTAAACTACCCACTCATCATCGAAGGGGAAACAAGGATGGTGAAAAACCCCTCCGTGATCATTGCCCCCTCCGGCACTCTGCCCCCTCCGGCAGAGTGCCGAAAAAGGCCTCTAGAATGGATCTCGTGGTTTTGGAACTTGTGGCGGCTGGAAAAGTGTTTCATTGACTCCCCGGGGATTTTTGGGATTTTAGAGTATTTATGGAGGTGGAGGTAGGTGGAGAAGTGATAACCCACAAGTATAGGGGATCGCAACAGTTTCCATGGGTAGAGTATTCAACCCAAATTTATTGATTAGACACAAGCGGAGCCAATGAATATTTGCAAGTACTAGCAGCTGAGTCCCAATTCAACCAAACCTGGAGATGAATTATCTGCAGCAAAGTGATAAGTAGCAAAGTAATATGATAGTTTTGATAGTAGTATGTCGGTGCAACCGACCCTGGGTCCTTTGCCCAGACTGTGCATAGGCACAAGAACAGAATTGAATCAACAGCTGGACTCAGAGATTAAAGGACCAAGAGATTTGAAGAACCAACATGCAGCTCAGAGGGATCAAGATCAAGCCAAAAGAGCAGAATATCGACAAGAGAAGGGCCTCCCTTGCTGGGCAAGTGAGCCTGGCAAGGGGCAAGGCCACCACCAGAAGCAACCATGGCGGCCCGTCAGGGCCTGCCGGACTCGCGGAGGCAAAATCACCCCACCAACCACTCAAGCGCGACCCATGTCGTCAATCAGTGCGGTGTCAAGCCACAAGGTGATTAAGTGGTAGCCATTCGCCACATGGTGGTCGTTTCCTACAAAAGGAACATACAGGTGACACCCGTCCTACGAGGTGTCAACAGAACAAGCGCGGAGCTGGCGAGATAGCCCGGCAAGCACTGTCGGGGAACCAGTGATGTGACACCAAGCGGTGCATTGAATGCACCCTGTCAGCCCGCAGAGTTAGGTATGATAGCACTATTTTCTATAATATCAGTGGATAATGGCCACTTTGCCATTGTGGTGACCCCTTAATCTATAAAAGGAGGCCCATGGCACCCGTAGGGGGTTGGAAAGTTGAGGAACCCGCACCCCATACGCGTGTAGTCGTTGCTGCCATACGGTACCCCCCTACTGGGCAAGTGTACTGCATTGCATTATCCACATTCCACCATCAATCCGCCAAAGCAGGAGTAGGGTTTTACGCCTCACGGCAGCCTGAACCTGGGTAATTTTCTTGTGTGCTCTATGATGTGCTGCCGTGCACTAGTCTGCTCTTCGTGCAATGTGACGTCCCCCTGCCGAACCAACAAGGGACCGCCTAGTCCCATAGGTGGT
Organism: Triticum dicoccoides; assembly: GCF_002162155.2. NCBI lineage: Eukaryota > Viridiplantae > Streptophyta > Magnoliopsida > Poales > Poaceae > Triticum > Triticum dicoccoides. The sequence goes on from NC_041380.1 coordinate 484,786,063, forward strand.
CGTGGATATCCCGTGACATCTTTCGCGCACCAGGTACGAGGCTTGCTTGAGCGAACCTGAGAGTGTGTGCAGCGCGTCATCTTCATCACCATCTTCGTCTTCGACTCACCCTCGACCATGGCGCCTAAGAAGAAGAACTCCGGCCCTTCGGCCCATCCATCCACCTCGAAGGCTCCGCCGCCCGTAGCCTCGGGCGCTTCGGAGGATGCGGAGACGAGCAAAGATGTGAACGCTGCTGGAGGCGTGGTTGGAGTAGGTGGCTCCATCGCCACTCCCCTTGCAGCCAACACGGGGGCTGGAGATATCGGATGAGAACAACATCAACAATGCATCGGTGGTTGCACTCTGCAAGGTGTGGGAGAGGGGGTAGCTCTGTCTACGCCCTCTCCTCCCACCAACGGGCATAGCCGCAGCAACGGCGCTCGGTCTGGGGTGATCCATCACCCTCCGGCCGCCCCCACCGCGGCCCATGTGTCTCCTCTCGGACGAGTCGACCAAACTGCTACGCTCGGTGGAGCTGGAGCACCACCGCCGTGCGACCCCGCTGCCCAGATGGTCAACCCACACCTGCGTGGATGCGGCACCACCACCGTCACCGCTACTGGCGCCATGAGGAGTCTGGCAACAGTGCACCCATCATCGACATCCATGCCAACCACCGCCACAGAGGCTATGGTGCGAGCTCAGCTGATGTTAAGGTATCCCCCACGACGGAGTAGATGGATGAATGGCTTGCCACCACCCAGAGCCTGCTCAGTTTCGTCGAAGCTGGGGGCTTAGCCGGCCCGCCACAACCTCTACAAGCAACACAACCGCCCGTACTGCTGGCCGAACGGAGGGGGCTGTCCCCATGGTGCATTCCCCACCATGGCAGCCAACACGGGCGCAGCTGAATCAAGACCCCAATGATATCTCGATGGCCTCTTCCGACCCTAGAGCATGTCTAGGCCAATGCCAAGCCCCGGAGGATAGGCGATGGGGAGATGCATGTGTTGACATAAATCAACGCCGCGATGACCTCTGCCAGACCGACGGGTGCGACGGCCTGGACGTCGATGAACCCGCGCTCGATGTTGGCGGGTGCCTAACTTTCGAGGTTGGCTGCCCTGCCTTTACGCAAGAGCTGCGGCAAATCTGTTGGCCGTCCCTTCGCATGTTCAAGCCGGAGATACCTAAGAATTACGACGGAAGGCTGAAGCCGGCAGAGTTCCTGGGCATCGACACCATCGTTGTTCAAGCTGTCGGGGGAAGAGATGAGGAGGTATTTGCCAAGTACTTCTTGTTGGCCCTCAATTCCAACATGAGGTCTTAGCTGATGCACCTGCTGGAGAACTCCATTTCTTCTTGGGCGGACCTATGCCATGAGTTCATCGGTGCCTTCACCTATGGCCACCAAGAGCCCGGCAGACCCAGCGACCTGCAACTTATCCGACAGAAAGAAGGAGAAACTCTTCGTATGTGTTTACAAAGATTCAGTAAAGTTCATAGGAATATTCCAAATATCCATCTCCGCAATAAGAAGCCAAGGGATAATGCAGTGATGATTGTAGAAGGTTCGGGCACACCTAGAACTGGCAAGAAGGCTAAGACTGAGGCCCCCGACAAGGAAGCTGCTGCTTGCATAGCCTGCCGGGAAGCCGCTACCGCTGAGAAAGCTGGGAAAGGCGATGGCATGTACTGCAAGATCCACCGGACCAAGGGCCATGATCTTCAGGAATGTTATCAAGTTGAGCAACTTGTCAAGAAACAGAGGGAAGAATATGACAAGCGTGATAAGGAAAATGGTCAGAATGCCGCTGGCGGAAAGGGACGAGGTGGTGAAGCAACTTGCCCCGGCAAGCCCTACTGGAACCAAGGAAAACCCACCGGGGGTCAAGAGAAGGAAGATTGTGATGATGGGAGTGATGAAGGGAATGAAGAGGAAACCAGTGAGTGGGAATGTCATAAGGCCACTGACACCCTATGTGTTGATCGGGTGCATCTTTGCACACCTCCCACCGCCAGCTCAAGCGATGGGCACGAGAGATCAATGTTGTGGAGCCAGCGCTAGAGGCCCAGAAACCACTCAAATGGTCCCGCACGCCAATCATCATAAATCCAAAACTCGTCTGAAATTCATGAAACTTGGCATGCTATCATGGAGCGGCATCAACATTCCGTGGTACAAATTTTGTCCCATTTGGGGCGGGTTTGGGTATATGCTTCTCACAACAAGCATGATGGTTTTCGGTATGGAACATCCCACCTTTGTGGACGAAATGATATCCATTGCCTCTTATTGCTTTCAATTTTTTTTCTCGTGTCAACACAGAACAACAGGAGTGTTGTGTGAATTTTTGTGAATTTTCGGGGTTCGTTTGGACATTTTTATGCATTAACTGAGTTTTCAATGCATTTATGTGCATAATTCAAATTTGAACTACATGCACATGCTCTAGTGCATATAAATTGGTTGAAAAATCAAATATGTGTCCTTGGGTGCATGCTTTGGTCCCATGCAAGAAATGGGAATGAATTCCAAACACCAGGGCACCGTTGATTGCCGGCAAAAAATTTGAGATGCATGGTTTTTAAATTCTAGTACATCCAAAATTTTGTTAACCATTCACGTGACGCCACATGGCTTAGTTTTACTGGATGTAGGAGTTGTCGTGCGGACAGATGCTTGACCTTGACTAACAAGAGGCGTGCGAACGCCGTTTGGTGCGCAGGCTGACCGAGAGGCGTGCAAGCTGTCCTTGAGTGCGCAGGCTCACCGGGAAGCGTGCAAACAATACGCTGTGCACGCTCACTGGGAAGCGAGGCCTTTGACTTCCATGGTCGCCCGCCTTGCTCGCATCCTCTCCATTAATGGCACCCAAGCCGTAGTTTAATTTGCTTTTTAAATATAAAACACTCATAGAAAAAATTTTAGTTAGAACACTCGTATGAAAACCGACAGCTTCCCCAGGAAGCCAAAAGAAAATGTGCCGAGCAGGATTTCTGCAGCTCTTGATCGCAAACGTTTTAGATAGAACACCAGTATGCAGAGTGAGAGCAACGCAGGATTTGTGCATCCCTTCAACGCAAACGGTTGTTTTGGATGACCCGTGTGGAACCACGTACAAACAATTTGGTAAGATTTGTCAATCCTTGTAACACTGTGATTTGTCAAAATATGAAGCTAAAAATCACTAGCAGTATCTAATTTTTGCAACTAAAATTCAGTAATTAAGCATAGATTCCATTCATAGATTAAGCAGTCGTTCTTAATTTATACAAATAGTTCAACTCGACAGCTGAACCGACCAAACTTTTCCCCAATTGTTGCCAACCACGTACTGAAATAGCTAGTTCAACTATATATACTAGCTAATTTTAAGTATGTTGTACAGTTTCACCACGTCTATAGTTAGATGAACTGAAAAAAATAACCCCTAAATACTACTACTACCGCGGAGGGCCTTTGTACTACTTCTGGCTGCCTCTCCTCTGCCGAGCGCGCTCAGTAAGAGGCGGCGGAGGAGGAGCCTACCGACAAGCTGGGCAACCGGAATGCGGTGCCTGCCGCTAATGAAGCTTCAGTGATGCTTGCCTCGAACGCCCTCTGCCGCTCCAGACGACCCCTCTTGAAGCGGTGGTTCTCCTCGTAGATCTCCTGATTCCTTGCCTCTGAGGCAGTGTGTGTTGCTGCCACTGCGGCGGTAAGGCACTTTGCGTGCTTTACGAGGCGCTCCTCCTCCTCCCACAGGAACTCGGTGTAGCGCGCAAGGTCCCTGTCGCACATGCGGGTATCCACCTCCGCCTCCCACCTTCGGGCGGCGGTGGCGGAGCGGGTGATGACCCCAGCGGTCAATGGTGGGCTGGCGGCCACGGCAGCCGACGACGGGGTGGCGGCCACGACCACAACCTCCCGCCTTCGGGCCGTGATGGCGGAGCGGGTGATGGACACAGTGGCCGGCGATGGGGTGGCGGACACGACGGCCATCTCCCGCCTTCGGGCCGTGGCGGCGGAGCGGGCAATGGACCTTCCTTTCGACGGTGGTGTGGTGGCAACGGCGGCCGGCAACAGCTGCCGACGGGCACCGGTGACGGGGCGTGTGGTGGGTGTTCCGCGCACACCAAACAGGGACGCCACGCGCACTACACTACGTCGGCTACTGCACCGCCGCCGCGGTATAGCCTCCCAGCTGGAGCTATCATCTGATGACGGTGGTGTGGCTGAGCGACGACAACGGACCGGTGCCACTGGCGAATGTGGGGGAAGCAAACGAAATAAGCTACAGGGATGGAGGGGAAAATGCGACGCGGGACTCGCTGGCCGTGAGGGTTTTTATAGCTAGCCAGTAAGCATTGGGATATTGGGGAATTTCATCGAGTCGGGTGGGAAGCTTGCGCGGGAACCTACGAGGTTGCGCGGGAATGGGCTCACCGATGATTCGTTGGCGCCGCCGTTTGGCAAAAGGAACGCCCCCATGCGTGATGTGCAAGCTTGCGCTATAAGCCGTCTGCAGCAGCGGGGTGACAAGATGTGCGAGAGGAGGACGAAGGCCACGTACACATACGGTTAATAAAAAAATGTTTGCGATTTGATTACCTACTATACCACCGTCCTAGTTTATAAGTATGATTTAACTAATAAAATACGAATGCATGTCGCCAATGATTATATAGTTGGACTTCTATTTGATAATAGTTTCCAATTATATAATTTTTGAACCATGCATTAACATTTTGTTGGTTAAATTTGAGGGTAAAGTATGGCACGGAATATAAAGGATACTATAGACTAGATGGAGGTGGTACCACACGGCCGCTCTCTACGCAGCGACGCAACTATCGGCCGACTTGGAGGTGACCATTTTCTGTGTGTTCAACTGCTCCATGCGTGTGGTTGCTTGCAGTTCAGGCGGCCGTGGCGCGCTCTGCTCGCGACCCACCTCGAGCACTCTGCTTGAGGGAGTCCTGGATTAGGGGGTCTCCTGACAGCCGGACTATATCCTTTGGCCGGACTGTTGGACTATGAAGATACAAGATTGAAGACTTCGTCTCGTGTCCGGACGGGACTTTCCTTGGCGTGGAAGGCAAGCTTGGCAATACGGATATGTAGATCTCCTCACTTGTAACCGATCTGTGTAACACTAGCCCCCTCCGGTGTCTATATAAACCGGAGGGTGTAGTCCGTAGGACAACATACAATAATAGCATAGGCTAGCTTCTAGGGTTTAGCCTCTACGATCTCGTGGTAGATCAACTCTTTTAATACTCATATCATCAAGATCAATCAAGCCGGACGTAGGGTATTACCTCCATCAAGAGGGCCCGAACCTGGGTAAACATAGTGTCCCCTGCCTCCTGTTACCATCCACCTTAGACGCACAGTTCGGGACCCCCTACCCGAGATCCGCCGGTTTTGACACCGACATTGGTGCTTTCATTGAGAGTTCCACTGTGCCGTCACTGTAAGGCTTGATGGCTCCTTCGATCATCGATAACGATGCGGTCCAGGGTGAGGTTCTCCTCCCCGGATAGATCTTCGTATTCGGTGGCTTCGCACTGCGGGCCAACTCACTTGGCCATCCGGAGTAGATCGAGAGCTATGCCCCTAGCCATCAGGTCAGGTTCGGAAACCTAAACTACACTGCCGACATCTGCGGAGACTTGATCTTCGATGTATTCGAGCCCATGTCAGGTGTGCCGCATGATCACGACGAGCATGATTTAGCTCGGTCGTCGGACAGTGTTCAGAAGATCACACCTGCAACTACTCCGGCCTTCAATCCGGAGCAAATTGCGCCATCCGAGGACGGATGGATAGACCCCGCCATGGAGGCTGCACTCTCAGTGGCGATAGATCCGGATACTGACTTCGCCCCTTACGAGAGTCGTGTTGCCGAACCACTGGATTCGTCTCTGGCCATGGACTCCGAGCCACCTGCGTCCATGCCTATCGAATCCGATTGGGCGCCAATCATGGAGTTCACCTCCGCGGATATCTTTCAGCACTCGCCTTTCGGCGATGTGCTAAATTCATTGAGGTCTCTCTCCTTGTCAGGAGAACCATGGCCGAACTATGTCCCGCTAGAATGGGATGCGGACGACGAAGAAATTCGCTGCCCACCCACCACCCACTTAGTAGCCACTGTCGACGATTTAACCGACATGCTCGACTTCGACTCCAAAGACATCGACGGTATGGACGACGATGCAGGAGACGAACAGGAACCACCTCCCACAGGGTGCTGGACCGCCACCTCATCATATGACATATACATGGTGGACACCCCCAAAGAAGGCAATGGCCACGAGACAGCGGAGGATGACCCCTCCAAGAAGCAACCCAAGCACCAACGTCAGTGGCCCACTCTAAGTCCCGCCATAGCAAAAGTAGTGATACCGGCACAAGAGACAATAACACTCCAGATACTGCCGAAGATGACAACAATCCCCCCCCCCCCCAGCACGATTTAGAGCGGGAGGGTGAACAAGCTAGCCCTCCAGAGCGGGCAGAAGATGGAGAATCGGAGGAGGACAATTACATGCCTCTCTCCGAAGACGAGGTGAGCCTCGGCGATGAAGAATTTATCATGCCTGAGGATCCCGTCGAACAGGAGCGCTTCAAGCGTCGGCTTATAACCACAACAAATAGCTTGAAGAAAAAGCAACAACAGCTTCAAGCTGATCAAGATTTGCTAGCAGACAGATGCACCAAAGTCCTTGCGGCCGAGGAATGCGAACTCGAGCGCCCAACCAAGAGTTATCCAAAGCGCAGGTTGCTACCTCACCTCGAGGAGGAAGCATTGAAACCCGCATCACCAGTGTGATGCGGCTGACGGACCACCTCGTGGCCAGGACAGAAAGGCATTTCAGCCAGAAGTCAAGCCCGCACCCCGCCGCCAATCAAAAAAATACCAAGGCCCGGAGCAACACGCGGGACCTGCGAGACGTATTGGAAAACAAGGCAAAACATGCAAGATCATGGCTTCAACCTCGGCTGGGCGCCGATCATGGAGTTCACCTCCGCGGATATCTTTCAGCACTCGCCCTTCGGTGACGTGCTAAATTCATTAAGGTCTCTCTCCCTATCAGGAGAACCTTGGCCGAACTATGTCCGGCTAGAATGGGATGCGGACGACGAAGAAATTCACTACCCACCCACCACCCACTTAGTAGCCACTATCGACGACTTAACCGACATGCTCGACTTCGACTTCGAAGACTTCAACGGTATGCACGACGAAGCCGGAGACGAACAGGAACCACCGCCCTCAGGGCGCTGGGCCGCCACCTCATCATATGATATATACATGGTGGACACCCCCAAAGAAGGTAATGGCGATGAGACAGCGGAGGTTGACCCCTCCAAGAAGCAACCCAAGCGCCGACGTCAGCGACGCCGCTCTAAGTCCCGCCACAGCAAGAGCAATGATACTGGCACAGGAGATAATAACACTCCGGATAGTGCCAAAGACAACAACAATCCCCTCCAGCACGATGTAGAGCTGGAGGACGAACAAGCTAGCCCTCCAGAGCAGGCAGCAGATGGAGAACCGGAGGAGGACAATTACATGCCTCTCTTCGAAGACGAAGCGAGCCTCGGCAACGACGAATTTATCGTTCCTGAGGACCCCGTCAAGCAAGAGCACTTCAAGCGCCGGCTTGTGGCCACGGCAAATAGCCTAAAGCAAAAGCAGCAATAGCTTCAAGCTGATCAAGACTTACTAGCAGACAGGTGGACCGAAGTCCTTGCGGCCGAGGAGCATGAACTTGAGCGCCCATCCAAGAGTTACCCAAAACGTAAGTTGCTACCTCACCTCGAGGAGGAAGCATTGAAACCTACATCACCAGTGTACGATGCGGCTGACTGGCCACTACGTGGCCGAGCTAGAGAGGCGTTTCAGCCTGAAGTTCAGCCCACACCCCGTCGCCACTCAGTCAAAAATACTAAGGCCCAGGGCAACACAGAGGACCTCCGAGACATATTGGACAGTAAGGCAAAAATTGGAAGGTCAATATACGGGACACGGGCACATGCACCAACACGAGACGATGATCGTCGTGTCGGATACACCAAGAGTAAATCCGGCCGGGCCGAATACAGCAGACAAGACTCATACGAACTGCGTCGGGATATAGCCCAGCACAGAGGCGCCACACACCCCCTATGCTTCACTGATGAAGTTATAAATCATTAATTCCTGGAGGGTTTCAAACCCGTAAATATCGAATCATACGATGGCACAACAGATCCCGCTGTATGGATTGAGGATTTCCTCCTTCACATCCACATGGCTCGCGGTGATGATCTACATGCCATCAAGTACCTCCCACTAAAACTCAAAGGACCAGCTCGACATTGGCTGAACAGCTTGCTAGCAGATTCCGTCGGCCGTTGGGAGGATCTGGAAGATGCATTTCTTGACAACTTCCAGGGCACTTATGTGCAGCCACCGGATGCTGATGACTTGAGCCACATAAGCCAGCAGCCAGGGGAATCGGCCACACAATTATGGGCACGGTTCCTAACTAAGAAAAATCAAATTGTAGATTGTCCAGACGCAGAGGCCCTAGCGGCATTCAAGCATAACATCCACGACGAGGGGCTTGCCCGCTACCTCGGCCAGGAGAAGCCGAAATCTATGGCAGCCCTCACAACACTCATGACCCTCTTTTGCGCGGGCGAGGACAACTGGCTGGCTTGCAACAACAACACATCAAGGAATCCGGACACCTCGGATACCAAAGATGTTAACGGTAGGCAGCATCGTAACAGACCAAAGCGCCACAATAACAGCGATAACACCGAAGATACGACAGTCATTGCTGGATTTAGAGGCTCTAGATCCGGTCAGTAGAAAAATCCATTTCAAAAAAATACTCCGGCTCCGTCCAGTCTGGATTGCATACTGGATCGCTTGTGTCAAATCCACGACACCTCCGACAAGCCAGCCAATCTCACCAACGAAGAATGATGGGTGTTCAAGCAGGCCGGCAAGTTAAATACCAAAAACAAGGACAAGGGGCTGCATAGCTATGACAAGGAGGAGCCCCGACCGCTGAACACAGGAGGACAGAAGGGGTTTCCCCCACAAGTGAAGACGGTGAACATGATATACGCAACCCACATTCCCAAGAGGGAGCGGAAGCATGCACTAAGGGACGTCTATGTGATGGAGCCCGTCACCCCAAAGTTCAACCCGTGGTCTGCTTGCCCGATCACCTTCGATCGCAGGGACCACCCTACTAGCATCCGTCATAGCTGATCCGCCGCACTGGTCCTAGACCCCATCATTGACGGATTTCACATCAATCGAGTCCTTATGGACGGCGGCAGTAGCCTGAACCTGCTCTATCAGGATACAGTGCGAAAAATGGGTATCGATCCCTTGAGGATCAAACCCAGCAAAACCACCTTTAAGGGCGTCATTCCAGGTGTAGAAGCTCATTACACAGGCTCAAACACACTGGAAGTAGTCTTTGGATCACCGGACAACTTCCGAAGCAAAGAGTTAATCTTCGATATCGTCCCGTTTCGCAGTGGCTATCATGCACTGCTCGGACGGACAACATTTGCAAAATTCAATGCAGTGCCGCATTATGCATACCTCAAGCTCAAGATGCTAGGACCTCGTGGGGTCATAACGGTAAATGGAAACATAGAACTCTCGCTCCGTACGGAAGAGTGCTACCCCTTAAGCTTGCGTTGGTTTTCCCCGAAGAGGAAGGGATGATGCAGCAAAGTAGCGTAAGTATTTCCCTTAGTTTTTGAGAACCAAGGTATCAATCCAGTAGGAGGCCGCGCTCAAGTCCCTCGTACCTGCACAAAACGATAGCTACTCGCAACCAACACGATTAGGGGTTGTCAATCCCTTCACGGTCACTTATGAGAGTGAGATCTGATAGATATAATATTTTTGGTATAAAGATGCAAAGTAAAAAGTAAAGGCAAAGTAAAAAAGCAAAACAAGATTAAAGTGATGGAGATTGATATGATGAGAATAGACCCGGGGGCCATAGGTTTCACTAGTGGCTTCTCTCAAGAGCATAAGTATTCTATGGTGGGTGAACAAATTACTGTTGAGCAATTGACAGAATTGCGCATAGTTATGAGAATATCTAGGCATGATCATGTATATAGGCATCACGTCCGTGACAAGTAGACCGAAACGATTCTGCATCTACTACTGTTACTCCACTCATCGACCGCTATCCAGCATGCATCTAGAGTATTAAGTTAAAAACAGAGTAACGCCTTAAGCAAGATGACATGATGTAGAGAGATAAATTCATGCAATATGAAATAAACCCCATCTTGTTATCCTTGATGGCAACGATACAATACGTACCTTTCTGCCCCTTCTGTCATTGGGAAAGGACACCGCAAGATCGAACCCAAAGCTAAGCACTTCTCCCATGACAAGAACTACCAATCTAGTTGGCCAAACCAAACGGATAATTCGAAGAGACTTGCAAAGATAACCAATCATACATAACAGAATTCGTAGAAGATTCAAATATTATTCATAGATAGACTTGATCATAAACCCACAGTTCATCGATATCAACAAACACACTGCAAAAAGAAGATTACATCGAATAGATCTCCACAAGAGAGGGGGAGAACTTTGTATTGAGATCCAAAAAGAGAGAAGAAGCCATCTAGCTACTAACTATGGACCCGAAGGTCTGACGTAAACTACTCACACTTCATCGGAGAGGCTATGATGATGTAGAAGCCCTCCGTGATGACGGCCCTCTCTGGCGGAGCTCCGGAACAGGCCCCAAGATGGGATCTCGTGGATACAGAAAGTTGCTGCGGTTGAATTAGGTTTTTGGCTCTGTATCTGTTCGTTTGGGGGTATGTAGGTATATATAGGAGGAAGGAGTAAGTCGGTGGAGCATCAAGGGGCCCACGAGGCAGGGGGCGTGCCCTAGGGGGGGCGCGGCCCCCACCCTCGTGATCGCCTCTCTGATGCCTTGGCGTAGGGTCCAAGTCTCCTAGATCACGTTCGGTGAGAAAATCACGTTCCCGAAGATTTCATACCGTTTGGACATCGTTTGATATTCTGTTTATTCGAAACACTGAAATAGGCAAAAAACAGCAATTCTGGGCTGGGCCTCCGGTTAATAGGTTAGTCCCAAAATAATATAAAAGTGGAAAATAAAGCCCAATATAGTCCAAAACAGTAGATAATATAGCATGGAGCAATCAAAAATTATAGATACGTTGGAGACGTATCAAAGAGGACAATGCGGCCCATGCAGCAGAAGCACAAAGTAGCCTGTTCAGGCAGACCACTCATTCGGCGTCACAGCCCCCGGACACCTTCAAGCGAGTCCGGAACAAGCTGCAACAAGATCGCCTGGCACGATCAGAGCTCGCCTAGCAATTCGTCCCCTGTCCCAATCCCAGTCAAGCGACAAAATCCGTGCCGCGCGTACATAACTACGCACTAAAAATACCATGGACATAGGCGGGGGCATGATCAGGACACGCCCGCAATGTGGCTTAACCACCCTAGGGGTTGTATACCTTTATCATTCCTTTTTTCAGGGCCTAACTCTCTGGAAGCCCTTTCCGGCAGTACAATTGCCAGACACATTCCGGAAGCAACAACCAACAGGCGCCAAGAAGCTAAGATGAACACGGGAATCCTCAGGTGGTCTCTAATAATAATAATTGATATACCCGTTTTTTACTATCTATGCGCAGCTCGCCCTGGGATGGACATTTCGAATTGTCCTACTTTCTGCTTATTTCACTACTTGTACCAGTACGCTCCGACGTATTATTTAAATAACAATGCATATCATTAATCTGTCATTGCATTATTTAAGTTTTCCCTTTTTCTCTCACTTATATGTCCATTTACGACAATCCGCACCCATACGTCCGGCTATGGTCAGTGCGCCAGGGGCTCCCGTTTACCCCATAATACAGCGCAAGAAGTCCGAACACTTTCGACGGTGCGGCTCCCCGAACTTATAGCATTATATGCATCAGCTCTGAATCAGGTCTTTGGTCAAATGTTGGGTTGCCCGGCTCCCATGCTTTGGTACCTTATGTTCCGCTATATTGGCTAAGGTAGCGGTGGGAGAACTACTACGATTGTGTCCCGGTTCTTCCGGACGAGCACCTCAGTAGAGAAAGCCAAAAACTAACTGTCATGATAAGCCGAGAGACTGGTCGTTGTTCGAGAGGTCTCAAGTCCTTAAAGTCTTTTTCCGCTTCGGGCGAGGAGTCGGCCTTGTCTGGCTTAGGCATGTATAGCGCCCCAAATTTGGCCCTCCGAATACCAGGGGCTTCGCCAAAATTTAAAATTGTAGACTTCTATGGCTAAGTGAGAGTGATAAAGCATTATAGTCCGATTGCCTGGTTCGTTGCACTGAACACCTCCCTTGAAGGACCCAAAATTGGGGTAAAGAGTGCTCAGGTTTATCCCGAACACCCCAGTACTAGTTACATGGGGGCAGAAGCCGACGATTGGCCAACTCTCGGATTTTATAAACGGCCGCACAAAAGTTAATATTTTAAATTAAGAAAGTGTCGCATGACACAAATGAACTCATTTCATATTAAAGGATCACATGAGCATGTTCATTCAAAAATTACATCCTTGGCACACTCATCTGCCACTAGGTGGGAACCCTTTAGGACACTCTCATAATAATTCTTGGGGCGGCGATCCTCCTTGCCCTCCGGCGGCCCTTCCTTCACCAGCTTCACGGCGTCCAGCTTCACCCAGTGTACCTTCGCCCGGGCAAAAGCCCTACGTGCACCCTCGATGCAGACGGACCACTTGATGACTTCAAGCCGTGGGCAGGATTCCACAAGCCGCCTCACCAGACCGAAGTAGCTACCGGACAGGGGCTCGCCAGTCCACATCCGGATTATAAGGCCCTTCTAGGCCTGTTCGGCCGCCTTGTGAAGCTCGACCAACTACTTCAGTTGGTCGCTCAAGAGCACGGGGTGTTCGGTCCCAATATACTAAGACTAGAACAACTTCTCCGTAGAGCTCCCCTCCTTAGCCCGGTAAAACTCTGCGGCATCCAGTACACTGCTGGGAAGATCTGCAAACGCTCCTGGAGAGCTCCGATCTCGGGTAAGAAAAAGGAAAGTCTCCTTCACGTGCTTGCTTTGCATAATGAATGCCTTACCCGCTGCTATCTTCTACACTGCGTCAATCTCCTGGAGGGCCTTGTGTGCTTCGGCCTTGGCGCTCCGGACGCTTTCAAGCGCCTGCGCGAGCTCGGACTTTCGCGTCTTAGAGTCAAGCTTCAAGGACTCGTGCTTTTTTGCGAGAGCCTCGAGCTCTTGCTGCACCTCGCCTACTCGGGCTTCTTGCTTCTCCCGCTCAATACGCTCCTTGGCCGCTTTGTCTTCGGTCTCGGACAGCGCTTTCCTCAGGGTCGTCACTTCGGTCGTGGCCCCTGGCAAACCCATGATGATCCTATTATTTTATAACTGAATTTCTTTTTAACTATATAGACAGGGGTATTTCTTACCTTTGCTCTCTTCAAGCTGCCTCTTGGTAAGGCCGAGCTCGTCCTCGGACCGCTTCAGGTCCTGCTTCTGCACAGAGACCTCCGTAGTACGTGCGGCAGCGGCCAACAGTGAAGCCTGCACATACACATAGACATACTCTAATTAGACTCCTGAGTTATCATTTGATCCTCTATTCGGCTTTTCTTCGTGAACGCCGAACAAAGCATCTCGGGCTACTATCTATGCGGTAATATTTTCGTATATTTTGATTGCTTACCTCAAAGCCTGTTAGGAGGCTCGCGCAAGCTTCGGTCAGTCCGTTTTTGGCCAACTGAACCTTCTCAACCACCGCACTGATGATAGTGCGGTGCTCTTCATCGATGGAAGCGCTGCGAAGCGCTTCCAGCAAGTTGTCCGGTGCCTCTGGTTGGACAGAGGACACAGGCACGGATGGTTGGCCCCCCTTAACGGGGGACCGCCTGATGGAGTCCGGAACCATCAAAGGTTCCGATGTAGTGTTCGGCTGAGGGCCGAACTCGGAGCCCGTAGGAGCCTCGCTCCCTTGGTACCCAGGGTCCGGGAAGTCGCCTCGAGGCGCCCCCAGGACCACCTCCCCTTGGCTCGGTGCCTTTTGAGACAACACCTCGGCGTTTTCTGTAGGGCGAGGGGTGGTAGCGGTTGGGAGAGAACCGTTGTTCATATCCGACGAGTCCAGAGAGCCGCTCGACGAGGATATGTCGAGACGAGCTCGGGATGGACTGCATAATCATGTTCGGCATGAGGAGAGGCAGTGTAATAAAGCATACCATGAAGTATTATGGCACCCGGACACTTAAGATTTCGCTAGGGGCTTGACCCTGGGTAGCCACTCGTCGCCGCAGTCGGCGGCCGTCGTGGCGCAGTTCAGAGGGAGGGTCCTTCCTTTCTTGGACCCTTCGGCCTCCCCGGTTGGGTCGACCTTCCTTTTCTTGTCTCCCCCTGCTGGGGGGAGAACTTCCCTCTTCCTCCTCCTCGTCTTCATGGGAGGAGTGCGCGTTGGAGTCATCAGACGATGAATCCGATACAGCCTTGCACCGGAGACCCTTTCGGGTCCCTGCGGCCTTCTTCTTGGTCTTCTTCACCGGCACCTTGTAAGGTGCCGGAGTCAGCATCTCCATTAGGAGAGCGCCTGCAAGATCTTCGGGCAGGGGGGCTGGGCAATCAAGTTGCTCCGCTATCTTTATCCAGTCCTGTTAATGGCATAGAAGCTTAGATCCTGCATATGACTAAACCGGGGCAAATAAATACCCTAAGAGATATAAAAACTTACCAGATTGGCGCGGTGTTTTGCGCTGAGTCCACGGTCCTCGGTGGGGGAAGGAGGAATCTCAGCGCCCTTGAACAGCACCCTCTAGACATCCTCGTGCGTCGTGTCATAGAGCTCTCGCAACGACTGTTGCTTGGCCGAGTCGAACTCCCACAAATCAAATGCCCGCCGTTGACACGGGAGGATCCGGTGGAAGAGCATGACCTGGACCATGTTGACGAGCTTGATTTTCTTGCTCGTCATTTTCCGGATACAGGTCTGGAGTCCGGTCAACTCTACCAAAGAACCCCGGTATAGGCCCTTTTCTTTCCAGGAGGTGAGCCGCGTGGGGATTCCAGATCGAAATTTGGGGGCCGCCACCCAGTTGGAGTCGCGCGGCTCGGTGATGTAGAACCACCCCGATTTCCACCCCTTTATGGTATCCACATAGGTGCCCTCGAGCCAGGTGACATTAGGCATCTTGCCCACCATGGCGCCTCCGCACTCTGCTTGTTGTCCACCCACCACCTTCGGTTTAACATTGAAGGTTTTCAGCCATAGGCCGAAGTGGGGCCTGATGCGGAGGAAGGCCTCGCACACAACGAGAAACGCCGAGATGTTGAGGATGAAATTGGGGGCCAGATCATGAAAATCCAGCCCATAGTAGAACATGAGCACGCGGACAAACGGGTGGAGGGGAAATCCCAGTCCGCGGACAAAATGGGTAAGAAAAACTACCCTCTCATGGGGTTCGGGCGTTCGGATGATCTGCCCCGCATTTGGCAGCCGGTGCGCGATATCCGCGGCCAAATATCCGGCTTCCCGTAACTTTTTGATGTTCTCCTCCGTGAAGGAGGAGACCATCCACTTGCCTCCTGCTCCGGACAAGCCTGGAGTGGTTTGAGAAGAGGAAGGCGAGCTTGGGCACTAGAGCTCCAGTGTGCGGGAATGGGTAAGCAAGGAGGAAGAAGGCGTGGGTGAAAAGAGTGAATCCTCGTCCCTTTATAAGGGTGGAAGAGGCGATGCGTCTCCCCACTTTCCTGGTAAAACCGCTTATTCCCCAGGCGCCGTAATTGATGGTGCGGTTGGGTTACCCACGTCCGTATTGATGAGAATCCCGTAATAAGGGGGACACGATCTCTGCTTTGACAAGACGTGTCAAGAAAACCGCCCCATGTTATGTGTGGTGCTGGTTGAGAAAAACGGTTCGAATAATGACCGAGCCATGACATAACATCGTGCAGTTAGAACGCGTCAGCAGATTAGATTTGTGCAAATATTATTCTCTCTGTGGTAGTATGTGGAACTTGTTTGGCAGAGCCGGACAGTATTCTGGTGTTCAAAATATTCCATGGAGTGTTCAGAGGAGGAACCCACCTTGCAATGCCAAAGACAATACTGCGCGCCGGACTCATCGTCATTGAAGCCTGGTTCAGGGGCTACTGAGGGAGTCCTGGATTAGGGGGTCTCCGAATAGCCAGACTATATCCTTTGGCCGGACTGTTGGACTATGAAGATACGAGATTGAAGACTTCGTCCCGTGTCCGGATGGGACTCTAGTTGGCGTGGAAGGCATGCTAGGCAATACGGATATGTATATCTCCTCCTTTGTAACCGACCTTGTGTAACCCTAGCTCCCTCCGGTGTCTATATAAACCAGAGGGTTTAGTCCGTAGGACAACATACAATCATACCATAGGCTAGCTTCTAGGGTTTAGCCTCTCTGATCTCATGGTAGATCAACTCTTGTAATACTCATATCATCAAGAACAATCAAGCAGGACGTAGGGTATTACCTCCCTCAAGAGGGCCCGAACCTGGGTAAACATCATGTCCCCTGCCTCCTGTTACCATCCGCCTTAGACGCACAGTTCGGGACCCCCTACCCGAGATCCGTCGGTTTTGACACCGACACATGTCATCTTGCTTAAGGCGTTACTCTGTTTTCATTAACTTAATACTCTAGATGCATGCTGGATAGAGGTCGATGAGTGGAGTAATAGTAGTAGATGCAGGCAGGAGTTGGTCTACTTGTCTTGGACGTGATGCCTATACACATGATCATACCTAGATATTCTCATAACTATGCTCAATTCTGTCAATTGCTCAACAGTAATTCGTTCACCCACTGTAGAATACTTATGCTCTTGAGAGAAGCCACTAGTGAAACCTATGGCCCCCGGGTCTATCTTCATCATATTAATCTTACCATACTTAATAATTTCCTTTGTTTTTTACTTTGCTTTTATTTTATTTTGCATCTTTATCATAAAAATGCCAAAAATATTATCTTATCATATCTATCAGATCTCACTCTCGTCAGTGGCCATGTAGGGATTGACAACCCCTTATCACGTTGGTTGCGAGGATTTATTTGTTTTGTGCAGGTACGAGAGACTCGCGCGTAGCCTCCTACTGGATTGATACCTTGGTTCTCAAAAACTGAGGGAAATACTTACGCTACTTTGCTGCATCATCCCTTCCTCTTCGGGGAAAACCAACGCAGTGCTCAAGAGGTAGCAGACACATGCAGAGAGGACATCCAACGGTTCCAATGGCGCTCCCCGTGGCTCCAATGGCGCTCCCAGCGGCCGATGATAACAGCGGGCAGTTCACCACGCATCACGTAGTGGACACCCACGTGAGGGGGAAGGCCCTCTTCGTGGTGTACATGAATGATCCGGTCGTGGTGGAGAGATCCATCCAAACTATGGAGCAGTTCCTTGCTGAGGACAAGTACCGAGTGGTCGGCTTCGATCTCGATTACACCATCGGTCGTGCCGGGCATGATCAGAAGGTTGTCGTCGCCTAGTTGTGCATGCGACATGACGTCCTCGTCTACCACTTCCACCTTGCCACAAGGCCTTGCGAGCGTTTCTCCAGATTTATCAAGAGCTCCGACTACAGTTTTGCTACGGTGGATACCACCAACGATCTAAAAGCGCTCAAGGTTTCGGACTTGAAATGCCCGAATCTTGTCAACATCGAGCACCACTACAAGGTCTGGGGCACCGACAAAAGCAAACTGAACTCCCTGGTTGACCTCGCCTCGGCCATCATCGACCCCTACTACGCGAAGATGAAGCAAGAGAGTAATAAGGACAAGAACACCTGGCACAGTGTGTAGCATAAGAGACTGGATGAACAACATGTCAAGTACGCGGCCATGGACGCGTACACAAGCTAGAGATGTACAGTCAGATCGTTGACATGAGGAACTGTCTTCTTCCTGACCTAGAAGAGGGATCGAGCCACATAGCAGTGGTGGGAGCGTCACAAGAAGTAGATTACTAGACGATCATTTCTCGTACTTTAGAATGCATGTAATTGTTTATTGAGCTGTGTGCGAATGATCTGTATAGTCACTTATGTAATTGGATGTTTATTCCAGTTATATATATACATGTTATTCTACTATAGACAAAGCAATTCACACGGCTTATTAGCAGCAATCGTCTGTGTTATTATTGGTCTTCGCACACATTTCAGATTACGGACATGTTTGCCACGTATCACACAGATCTTGTCCAGTTGAACTGTTTCCATTGTGTTGCCTAATCAAACATAGTTCATCCCAGTGAGCCGTATGTTGTATATCGCACACGCCTTCATCTGGCTGCCAGTTTCTTTTGTGCCTTCTCATCACAAACAGTTAATTGAGCTGAACTGTATCCCTGCATCGCACACGCAACTAAATTCTGAACCATGTTTGATGCATCTGTCATCGCAAACATTTTGCACCTTTTTTGACGGTTTTTTACACTACCGTTTGCGATTATGGCATCGCACACAGTTTCGTCGAAGGGTCTCTGATTCAGCTGTCACGTTTGGACCATCCTGCAGTAGTGATGCTATAAAGAAAAGAATATGATATGACATGATGAACAGCACCCCACATCAAAAATTTTGTTTTTATCACTTACCTACTCGAGGACGAATAGGAGTTAAGCTTTGGGATGCTGATACGTCTCCAACGTATCTATAATTTATGAAGTATTCTTGCTATTTTATTATCAATCTTGGATGTTTTATAATCATTTTATATCATTTTTTGTACTAACCTATTGACATAGTGCCAAGTGCCAGTTGCTATTTTTTCCATGTTTTTTACATCGCAGAAAATCAATATCGAACGGAGTCCAAATGCCATGAAACTTTACGGAGATTTTTTATGGACCAGAAGGAACAAGTTGGGCCCTAGAAGCACCTGGGGGAGTCCCGAGGAGGCGACAACCAACCAGGGCACGCCAGGAGGCCCAGGCGCCCCCTAGTGGGTTGTGCCCACCTCGGGTGCCCCCAGGCCGCCTCTTTGCTCTATAAATACCCCAAAACTACCAGAACCCTAGGGGAGTCAACAAAATATTCATCCAGCCGCCGCAGAGGCCAGAACCAACAGATCCAATCTAGACACCATCACGAAGGGGTTCACAACTTCCATTGGTGCCTCTTCGATGATTCGTGAGTAGTTCTTTGTAGACCTTTGGGTCCGTAGTTAGTAGCTAGATGGCTTCATCTCTCTCTTTTGATTCTCAATACAATGGTCTCTTGGAGATCCATCTGATGTAACTCTTTTGCGGTGTGTTTGCTGGTGAAAGTGCAACTATCCCTAGGTGGTTTTGGTAATTCATAACAACATATAGCTCATTGAGCTAATGCTATTCCAAGATGACTATTTCAGGAAAGCTCAATGATTGGCATGGCATGGATGTGAAAGTGGAACCCTCAAAATGCTAAGGACAAAGGATTGGCTCAAGCTCAAAAGCTCAAGACTCTTCATTTTATATTTTAGTGATCTAAGATCACATTGAGTCTTTAGGAAAAGCCAATACTATCAAGGAGGGATGAGGTGTTGCTTAATGAGCCTCTTGCTTCATGTGCTTAGTGATATGCTCCAAAACCCTCAACTACTTTCCCATATCCACATATGACCTAAACCCTAAGCCAAACTCGGTCCTACCGATTCTTTCTATCCGGCGCCACCGAGTTTCACTTGTCATAAGCCACTGCCAAACCCTAGCAATTCGGTTCTACCAATAGGGATCTCGGTCTCACTGAGATGGGATTGCAAACTCTCTGTTTCCCTTTCATAACTTTTCGGTCTCACCAAAAGAGCAAATCGTTCCCACCGAGATTGCAATGTAAACTCTTTGTTTCCCTTTTGTAACTTTTCGGTCTCACCGAAAGAGCAAATCGGTCCCACCGAGTTTGCCTGACCAACTCTCTGGTTAGCTTATTACCAAACTCGGTCTCACCGAGTTTGTGTAATCGGTCTCACCGATATTACGTTATGCCCAAACCCTAACCATATTAGTCCTACCGATTTGCATGTCAGTCCCACCGAAAATCTCTAACGATCACTAGGTTTACCTTTTCGGTCCGACCGAGTTTGTTGATTCGGTCCCACCAAGATTGGAAAACTGTGCGTAATGGTTGGATTTTGTGTGGAGGCTATATATACCCCTCCACCTCTTCTTCATTCATGGAGAGAGCCATCAGAACACATACACAATTCCAACTCATATGTTCTGAGAGAGAACCACCTACTCATGTGTTGAGACCAAGATATTCCATTCCTACCATATGAATCTTGATCTCTAGCCTTCCCCAAGTTGCTTTCCACTCAAATCTTCTTTCCACAAAATCCAAATCCTATGAGAGAGAGTTGAGTGTTGGGGAGACTATCATTTGAAGCACAAGAGCAAGGAGTTCATTACCTACACACCATTTGTTACTTCTTGGAGAGTGGTGTCTCCTAGATTGGCTAGGTGTTACTTGGGAGCCTCCAACAAGATTGTGGAGTTGAACCAAGGAGTTTGTAAGGGCAAGGAGATCGCCTACTTCGTGAAGATCTACCGCTAGTGAGGCAAGTCCTTCGTGGGCGATGGCCATGGTGGGATAGACAAGGTTGCTTCTTCGTGGACCCTTCGTGGGTGGTTGCTTCTTCGTGGACCCTTCGTGGGTGGAGCCCTCCGTGGACTCGCGCAACCATTACCCTTTGTGGGTGGAGCCCTCCGTGGACTCGCGCAACCGTTACCCTTCGTGGGTTGAAGTCTCCATCAACGTGGATGTAGGATAGCACCACCTATCCGAACCACGGGAAAAACATCCGTGTCTCCAATTGCGTTTGAATTCTCCAAACCCTTCCCTTTACATTCTTGCAAGTTGCATGCTTTACTTTCCGCTGCCAATATACTCTTTGCATGCTTGCTTGAATTGTGTGATGATTGCTTGACTTGTCCTACAATAGCTAAAATCTGCCAGGAACTAAAATTGGGAAAAGGTTAAGTTTTTATTTGGTCAAGTAGTCTAATCACCCCCCTCCTCTAGACATACTTTCGATCCTACAAGTGGTATCAGAGCTTTGGTCTCCATTTGCTTTGATCTCCATAGCTTTTGGTGGTCATAGCCTTGGTTTCACAAGCTAGGAGAGTATGGCGTCTAGCGAGGGAAATTATCACCGTAGAGGTCCTTACTTTGATGGTACTAATTTTGCTAGTTGGAAGCATAAAATGAAAATGCATATTCTTGGACATAACCCCGCCGTTTGGGCTATTGTGCGTGTTGGTTTGCAAGGTGACTTCTTTGATGGGAAAGAACCAAACCGTGAAGCTACCGCGGATGAGTTGAAGATGTTGCAATACAATGCTCAAGCTTGTGATATTCTCTTCAATGGATTGTGCCCCGAAGAATTCAACAAAATCAGCCGTCTTGAGAATGCAAAGGAAATTTGGGACACTTTGATTGATATGCACGAAGGTACCGACTCCGTCAAGGAATCCAAGTTGGATGTGCTTCAAAGTCAACTTGACAAGTTCAAAATGAAGGATGGTGAAGTTGTCGCTGAAATGTACTCTAGGCTTGCTCTCATCACAAATGAGATTGCCGGCTTAGGAAGTGAAGAGATAACCAATAGATTCATCATCAAGAAGATTCTAAGAGCCTTGGATGGAAAATATGATACAGTGTGCACATTGATCCAAATGATGCCCAATTACAAAGATCTCAAGCCAACGGAGGTGATTGGAAGAATTGTTGCTCATGAGATGTCACTTAAGGATAAAGAGGAACTTCACAACAAATCAAGTGGTGCCTACAAAGCCTCATGTGAAGCCCCTACATCATCAAGTGAGAAACAAAACTTCAATGAAGAATTGAGCTTAATGGTGAAGAACTTCAACAAGTTCTACAAGAGTAGAAGCAAAGATAGAAGCTTCAAGTCAAGGTCCTACAATGACAAAAGATCTTCTAGTCGAGAGCGAAACTGCTACAGTTGTGGAAGACCCGGACACTATTCCAATGAGTGTACGGCTCCCTACAAGAGAAGAGAAGATTCTCCAAAAAGAAGAAGCAAAGAATCACCACCAAGAGAGAGAAGGGGTAGAGATGATCGTTATGAACGAAGATACTCACGGAGAAGCAAGGATTCGGAAAGGAAGGAAAAAATCATCAAGGAGCTACACAAAATGAAGACATCAAGCTCATGTTGGTGAATGGGTATCCGGCTCCGACTCCGACAGCCACTCCGAGAGAAGTTATCACTCCGACTCCGAAGATACTCAAAATGAAGGTGTTGCCGGTCTAGCACTTGTGTCAACCAACTCCTATGACATATTTGACTCACCAAATGAAGGAATTGGAAGATGCTTCATGGCCAAAGGTCCTAAGGTAACACACCCCGAGTATGTTGATTTCAATAGTGATGAAGATGACTTGTTAGGTGATGATTTGCTTGTTGACAACTCTAGTGATGAATACTATGATGAAACGTCAATTAATCATGCTAATCAAGATAAAATGAATGACAATGATAAGGAGAAGATTGAGGCTCTAACTAAAGAACTAAACACTCTTAAGTTAGCTCATGAAACTATCTTCGAAGATCATCGAGAACTTTTAAGAGCTCATGAGAAATTACGCTTTGAAAAGCTCAATCTTGAGCAAGAGCATGAGTTCTTAAAAGCAATCAATGATGATCTCCGCAAGAAAAGTTCTTCTTACATTGCCAAGCGTTTACTCTTATCCACTTACATGCCTCAAGTCAAGTCGAGTAACAAGAACAAGAAAGATTCTTCCTCTAGCAGTAACAATGATCATGCTAAATCCAATATTGTTGCTTCTAGTAGCTCTCTTGATTCCACTAATGATTCTCTTAGCCAAGTTACACTTGAGCAAGAAAATAGCTTATTGAAGGGAATTATAGAGAAAGGAGTGTACAAAAGCCTTGCCGGGAGTAAGCAATTCGAGGAAATTGTGCGCAAGCAAGGAATGCACTGGAAGAATCAAGGTGTTGGTTTTGAACGAAAGTTCAATGCCAATGGAGTTGAGTGGGAAGAAGATCAATACCCCAAGAAAAAGCTTGTTCCTCAATAAGAGAAGTATGATACTTCTTTCAAGGGGACACAATCTCAAGATGATCTTCCACCACAAGACTACAAGCAAAAAGGCAAGGACAAGCTTCAAGAGGAAATTGATGCATTTGAAGAAGCTCCTAAGACCTTAGTCAAGTGGATTCCCAAGACTACTTCAAGTTCCACTTCATCAAGTACGACTACAACTCCAAGGATTCCCATCAAGATGGTGTGGATCCAAAAGAAGAAGAACTAGAGAGTTCTTGAGGGTGACTCCACCAACATACTTCACTCTTATCATTTTGGCAAGAACAAGTGCAATCAACTCCCACATCTTGCACTAGTTCAAGGAGTCACAAACCCTCTTGTTGGTAAGACAAGGGACAAGGTAACCTAAAAGTTTTCATGGACATCATCTTGTGTGTGCATCACTCTATGTCTATGGATATCCTTGTTTGTTCCTTGTGGGACTAACCCATGTAGGTATTGAAAGTGCAATTCACTCAAATGGATAGCTCCAAGTGATCTACATCAACATTGAGCATCCACATCTTCAACATCTACATGAAGTCATCATCGACAAAACCCGAGGTTAGTTCATCCCTCTAAGGGGGGATATCACATCTAGGGGGAGCTTTACTCTAAGACTTGAGCTAAAGCAACTCTAAAGATGTGAACACAACAATGCTTTATGTAAAAGTGGTAACCCCACTTGAGCTTAAACGATGAGTATGACCTATGATCAAGTGTTCTCACTTGACTCATAAGTCAATATACTCATATATAGATGACCTTGTCATCGCAAATTGCTTGATAGATGCTAGAATTGGTTGTGCATGCCTTGTCACATATTTCATTTGCCATCTTATTGTGTGAGCATGCTGGTTGCATATTTTACTCATTCAAGGACATCCACTTGTTGTTTTGATTGTTTGGTTTTATTTCCTTTTGCCAACTGGATGGACAAGAATGCCTAAGAACCTCCTCTAGCTATCTATGCTTTTCTCGTCTCAAACTCTATTCATGCTACATTACAAAATTTGATCAAGTCAGATTCAAACCACTCTGTGTGAGGAGCGCTCGGAGTCCCCGATTCGTCATAGACTTAAACTTCCAAAACCTCTTTATGATTCTCGGTCTGACCAATACCCTACTTTTGGTCCTACCGTGATCATTAAGTTGATCTAGGTTTTCGATCTCGGTGCAACCGATTTGAACCATTCGGTCACACCGAGTTGCAACAACTGTATACAGTTTTGCATCTCGGTGCCACCGAGTTGTTCCACTCGGTCACACCGACAGGGTCGGGCTATATATAGTCACGGGCAAAAATTTGGAAATTTCTCCGAACCCCTTCGCCCGCGCGATAGCCTGCTCTGCCAACTTGGTCTCCGGATCGTCTCCTCGCCGCCAGCCGCCTCGAGTCGCTGGTCTCCGTTGCCGTCAACAGAAATTCAACCCCGCCGTTGCCGTCGTAGCGAGTCTCCGCCGAACTAGGGTATGGACTCGATCTTTGTGCTATTCCCCAATCCGATTCTTAGCACATTGTGATCATCATGATTCTTACCATGTTTGTTAAACTTCTATCTAGTCAATGAACTCGTAGATTAGGTTTAATTCGAAAATTTTAGGGTTAGGTTTCCGCCGAAACCATCTCGGACCCACCGAGTTGAAAAACTCAACTCGGTCCCACCGATTTGGCTTATGCCATTGCACAAGTGAGACTCGGTCTGACCGAGAATTACTTATCGGTGTGACCGATTTTGGAACTTTGTGAAACCCTAGCAGTCTCGGTGCCATAGAACTGTGACTCGGTCTGACCGAGTTCACTAGTTTAGGTGCCAAAACTGCTTCGGTATCACCAAGCTTAAAAATCGGTAGATCCGAGGTGCTTTCAGTGGGAAACTAAAACTAAGTTTTTGAATTATTCTTTTGCAAAAATCTCTGCATTTTGTGATGCTTATCCACTCTATCTCATCTATAACCTATTCACAGGGTCAGCAGTCAGAGTTTGCATCATGTCAGACCAAAGTGATAGCCAGAACTTGTCAGAGCAGCAAGTGTAGATGAGTGAGGGCACTAGTCCCTCAAGTTCCTCAGATGATGGCAGCAGGAGCACCCCTAGCAATCTGCCTAAAGTTGCCACAAGACAGAGACAGAATAGAACCTCAGACTCAGAAGATGAGGATTATGTGGCAGAAGAGGAAGCAACTTCCAAGAGAGTTGAGCCAGCACAGGGCATAAAACCAGGGATGAAGATCAAAAGGCCAGCAGGCAGGCAGCCTATGTCAAAGGCCAGAGCTTCAACTGAGAAGCCCACTCCCATTGAGCCAGTTGCTGCTGAAGGCAAGAAGAGGAAAGAAAGGGTGAAGAAAACTGTAGCCAGAGTGCTTGGCAAGGCTTCCATCATGGAAGATGAGGAGGAAGAAGAAGAGGTAGCTGCACCAGCACCTAAGGCACCCAAGCTGATGGGTGATGCCATAAGAACAGGGGCAGCTACTTCCAAGGCCAAGCCAGCTCCAAAGCCAAAGCCAAAGAGGAACACAAGAAGCATCCCAGCTACTGAGAAGAACAAGGCCCCAGTGCCTGAAGCTGCAGAAGAAGAAGAAGAGAATGTTCTTAGAAAGCTCAAGCCCAAGATCCCAGACCACAACGATGCTCATCCTGTGGCTAAGGATATGAAACTCAAGAGAGATTCAGGGCTCCGGAAGTGGAGAGAAGCAGACCCGTATGCTTCAAGGAGAAGGACTGCAGTTGACTACAGGTTTCACACCAAGGACCAGCAAGACTTTTATGAGACAGTGCTGCTAGACAAGAAGCCAATTGTCTGTGATATGAGATGGGTTGATTGGCAATACATCAAGGACAACGAAGAGTACTACCCTGGAGTGCTCCGGACTCCACCACCACCTGAAGATCAAGCCTGAGTGTCGACTTAGCACTATGCATTTTCAAGGAACTTTTTGGTAACTTGTTGCCAAAGGGGGAGAAAATGTATAGATCATAGGCTTCGAGAGAGAGTGTTGCTTTTAGTGTTTCTTTTATTCTCTCTTGTTTTATTTGGTGGTTTTTCGAACTTTGTTTGCTTTTGTGTGAGATACTATGTCATTGCTCGTGAGACATTGATGATCATGTGTTTGATCATAAGCTACACTTAATGTTTGCTTAATATTATCATCTTATCTATCTTATGTGATCATTCACTATTCTTGGTGATGAGTGCATGTATTTCATTCTTATCATTTTAAGCGCTCCACCAAGATGTATGTGACATGGAAGAGTAACCCATGACTCTAACTCTTTGTGTATTTGCAGTCCAAAGCAAATTTTAAATATGCACAAATTTAGGGGGAGCTCTTACTTGTCACATATTTCTCAAAGCGACGATATATTTCATGCTTATTATCATTTGTCGAAGCTTTGATCTATATGTTGTCATCAATTACCAAAAAGGGGGAGATTGAAAGTGCAACTATCCCTAGGTGGTTTTGGTAATTCATAACAACATATAGCTCATTGAGCTAATGCTATTCCAAGATGACTATTTCAGGAAAGCTCAATGATTGGCATGGCATGGATGTGAAAGTGGAACCCTCAAAATGCTAAGGACAAAGGATTGGCTCAAGCTCAAAAGCTCAAGACTCTTCATTTTATATTTTAGTGATCCAAGATCACATTGAGTCTTTAGGAAAAGCCAATACTATCAAGGAGGGATGAGGTGTTGCTTAATGAGCCTCTTGCTTCATGTGCTTAGTGATATGCTCCAAACCCTCAACTACTTTCCCATATCCACATATGACCTAAACCCTAAGCCAAACTTGGTCCTACCAATTCTTTCTATCCGGCGCCACCGAGTTTCACTTGTCATAAGCCACTGCCAAACCCTAGCAATTCGGTTCTACCGATAGGGATCTCGGTCTCACCGAGATGGGATTGCAAACTCTCTGTTTCCCTTTTGCAACTTTTCGGTCTCACCGAAAGAGTGAATCGGTCCCACCGAGATTGCAATGTAAACTCTTTGTTTCCCTTTTGTAACTTTTCGGTCTCACCGAAAGAGCAAATCGGTCCCACCGAGTTTGCCTAACTAACTCTCTAGTTAGCTTATTACCAAACTCGGTCTCACCGAGTTTGTGTAATCGGTCTCACCGAGATTACGTTATGCCTAAACCCTAACCATATTGGTCCTACCAAGTTGCATGTCAGTCCCACCGAAAATCTCTAACGGTCACTAGGTTTACCTTTTCGGTCCGACCGAATTTGTTGATTCGGTCCCACCGAGATTGGAAAACTGTGTGTAATGGTTGGGTTTTGTGTGGAGGCTATATATACCCCTCCACCTCCTCTTCATTCGTGGAGAGAGCCATCAGAACACATACACAATTCCAACTCATATGTTCTGAGAGAGAACCACCTACTCATGTGTTGAGACCAAGATATTCCATTCCTACCATATGAATCTTGATCTCTAGCCTTCCCCAAGTTGCTTTCCACTCAAATCTTCTTTCCACAAAATCCAAATCCTATGAGAGAGAGTTGAGTGTTGGGGAGACTATCATTTGAAGCACAAGAGCAAGGAGTTCATTACCTACACACCATTTGTTACTTCTTGGGAGTGGTGTCTCCTAGAATGGCTAGGTGTTACTTGGGAGCCTCCGACAAGATTGTGGAGTTGAATCAAGGAGTTTGTAAGGGCAAGGAGATCGCCTACTTCGTGAAGATCTACCGCTAGTGAGGCAAGTCCTTCGTGGGCGATGGCCATGGTGGGATAGACAAGGTTGCTTCTTCGTGGACCCTTCGTGGGTGGTTGCTTCTTCGTGGACCCTTCATGGGTGGAGCCCTCTGTGGACTCGTGCAACCATTACCCTTCGTGGGTGGAGCCCTCCGTGGACTCGCGCAACTGTTACCCTTCGTGGGTTGAAGTCTCCATCAACGTGGATGTAGGATAGCACCACCTATCCGAACCACGGGAAAAACATCCGTGTCTCCAATTGCATTTGAATTCTCCAAACCCTTCCCTTTACATTCTTGCAAGTTGCATGCTTTACTTTTCGCTGCCAATATACTCTTTGCATGCTTGCTTGAATTGTGTGATGATTGCTTGACTTGTCCTACAATAGCTAAAATCTGCCAAGAACTAAAATTGGGAAAAGGTTAAGTTTTGATTTGGTCAAGTAGTCTAATCACCCCCCTCTAGACATACTTTCGATCCTACAGCTGGGATCGATGAACTTTGAGATTATGATCAGATATATCTTTTTATATCCATGAAATTATTTGAGTTTCTTTGATCTCTCTAATGTGTGATCTCTTATAGACTCATATTTCTTCTCTGATATTTGGGTTTTTTGGCCAACTTGATCTATTTATCTTGTAGTGGGAAGAGGTGCCCGGTAGTGGGTTTGATTTTACGGTGCTTGATCCCAGTGACAGAAAGGGAACCGACACGTATGTATCGTTGCTACTAAGGATAAAAAGATGGGATCTATATCTACCACCATAGATAAAAGGATCTCGTCTACATCATATCATCGTTCTTATTGCATTACTCTATTTTTCGATGAACTTAATACACTAGATGCATGCTGGATAGCGGTCGATGTGTGGAGTAATAGTAGTAG
The DNA here is from genome assembly GCF_002162155.2 of Triticum dicoccoides. Lineage (NCBI taxonomy): Eukaryota > Viridiplantae > Streptophyta > Magnoliopsida > Poales > Poaceae > Triticum > Triticum dicoccoides. The sequence goes on from NC_041380.1 coordinate 484,814,779, forward strand.
ATGCAGGCAGGAGTCGGTCTACTAATCTTGGATGTGATGCCTATGTAATGATCATTGCCTAGATATCGTCATAATTATTTGAGGTCCTATCAATTTCCCAACACTAATTTGTTTACCCACCATTTGCTATTTTTCTCGAGAGAAGCAACTAGTGAAACCTACGGCCCCCAGGTCTTCTTTCTCATATATTTGTCTTTGCAATCTATTTTTCTCTTGCTTTTATTTTTAGATCTATTAATCCAAAACACAAAAATACTTTGTTGCACTTTATTTTATTTGCGATCTATTTATTCAATCTATCACAATTTATCTCTCGTACACGCACCATTTCTGGCGCTGTTACCCGAAAGGGATTGACAACCCCTTTAACATGTCGGGTTGTGAGTGGTTGTTATTTGTGTGCAGGGGCTGTTTATGTTTTGTTACTTGGTTCTCCTACTGGTTCGATAAACTTGGTTTCATATCTATGGGAAAAACCTACCGCCGATGAGCTGCATCATCCCTTCCTCTTTGGGGAAATACCGACGTAGCTTCAAGCAACATCAGGGCCCACTAGGCATCCCCAAGCTTAGTTGCTTGGGTATTCCTTGAATATTACCTTGGGGTGCCTTGGGCATCCCCAAGCTAAGGGTCTTTCCACTCCTTATTCTCCTCATATCGATATCTCACCCAAAACTTGAAAACTTCAAACACACAACACATAACAGAACTTTGTGAGATAGGTTAGTATGATAAAGAGAAAATCATTCACTCAGGTACTGTCAAGAAAAGATTCATAATTGTTATCAAACAATGCCTACTATGCCCTGTCCTTTATACAATTTATATTGACCAATATAAGCCATAGAAACTAGAAAACAAGCAAACTATGCATTGAAAACAGAATCTGTCAAAAATAGAATAGTGTAATGATCTGAACAATTAGTATAATTATGTAAATCCAAAAATTATTAAAAATTAGGACAACGTGGGAAATTTGCATCTCAATAATGTGTAAAAAATTCAGAATTTTTGGATGCTCCTGTGAGTTTCAACAATTCTGTTACTGGGCGAAGAAGTTTCTATTTTTGCACAGAATCAAGTCAACTATGATCCACACTATCTCAAGGCTTTACTTGCCACTTTATTGAAAAAAAGCTATAAAAGATTATTACTAAAGAATCTTAATAATGGTAATTAATACACAAAAACAATAGGTATAATTATTGGGCTGTCTCCCAACAAACGCTTTTCTTTAATGATTTTTTAGCTAGGCATGATGATTTCAATGATGCTCACAAAGAAGATAAGAATTGAAACACAAAGGGAGCATCATGAAACATATGACTAGCACATTTAAGCCTAACCCACATCCTATGAATAGTGATTCTGTGAGCAAATAATTTATGGGAGCAAGAATAAACTAGCATAGGAAGGCAAAACAAGCAAAACTTCAAGATTTTCATCACATAGAGAGGAAACTAGATATTATTGAGATATATATATATATATATGTGAGTATATATTCCCCTCTCATAATAATTTTCAGTAGAATCATGAATGAATTCAACAATATAGCTGTCACATAAAACATTATTCTCGTGATCCACAAGCGTAAAAAATTTACTACTCTCCACATAAGCAATTTCCTTCTCATTCGTAATAGTGGGAGTATCAAATGAAACTCAAATACTATAAAATGTTTCCACATTAAAAGAGTAATTATTCATAAAAAGGGTGTTCAAAATTATTATAATAATTATCACTACTTTTTATAACATAACTATCATCACAATATTCCACATAAGTAGCAACTTTGTTCACATCAAAATCAACTGAAACCTCTTCCGGAGTAGTGGAATCATAACTAAATAAAGTCATGACCTCACCAAATCTACTTTTATCATTACAATGAGATTCAACACCCTCCAAAATAGTGGGATGATTATTATCTAAAGTTGACACTCTTCCAAACCCACTTTCATAAATATTGCAATCATCACAAATGGGAGGCACGCAATCATCATAACGAAATTGCACATTATAACTTGGGTGCCTAAAAATATCATCTTCATCAAACATAACACCCCCAAGCATATGGCCTTTCCTATCATTAGCATCATGGATATCCAAAGGATTTATACTAACCACATTGCAATCATGCTCATCATTCAAAGATTTTATGCCAAACATTTTATTGAATTCTGCTTCTATCAATTGAGCACAATTTTCGGATCCATCATTTCAAGAAAGACACTATAAAGATGAATAATATGAGGCAACCTCAATTCCATTTTTTATAGCTTTCTTTTATAAACCAAACTAGTGAATAAACAAGAAACTAAAAGATTCAGTTGCAAGATCTAAAGACATACCTTCAAGCACTCACCTCCCCGGCAAGGGTGCCAGAAAAGAGCTTGATGTCTACTACACAACTTATTCTTGTAGACTTGTGTTGGGCCTCCAAGCACAGAGTTTTGTAGGACATTATCAATTTTCCTTGAAGTGGATGACCTAAGGTTTATCAATCCATGGGAGGCATAGGATGAATATGGGCTCCGTCAAACAACCCTCCAACCAAGTACAAGAAATCTCTTGTGTCCCCAACACACCCAATACAATGGCAAATTGTATAGGTGCACTAGTTCCGCGAAGAGATGGTGATAAAAGTGTAGTATGGATAGTAGATCTAGGTTTTGGTAATCCGAAAATATAAAAATAACAAGGTAGAAAGTAATAAAACAGAGCACAAACAGTATTGTAATGCTTGGAAACAAGGCCTAGGGTTCATACTTTCACTAGTGCAATCTCTCAATAGTGCTAAATTGAACCATATAACAATCCCTCAATGTGCGATAAAGAATCACTCCAAAGTTCTTATCAAGCGGAGAACATAAGAAGAAATTGTTGTAGGGTAAGAAACCACCTCAAAGTTATCTTTTCCGATCAATTTATTGAGCCATTCCTTTAAGTGTCACAAACTTCCCTAGACTTCATACAAAAATAACACCACATGATACATATCAACCAACTCTAATGTCACCTAGATACTCAAATGTCACCAGAAGTATATGTGATTTGACTATTCTATATGCATCAAACAACTTCAGATTCATAATTTTCAATCCAACACAAATAACTTCAAAGAGTTCCCCAAGATTTCTACCGGAGAAAGTAGGATGAAAACATGCATCGACCCCTATGCATAGATTACCCCAATGTCACCGAGAGAATCCGCAAGTTGATTGCCAAAACATATAACAAGTTAATGAATAGAACACCCCATTGTCACCACGGGTATCCACATGCAAGACATACATCAAGTGTTATCAAATCCAAAAAAGTATTCAATCCGATAATAGTGAAACCTCAAAGGTAAAAGCTCAATTGATCACAACAAGATAGGGATGCGGGAACACACTATATGATCCAACTATATTAACAAAGCTCGCGGTACATCAAGATAGTGCCAAATCAAGAACACGAGGGGGAGAGAGAGAGATCAAACACATAGCTACTAGTACACACCCTCAGCCCCGAGGGTGAACTACTCCCTCCTCATCATGGAGACCGCTGGGATGATGAAGATGGCCTCCGGTGATGATTTCCCCCTCCGGCAGGGTGGCGGAACAAAGGCTTGCGGCAGCAGAGTCGAAGTTCTAGGGTTATTTCTGGGGGTTTATCTATTTACAAGATTGTTTGGTGTCGGTCTCACGTGAAAGGGGGCTAAGATGGGCCCACAAGGCACCACGCGAAGC
>NC_041380.1:484818777-484849330 GCF_002162155.2 Triticum dicoccoides
GGTGCCTTGTGGGAACCGCGTTGCTCTTTTGGTCATCCCACGAAGCTTCCAGGGTCTCTTTTGTTCCAAAAAATTTCAGCCCATTTTGTGAACTTCTATTTCTGCACAAAAAACAACACCACGGTAGTTCTGCTGAAAATAGCGTAAGTCCGGGTTAGTTCCATTTAAATCATATAAAATTGCACCCAAACCATATAAAATTGTTGTAAACATGGCGTGAATACTTCATAAATTATAGACACGTTGGAGACCTATCAGTAAGCCGACCATGGGTTGAACTTTGGGGCAACTTGCTCTAGTACATAGATGTCCCGAAGTACATGCTTCCTCTCCCTTTTAGGGACGTGGGTAACATAGATCATGTTTACTTCTGTTACCTCATTAGGAAATTTATTTTGGCCTCCATTATTGGGCCACCGAGTTTCATCCTCGTCTTCGCTGTGATTTTGGGTTTTACTTTGACCCTCTGTTGCTACCATGTCAGCTTGTTTGAAGACCCAGTTGTTCCTGTTTGTGTGGGTTGCTGGTTTGTCCTAAGTGCCATAAATTTGACACGGTCTATTCAGGATCTAGTCTAGTTGGCTAGGTCCATCCTTGTTCCCTTTAAAGAGTTTTTTCTTCTTTTTGGATCTAGGTCCAGTGAACTTTGCATTGACTGTGGCATCCCTTGTGTCACTTCCACCGTTTTTATGCATGCACTTGTTTTTATTGCGTCGAGGCTTTCCATTGGCGTCGCGTGTCTCCGAGGTGCCAGCCTCACCATTGTGGGTTGAGCCAGCTATCTTCTCCCGTGCAAAAGCAGGTCATTAGCGAAGTCAGGGCTACCATGGTCCTCGGCTTATCCTGGCTGAGCTGGCGGGCTAGCCATTCATCTCGGATATTATTTTTGAATGCGGCGATGGCTTCGGCATCGGAGCAGTCTATGATCTGGTTCTTTTTAGTTAGGAACCTATTCTAGAACTTCTGAGCCGATTCGCCTGGCAGCTGGGTGACACGACTGAGAGCATCAGCGTCCGGAGGTCTGACTTAAGTGCCTTGGAAATTTGCCCGAAAGGCATCCTCAAGGGCTTCCCAGCGACCGATAGAATGAGGAGGCAGGCTGTTAAGCCAATGCCTAGTTATCCCCTTTAACTTGAGTAGCAAGTATTTGATGGCATGGAGGTCATATCCGTTAGCCATGTGTATATGGAGAAGGAAATATTCAATCCGTACTGCTGGGATTGTAGTGTCTTCGTATGATTCTATATTGATGGGCTTAAACCCCTCTGGAAATTGATGTTCCATTACCCTATCTATAAAACAAATCAGGTGGGTTGGACCTCGTAACCGAGTAGTATCCCATCGGAGGTCGCGAGAGAGCCGTGTGTAGGCTTGATTTAGGGCACGGTTGTTCCTGTCTAACCAGTCGTCGTAGTCATCAAGCCCAGCGGGCGTGCCTCCCCTTGACCTGTAGATAGACTGGGGAGGTTCTCAGTTTGCCTCATTGTGATGGTGAACATCATGAGGGTCTAGGTTATACATGGGGTCCTTGCCAAAATGGCGTGGAGCCGGTCGGGTATTGAGGTTTTCCCGCACTGGCCTGTCCCGACCTCTAGGGGGTCGGTCAGGCGCATCGATGGCTAGTTCATCATCGAACTCCAATAGCAAACACGTGCGAGGATATGATTTGGGCATGCTATGGAGTCGGTCTTCGAGATCTTGTTTGGATGAGATTACTTTCAGCACATCCGTATTGGCTTCCAGCTTTGAGCGATGGTGACGAGGCGCCGCCGGAAGCGCTCTTGTGCGAAGGGGTCTTCGCGGATGATGTAGTCCTTGGTGCCGAGGTTCTCGTGTTCCTCGTACTCCAGCATGTAGTTGTCACCGGCCCCTTCAAAGAGCTCATCTGGATCTAAGTCCCCCGGATTTCCTTCCGAACTGTCTTTCCGTACTAGGGAGGCTTAAAAGTCCTCTCGAGGGTTATCGACGTCGTCGGCTATTGCATCGCCGTTATCCGTGGTGACGTTGTTGCCGTTGGGCTCTCTGTTGGTACCCCTTCTATGTCTGTGCCGATGCCTTGGAGGGGATCTCGGAGTGTTAACCATGTAGACATCATAGTTGATTGTTGTTGTCCACTTGCTATTGTTTACCAAAGGTGAAATGTGTTCTATGGGGCCATCGGCATCTTCACCCATGTCCGTGGCCTCGTCGTAGTCTAGCACATCGGTTAACTCATCGATCATGCCGACTAGGTGGGTGGTGGGTGGGATGTAAATTTCCCGGTCATTGGCTTTAAGTCTGATCTCATCGTAAACTGAAGTCTTGCCATCTGAGATAGACATGTTTACGATCAAGCATCGCGCTCAGGTGAGATAATTCTTTGGAGTTCATGTCTTGGCTATAAGCAAGGCTGACTCAAAGTATGCATGCCCGGCATATAGTTTGGCCATTTTTGGCATGGAGAGGATCCGAGAGCGATCCTATATCCTACGCCAGGGTAGGCTCTGATCCGAAGTCGCTTCAAAGATAGGGGTCGGACCTAAGTCTGGGCTGGGGGTCGAGGGCAATTCGCCCGGAGTCGTTATGTCAGGGTTCTCCGGCGATGCCAAGGATGTTGGCCCGACGTCCTCGAAGGAGATCGGTTCCAAAGTCGGGCCCCTGGTGGCAGGCAGATCCTCAACCCGACCTAGCGTCCAGCCTGATAGGATGAGTTTGCCGCAAAAATATGTGGTGTATTCCAGGCCTCCAAAGGTCATGATTTGACCTAGGGGTAGTTCTTGATGGAGGCCAGATGGCCAGCCGAGTCAGCATAGAAGATCATGTTGCCGAATACAAAGAGTTGGCTGGGGACGTAAATGTTCCCGTTGTCGTTGCCGCGGTTGATCTGTAGCTGAGCCATCGATCCTTCTATCGATATCACAGTGGAACTCTTAATGAAAGCAGAAGTGTCGGTGTGAAAACCGGCAGACCTCGGGGTAGGGGGTCCCGAGCTATGAATCTCGAACAGATGGTAATAGGAACAAGGAGACGATGTTTACCCAGGTTTGAGCCCTCTTGATGGAGGTAAAACCCTATGTAATGCTCTTGTTTATATTGATATAGATGTATTGAGTACAGAGTTGAGCTACCTCGAGATCGTAGGATGTGTTCTACCTCTAGGGCTAGGTGAATGAGATTGCGTTGATGTCCCCTGTGCGGACTAAACCCTATGGCTTATATACACACCAAGTAGGGTATCTAGGGTTACAAGGTCGGTATCTTGGCGCGGAGGCGGCAGTAGAAGCCTTGGAGTATACAACAAGTCTTCCGTAGATGTAGTCTCGATCATGCTTCCAACATGCAGCTTCCGGAGTCCATCTTGAGAAGAATGAAGGCCCATCAACCCAATCTGAGGAGCATGGGCAACTAGGTTAGTACCCCATAGTCCAGGACACCGTCAAGTAGGTATTATACAATAATAAAATGTGAATGGGTTTACAACAGAACCTAAAGTTTATGATTTGCTTGTTATACTAACGGATCTTATGAGTTTTCTATTGAGTTTTGTGTGTGAAAGTTTTCAAGTTTTAAGTGAAATCATGGTGGATGAAGGAATAAGGAGTGGAAAGAACCTAAGCTTGGGGATGCCCAAGGCACCCCAAGGTAATATTCAAGGCGCCCAAGCATCTAAGCTTGGGGTGCCCCGGATAGCATGCCCTCTTTCTTCTACCAACCATCAGTAAATTACTTGGAGCTATATTTTTATTTGCCACATGATATGAGTTTTGCTTGGAGCGTTGTGTATTATACGAGTCATTTCTTTGTTTGATTTTTAGTTTGTCACAATCATGTTTACTGCACACAAGTTTTGAGAGGGACACACATTTATTCATGATTTGTTAGAATACTCTTTGTGCTTCACTTATTTTTTTAGTTAGGCAGTTGCTCTAGTACTTCACTTAGATCTTTTAGAGCACGACAGTGGTTATATTTTAAAGAAGTAGTTGTACTCGCATGCTTCACTTATATCAATTTGAGGGTTTGATAATAGTAATGGCAATATGCATGGCTTATGAAATTGGTCCTAATATGATAGGTATTCAAGATGGATATAATAAAAACTTTCATGTAGATCACTGGATATGATAAGTTTAATTCCTTGCAATAGTTTTGCGATATAGAGATGGTAATATGTGGGAGGTACTAGCGAATGATTGTGCTTTAGTAAGAATATTGGTGTTATGGTTTGTGATTCCCGAAGCATGCGTGTATAGTCTCTCGTTATGCTAAGAAGTTAGAGCATGATTAATTATTGAGTGTCTTCCTTTGTGTGAAGGTCGGGGCCGTGCGATGGTTAACTCCTACCAACCTCCCCCTAGGGGCATGCTTAGTAGTACTTTGCTTCGAGGGCTGGTAGACTTTCCAAATAAGTATGTGAGTTCTTTATGACTAATGTGAGTCCATGGATTATATGCACTCTCACCTTTCTGCAATTTGCTAGCCTCTTTGGTACCATGCGTTGCCCTTTCTCACCTCGAGATGTGGTGCAAACTCGCTAGTGCATCCAAACACTGTGATATGATACACTCTATCACACATAAGCCTCCTTATATCTTCCTCATAACAGCCACAGTACCTACCTATTATGGCATTTCCATAGCCATTCCGAGATATATTGCCAGGCAACTTCCACCGTTCTATTATTATGACACACATCATCATTGTCATATTGGTTTGCATGATCATATAGCTGACATTGTATTTGTGGCTCAGCCACCGTTCATCATTTTTGCATACATGTTACGCTAGATCATTGCATGTCCTGGTACGTTGCTAGAGGCATTCATATAGAGTCATATTTTGTTCTAGTATTGAGTTGTAATTTGATTTGTAAGCAAATAGAAGTGTGATGATCATCATTATTCATTATTAGAGCATTGTCCCAGTGAGGAAATAATAATAAAGAGTCCAAGAAGAGCCAAAAAAGAGGCCAAAAAGACCCCAACAAAAAATGAGAGAAAAAGAGAGAAGGGGCAATGTTACTATCTTTTTCCACACTTGTGCATCAAACTAGCACCATGTTTTTCATGTAGAGAGAATCCTATGTAGTCACTTATTTCATATACTAGTGGGAATTTTTTATTATAGAACTTGGCTTGTATATTCTAATGATGGGCTTCCTCAAATGCCCGAGGTCTTCTAGAGCAAGCAAGTTGGATGCACACCCACTTAGTTTTTAGTTTGAGCTTTCATACACTTATAGCTCTTAGTGCATCCGTTGCATGGAAATCCCTACTAACCGTATTGATATCAATTGATGGGCATCCTCATAGCCCATTCATTAGCCTCGTCGATGTGAGACTTTCCCCTTTTTTGTCTTCTTCATACTAATCTCTACCACTGTATTATGTTCCACCAATAGTGCTATATTCATGGCTTGCGCTCATGTATTGCGTGGGGGTTGAAAAAGCTGAAGAGTGTTAAAAAGTATGAACCAATTGCTTGGCTAACACTGTGGTAGTGCAGGATTTATACTTTGTATTAAGAAGATGGAGCATGACAAGGCTATATCATTGTGTAGGGATAGCATTATTTAGCATTTTTATTTTGAAAGACATGGTTGTTTGTTGGTATGCCTGGGCATTGATGTCTTTATGTCCAATTATAGACTATTGCTTTGAATCATTTGGATCTAAGTATTCATACCATAAAAGAAAGATTACATGATGACCATGTTAGGTAGCATTCCACATCAAAAATTCTGTTTTTAGCATTTACCTACTTGAGGACGAGCAGGAATTAAGCTTGGGGATGCTTGATATGTCTCCAATGTATCTATAATTTTTTATTGTTCCATCCTATTATAGTATCGATCTTGAATGTTATATACGCAATTATATATCATTCTTTTGGGACTAACCTAGTGCCAAGTGCCAGTTGCTATTTTTTGCCTGTTTTTGGTTTTCCAGGAAATCAGTACCAAATAAAATCCAAATGCTTATGAAACTTTTTAACGGTTTTTTTCTAAACAAGAGAGACCCTAGAAGCTTTGGTAGGAGACCAGAAGGTAAAGGAGGAGACGACAAGGCAAAACGGCGCGCCCTGATGCTTTGTGGGCCCGCCGTGGCTCCGTCTGACTTGATTCCACCTCTATAAATTCTCTCAAATCGGGAAACCAACAGAGGGCCACCCAAAGTACTCTTTCCGCCACTGCAAGTTTCTGTTCTTTCGCAATCCCATCTGAAGGCCTTTTCTGGCACCCTAACGGAGGGGGAATCAATCACAGAGGGCTGGAACATCAACCTTGTTGCCGTTCCGATGATGTGTGAGTAGTTTACCACACACCTATGGGTCCATAGCTAGTAGCTAGATGGCATCTTCTCTCTCTCTTTGATCTTCAATACAATCCTCGATGTTCTTGGAGATCGAGGGAGTCCTGGATTAGGGGGTCTCCGGACAGCCGGACTATATCCTTTGGCTGGACTGTTGGACTATGAAGATACAAGATTGAAGACTTCGTCCCTTGTCCGGAAGGGACTTTCCTTGGCGTGGAAGACAAGCTTGGCAATACGGATATGTAGATATCCTCCCGTGTAACCGACTCTGTGTAACCCTAGCCCCCTCCGGTGTCCATATAAACCGGAGGGTTTAGTCCGTAGGACAAGAACAATGATACCATAGGCTAGCTTCTAGGGTTTAGCCTCTACGGTCTCGTGGTAGATCAACTCTTGTAATACTCATATCATCAATATCAATCAAGCAGGACGTAGGGTATTACCTCCATCAAGAGGGCCCAAACCTGGGTAAACATCGTGTCCCCCGCCTCCTATTACCATCCGCCTTAGACGCACAGTTCGGGACGCCCTACCCGAGATCCGTCGGTTTTGACACCGACATTGGTGCTTTCATTGAGAGTTCCACTGTGCCATCACCGTAAGGCTCGATGGCCCCTTCGATCATCGGTAACGATGCGGTCCAGGGTGTGGTTTTCCTCCCCGGACAGATCTTCGTATTCGGCGGCTTCGCACTACGGGCCAATTTGCTTGGCCATCTGGAGCAGATCGAGAGCTACGGCCCTGGCCATCAAGTCAGGTTCGAAAACTTAAACTACACTGCTGACATCCGCGGAGACTTGATCTTCGACGAATTTGAGCCCATGTCAGGTGCGCCGCACAATCACGACGAGCATGACGTAACTCTGCCGTCGGACAGTGTTCGGGAGATCGCATCTGCAACTACTCCAGCCTTCAATCCGGAGAAAATTGCGCCATTCGATGATGGAGGGATAGACCCTGCCATGGAGGCCGCACTCTCAGTGGCGATGGAGCCGGGTACTGACTTCACCCCTTACGAGAGCCGTGTTGCCAAACCACTGGATTCGTCTCCGGCCACGGACTCCGAGCCGCCTGCATCCGTGCCTATCGAATCTGATTGGGCGCCGATCATGGAGTTCACCTCCGCGGATATCTTTCAGCACTCGCCTTTTGGCGATGTGCTAAATTCATTAAGGTCTCTCTCCTTGTCAGGAGAACCTTGGACGAACTATGTCCGTCTAGAATGGGATGCGGACGACGAAGAAATTCGCTGCCCACCCACCACCCACTTAGTAGCCACTGTCGACGATTTAACCGACTTGCTCGACTTCGACTCCGAAGACATCGACGGTATCGACGATGATGCAGGAGACGAACAAGAACCACCGCCCATAGGGCGCTGGACCGCCACCTCATCATATGATATATACATGGTGGACACCCCCAAAGAAGGCAATGGCGACGAGACAGCGGAGGATGACCCCTCCAAGAAGCAACCCAAGCGCCATCGTCAGCGGTGCCGCTCTAAGTCCCTCCATAGCAAAAGTAGTGGTACCGGCACAAGAGACAATAACACTCCGGATAGTGTCGAAGACAACAACAATCCCCTCCAGCACGATGTAGAGCGGGAGGGTGAACAAGCTAGCCTTCCAGAGCAGGCAGCAGATGGAGAATCGGGGGAGGACAATTACATGCCTCTCTCCGAAGAAGAGGTGAGCCTCAGCGACAAAGAATTTATCGTGCCTGAGGATCCTGTCGAGCAGGAACGTTTCAAGCGCCGGCTTATGGCCACATCACATAGCTTGAAGAAAAAGCAACAACAGCTTCAAGCTGATCAAGACTTGATAGCAGACCGATGGACCGAAGTCCTTGCGGCCGAGGAATACGAACTCGAGCGCCCCTCCAAGAGTTATCAAAGCGCAGGTTGCTACCTCACCTCGAGGAGGAAGCATTGAAACCTACATCACCAGTGTACGATGCGGCTGACCGGCCACCTCGTGGCCGAGCCAAAGAGGCGTTTCAGCCTGAAGCTCAGCCTGCACTCCGCCGCCACTCAAACAAAAATACCAAGGCCCGGGGCAACACACGGGACCCGTGAGACATATTGGACAGCAGGGCAAAACATGCAAGATCGATCTACGGATCACGGGGGTGCGCACCAATACGCGACGATGATCGTCACGCCGGATACATAAAAGCAAATCCGGCCGAGCCGAACACGGCAGACAAGACTCGTGTGAACCGCGTCGCGATATAGCCTGGCACAGAGGCGCCACACACCCCTTACGCTTCACTGATGAAGTAATGGATCATGAATTCCCAAAAGGGTTTAAACCCGTAAACATCGAATCATACGATGGTACTACACACCCCGTGGTATGGATAGAAGACTTCTTCCTCCACATTCACAAGTCCCGCGGGGATGACCTACATGCCATCAAGTATCTCCCGCTAAAACTCAAAGGGCCGGCTCGGCATTGGCTCAATAGCTTGCCGGCAAACTCCATCGGAAGTTGGGAGAATCTGGTAGAGGCATTCCTGGACAATTTCTAGGGCACTTATGTGCGACCGCCGGACGCTGACGATTTAAGTCATATAACTCAGCAGCCAGGGGAATCGGCCAGGAAATTCTGGACCCGGTTCCTAACCAAGAAGAACCAAATTGTTGACTGTCTGGATGCAGAGGCCTTAGCGGCATTTAAGCATAATATCCGTGATGAATGGCTCGCCCGGCACCTCGGCCAAGAGAAGCCAAAATCCATGGCACCCCTCACGACACTTATGACCCGCTTTTGCGCGGGTGAAGATAGCTAGTTGGCTCGTAGTACCAATACAGCAAGCAAACCTGGCATATCAGAAGCCAGGGATAGCAATGGCAAACCCCAACGCAACAAACACAAGCGTCGTAAATATGGTGAAAACGCCAAAAATACGACAGTTAATGCCGGGTTCAGGGGCTCAAAGTCCGGTCAGCGGAAAGGGCCACCCAAAAATACAAATCCGGGTCCATCCAGTCTGGACCACATACTCGCTCGCCAATGCCAAATTCATGGCACCCCAGAAACGCCAGCCACCCATACCAACAGAGAATGTTGGGTCTTCAAACAAGCCGGCAAGGCAGGCGCCAAAGACGAAGAGGGGTCTCAAAGCGACAATAGCGACGTAGAGCCCAATTCACCGAACACAGGAGGGCAAAAGAAATCCCCCCCCCCCCATATTTAATCGGTGAATGCGGTAAATACCACCCAAATTGCTAACTTGGACCAGATATGCACCCTTAAGGATGGCGGCTCAACGGAACTATCCGTCCCACAATATAAGCTGGGGCCGGTCACCTTCAACCGCATGGATCGTCCGGTTAACGCCAATCAGGGCAATCCAGCCGCACTGATCCTCGACCCAATAGTAGAAGGGTTCCACCTCACTCGAGTCCTTATGGACGGAGGTAGCTGTTTAAATCTGCTTTACCAGGACACAGTGCGCAAGATGGGCATCGATCATTCAGCGATCAAGCCCACTAAAGCCACTTTTAGAGGCATCATACCAGGTATGGAGGTTAGATGTACATGCTCCATTGCCCTCGAGGTAATCTTTGGATCACCATAAAATTACCGTATCAAAGAGTTAATCTTCAAAATCACCCCTTTCCGCAATGACTATCAAGCATTGCTTGGGTGAACCGCATTCGCTCGATTCAACATGATGCCACATTATGCCTACCATAAGCTCAAAATGCCCGGTCCACGCAGCATCATCACGGTTCATGGCAAGGCCGATCCTTCCTTCAGCACCAACAAATACATCACTGTCTTAGTAGCAGAAACAATGAGCAGCACCTTGCAGCCGGACCTCGAGTCGACACCCAGGCTCCCGGACACCGTCAAGGGGCTCCGAACTACTTCGCAGAAGGATACCCCGGCTCGTCTAGAGCTCAACTAAACACTCCGGTGAAGGCCATGACAGGCCAAACTTAGCGGTTCAACCGTCCTCCGGCACGCAAACATTTCTTATATTTCCTTCGCAGGTTCACCTTTGCACCGACCAGGACGGACTCCACGGAGGCAGCTTGAGCGCGTCAGGGGATCCTTAGACATTCCCTGCAGTGAACGTCCGGCTATAATACGGATGCACACTCAACCTCTTCCCCCTGGTCACAGCAGGTTCTGCTATCACAACTCCTTTTTTATCACATTACTTGTACCCATATGCATAGACGTATTATTCAAATACAACATGTGGATTTATATGACGTTTACCTACTGATTATTTCTTATCGAAATCATTTTGTCAAGTGGCATCCGTACACAGTGATATGCCTTAAATATGCCAGGGGCTTCGTTTTTCCCATAACATGGAAATAAAAGTCCGAACACCTTCATGGAAGTTCGGCACCCCGAACCTATAGCATTATATGCATCAGCTCCGAATCATGTCTTGGGTCAATAGTTGGGTTTGCCCGGCTCCCATGTTTTGGTACCTTACGTTCCGCTATATCGGCTAAGGTAGCACTGGGAGAACTACTGCGATTGTGTCCCAGTTCTTCTAAACGAGCACCTCAGTAGAGAAAGCCGAAAACTGACTGTCATGATACGGCGAGAGTTGGTCAGCTGTTCGAGCGGTCACAAAATCTTTAAGGATTTCTCCCGCATAATGCCATAACCAATGCAGCGTGCGATGGATTGGCTTTTTCTCCGATCAGGTGCTTATAGAGCCCCTAGTACGGTCTTCCGAACACAAGGGGTTGCGCCGACCATACTAAAGCTCCTATGGCTAAGTGAGAGTGATAAAGCCCTAGAGTCCGATTGCCTGGTTCGTTGTGCTGAGCACCTCCTTCGGAGGACCCAAAACTAGGATAAAGAGTGCTCAGGTTTATCCCGAACACCCCCGTACTTCTTACGTGGGGGCAAAAGCCGATGACTGGCCAACTCTCAGTTTTAACATAAAAACGGCCGCACAGGCGGGTAAACTTTTACATAACAGGCGAGATATAAACGACCTTGTTCAAACATTAAAAAGGACAACATGATCGGCATTGATGGAAATATAATGTCCTTGGTGCATAGCTCTGCTGCAAGGTAGGATCCTTTCAGGACACTCTTATAATATAATTCGGGCTTGCGGTGCTCCTTCCCCTCTAGCGGTCCCTCGGTCACTAGCTTTTCAGCATCCATCTTCCCCCAGTGCACCTTTGCGAGGGCAAAGGCCATTCGCGCTCCTTCTATACAGAGTGACCGCTTGATGACGTCAAGTCGAGGGCAAGCGCTTACAAGCCGCCTCACGAGCCTGAAGTAGCTGCTTAGAATCGGCTCAGCAGGCCATAGCTGGATAACCATATCTTTCATGGCTAGTTCATCTGCCTTGTGCAGTTCGATCAGCTGTTTCAGTTGATCGGCAAAAGGGACCGGATAATTCGGCGCCAAATACTACGACCAAAAGAGCTTATCGGCGGTGTTCCTTCCTTCGGCTCGGTAGAATTGAGCGGCATCTGATATGCTGTGAGGTAGCTCTGCAAATACACCTAAGAAGTCCGGATTCACAATCAGAAACATAGTTTTCCCTTCAAATACTTGCTTTACATGGGAAAAGCCTTACCTGCCGCGATCTTCCTCGCCTCTCGGATCCCCTGCAGGGCGCCTTGGGTTTCCCCCCGGGCATCGCTCGTGGCTTGACGCGCCTTGATGAGTTCGGACTCTTTCTCTGTTAAACTCTGCTCCAAGGTCTCGCATTTACTTACGGCCTCTTGCAGCTCCTGCTCAGCTTTAATAAGTCTGGCCTCGTGTTTCTCACGAAGAGTCCACTCCATGGCCCCCTTTTCCTCGGCCTCGGCAACGGCCGTTTTGAGGGCCTCGACTTCGGTCATAACGCCGAGCACAAATTATGCGGCATATTTCATAACTAAACATTTATTTCACAATAAATGCATGCAACGCTTGTGCATACCTTGTTTATCCCTCAACTGCATTTTCAATTGGCCAATTTCTTCTATGGCCCGCTCCAGACTTTGATTCAGTCCAGAGATCTCTGCAGTACGACAGGCAGCCGCTGCTATAGGTATCTGCTTGAAACAGAAGAGAAATTAATATCATTCAGTGAGTCTTCCTGTGATCATCAATGCTATCCCCTGTCCGGTTCTTTCTTTCACCGAACAGTGTATCAGGGGCTACTATCTATACTATGACACTTTGGCAACTTATAAAATATACCTCAAAGCCTCTTATAAGGCTGATATAGGCTTCGTTCAGTCCACTCTCAGTTGACTGAATCTTCTCAATCACCGCACCCATAAGGGCATCGTGTTCGTCAATGATGGAGGCATCTCGTAATGCCACCAACAAAGCATCCGACACCTCTGGATGGACAGAGGTCGCCGACGGAACAGGCATGCCCCCTCCAGCGGAAGGAGGCTGCCTTCTTGATTCTAGAGCCGTATAGGCCTCTGGAATCACATCCGGTAGGGAGCCGAACTCAGGATCGCCCCCGCCGTTAGACCCCATGGGAATCTTTTCCCCCACGTGTTCGGCCCCTGCGGTTTGACCTCCAGATGCCGCCTTCATGGTTTCTTCCTTTCCTCCATGGCCGGGCTCCTTCTGGGATGAAGCCTCGGTGTTATGCACCTATTTGGAGGAAGGGGCCTTTGGGGGCATCCCGCTCTCCATAGCATTTGAGCTCAGTAGGTCCTCTGATGAGGATTGTTTGGTACGGGACCTCACTGGACTATCAAAAAATATGGCTTAAGGTTAAATACTAAGCCACGATGAGTCCGGACGCTTAAACGTACTCGGATTTTATATACTTACGAGTTCACCAGGGGCTGGGCCCTGGGATCCCATCCCGGGCCGCTGTCGGCGGTGCCAGTGGACTCCTCCGGAAGAGAAGCCCTTCCCCTTTTGGGCAGTTCGGCCTCCAAGGGTGCGGAGGCCGTTCTCTTCCTTCTTCCCCCCACAGGTGATTCATCTTCCTCCTCCTTTTCATCCTCTTCGGAGGCGGGATGGGCATCAGAGCCTTCGGGTATTGTTTCCGAAGTGCCGCGATGACGAAGGCCGGCCCGGGTCTTTATGGCCTCCTTCTCGGCCGTCTTCTTCGGCACCTTGTAAGGCGCCGGGACCAGCATCTTCGTCAGAAGGGGGATGGCTGGGTCTTCGGGTAGCGGGGCCGGACAATGGATCCACTCCGCCTTCTTTGTCCAGCTCTGGGAGAGTTGAATAAACACGCGTTACGCGCTTCCTTTGGGTCATGCGGATAGAAAAGTTTGATAAACTCACCGAACTTGCAGGCCGGGACAGTTGGTACCCGCGGTCTTCGGCGGAGTCCGGCCATGATATGCTGGACTTGAAAAGCACCTTCCAAATGTCATTGTGCGAGGAGCCGAAGAACCCTCGCAAGGTTTGGTGCCTGGCCAGATCGAATTCCCATAGATTGCAAGTCCGGTGTTGACAAGGCAGTATCCGGCGGACTAACATCACCTGGACTATGTTGAAAAGTTCAATGTTCTTATCACCCATATCTTTAACGCGCGTCTGGACAACCGACAGTTCATCGGACAAGGACCAGTTCAGGCCTTTCTTGACCCAGGATGTAAGCCGCAGAGGGGCGTCGGATCGAAACTCGAGCGATGCGGCCCATTCCTTGCCGCACAGCTCAATGGTGTAAAACCACTGCTATTGCCACTCCTTGACCGAATCATTAAAGGTTCCCGTTGGCCATATGACGTTGGGCATCTTGCTCACCATAGAGCCCCCGCACTCGGCGTGCTCGCCACCCACCACCTTGGGCTTCACATTAAAAACCTTCATCCATAAATCAAAGTGCGGCGAAATACGGAGGAAAGCCTCGCACACGACAATGAATGTCGATATGTTGAGGAAGGAATTAGGTGACAGATCGTGAAGATCGATCCCATAATAGTACATGATGCCACGAACGAACGGGTGGAGGGGAAACCCTAGCCCGCGAACAAAGTGAGGGAGGAATACAACCCTCTCGTGGGGTTCCGGAGTGGGGACGATCTGTCCCGCCATCGGGAGACAGTGGCTGATTTTCTTGGAAAGATACCCGGCCTCCTGAAGCTTTTTGATATCCTTCTCTCGAACGGTAGAGGCCATCCATTTGCCTCCTACTCTGGATCCGGACATATTTGGAAGGCCTTTTGTGGGCAGAGAAGGTGAACGCTTGGGCGCTGGAGCCTGAGCAGAAGGGAATGAATCGGGAAGAAGGCGTGGGTGAAAAGAGTGAATCCTTGTCCCTTTATAAGGGCAGAAGAGGCGGTGCGCCTCCCCTCTCACCTAGTAAAACATCTTATTCCCCAAGCGCCATAATTGATGGCGCGGTTGGGTTACCCACATCCGTATTGATGAGAATCCCGTGATAGGGGGACACGACCTCTGCTTTGACAAGACGTGTCAAGAAAATCGCCTCACGATATGTGCAGTGCTGGTTGAGAAAAACGGTTCGAATAATGACCGGGCCATGACATGAAGTCATGTTGCTAAACGTATCAGCAGATTAGATTTGTGGAAATATTATTCTCTCTACGGTGGTATGTGGAACTTATTTTGCAGAACCGGACACTATCCTCGTGTTCAATATCTTCTATGGAGTATTCGGAGGAAGAACCCGCCTTGCAATGCCCAAGACAAATCTGCGCAGCGGAGTCATCGTCATTGAAGCCTGGTTCAGGGCTACTGAGGGAGTCCTGGATTAGGGGGTCTCCGGACAGCCGGACGATATCCTTTGGCCGGACTATTCGACTATGAATATACAAGATTGAAGACTTCGTCCCGTGTCCGGATGGAACTTTCCTTGGCGTGGAAGGCAAGCTTGGCAATACGAATATGTAGATCTCCTCCCTTGTAACCGACTCTGTGTAACCCTATCCCCCTCCGGTGTCTATAAAAACCGGAGGGTTTAGTCCCTAGGACAAGAACAATGATACCATAGGCTAGCTTCTAGGGTTTAGCCTCTACGATCTCGTGGTAGATCAACTCTTGTAATACTCATATCATCAATATCAGTCAAGCATGACGTAGGGTATTACCTCCATCAAGAGGGCTCGAACCTGGGAAAACATCCTGTCCCCCGCCTCCTGTTACCATCCGCCTTAGACGCACAGTCCGGGACCCCCTACCCGCGATCCGCCGGTTTTGACACCGACAAAGAAATATTCAATGTAATCTTCTTTTGTGGTCTGTTTGTTGGGATCTGATAATTTGTGGGTTTATGATCAGATTATTCATGAATATTAATTGAGTCTTCTCTGAATTCATTTATGCATGATTATCATAGCTTTGTATTTCTCTCTAATCTATCTGTTTGGTTTGGCCAACTAAATTGATTTATCTTGCAATGGGGGAGGTGCTTTCTAATGGGTTAAATCTTGCAATGCTCTATATCCCAATGACAGAAGGGGACAATACACATATTTGTATTGTTGCCATTAAGGGGAAATCAACAGGGTTTATTCATATTGGTTGGATTTACTTTGTCTATATCATATCATCTTGCTTATGGCATTAATCCATTTTTATGAACTTAATACTCTAGATGCTTGCAGGATAGTGGTCGATGGGTGGAGTGATAGTAGATGCAGGTTGGAGTCGGTCTACTTGTCTTGGAAGTGATGCCTATATACATGATCATTGCCTTGAATATCATCGTTACTCGCTTTTCTATCAATTGTCCAATAGTAATTTGTTTACCCACCATATGCTTTTTGTTCGAGAGAGAAGCCTCTAGTGAAAACTATGCCCCCCAGGTCTACTTTTATCATATATAAAATCAAAAAAATAGCTTGCTGCAATTTATTTAGCGTTATTTTATTTTCTGTTTTTATTTATCTATCTATCATGTTCGGTGCAAGTATTTGCTATTTTGTGTGTAGGCTATGTTAATGAGGTTTTGTTTGGTTCTCCTAATGAATTGATAACCTTGGTTCTTAACTGAGGGAAATACATATCTTTATTGTACTGCATCATTCTCTCCTCTTCGAGGAAATCCCAACGCGGCTCACAAGTAGCATGGGGTCACAAGATTAAGGTATTCATGATCTGCTAAGTGTTAGTAGGACTAGAGTATCGAGGATTTATTTGTGAAATAGTTTCATTAATATTCAGAATAATTTCGAGAGGAATCGAAAGTGTTTCAGGGTCATCAGAAGGGTTTCAGAGTTTATCAGGCAATACATGGTATTCCGGATAATTAATATATATAGGTGGAAAATGTTATCAGCGGTGTTAAATTATATATAGAAGGGTCTAGTAATTATTAGAAAGCTTTAAATTAAATTAAATATCAACGGGTCTCAAAAGGCCAAGAAGTGGAAGGCAACTTGGCCACAAGGGCCCAAGTGGAGTTGACGCCCCCTCTTCCTTGTGTGGGGGGGGGGCGAATCCAAGTGGGGGATTCCTCCCCCTGGGCAGAGTACCAAGAAGGGCCTGTCCCTCCTTGGTGGCAGCCCTCCTCTCCCCCTCCAACCTATATATACTTGAGGTATTGTGCCCTATCACTACAAAAAAAGACACATCCGTGACATTTTGGGCCGAACGAAATTTTTTTCTGTCATACTTTTGACACTTCTATGACAATAATTGTGACAAAACCCGGTATCATCATAGATTTGGTGGGCTCCTACTTCTATGACAAAAAAATCATGACAGAAAATGGGCTTTTCGTCCTGGGCGGGCCGGAGACGCAGCTGCATGACATTCTTTGGGCCGTCCATGACGGAAAAACCGTGTTAGAAGCGAGGGCGCGGAAAATATCGGGGAGTTCCCGGTACGGTGGGTGGTCGGGGGCCGAGCGATGCGCGTTTCTCTCATGCGTACGCGCGTGTGTGCGAGGTGTCACACTCTAATTGAACCTGAGCGAGGCGTTGGGCTCTAACTGAACACGAGCGATTGCACTGCATGCTACGCGTTACTGAACCTGAGCAATCGATCGATGGCTGTTAACTGAACCCGATCGAGTGATTCCTTCGCTACTACTGCTAACTGAAGTCGATCGATGCTGCCTCTGGATGAACAGTGAGTGTTGTTGGGGGTTTGGATGAATAGTTCCTGGTGGGGGTTGGATGAACAAGAACCCATGGTAGTAGAGGCAGTTGCGCTGGATGAACAGTACCCCGATCGATCGAGCCGGTGGATGAACAGGACCCCGTGAAGGGCTGGATGACTAGGACCCCGTGGAGGGTTGGTTGAACAGTAGTTGGTGGAGGGATGGTTGAACAGTAGCCGGTGGAGGGCTAGATGAACAGTAGCCCGTGGAGGGGTAGTTGAACAGGACCCCATGGAGAGGGCTAGTTGAACAGTAGCCGATGGAGGCTGGATGAACAGGAGCCCGTGGATGAACAGTCGCAGGTGGAGGCTAGAGGAGGTCGACGGTGGGTGAACAGTAGCCCGTGGAGGCTGGAGGAGGTCGACGGTGGAGATGAACAATACCCCGTGGAGTCCCGTTTTGCAGTACGCCACACCCCTCCCGATGAACAGGACTGTGATGGCCTGGCTTATTAGGGATGATAGACTACTCATATCAATAAGGAATTCCTTCTTTTCCGGGAGCCCATTAGGACAGAACTCTAGTGTTAAGCGTGCTCAGCTTGGAGTAGTGTCAGGATGGGTGACCGACCGGGAAGTTGCTCCTGGGTGCGCACGAGTGAGGACAAAGTGTGCAGAAAAGACTAGTATTGATCTATGGGGCCAGTCTAGATCCCGCCAGGAGTAACGACCACCGGCGGGTGTGTCCAGAGCGTTACAAGGACCCCCGTTTCGACCGCAGCGCTCCAACGCAAGTCCATTTCCTCTGTTTTGCAGTACGCCACACCCCTCCCAGTCAACAGGACCCCGTTTCGACCGTAGGAGGTCCAACAGAAGTATGTTTCCTCCGATTTGCGTACGCCAAACCCCTCCCGATGAACAGGATCCTGTTTCCACCGTGGCCGGTCGAACACAAGGTCGTTTCCTCTGTTCTGCGGTACGCCAGGCCTCGTTTCCATCGCCTGTTCCATCCAAGACGGTTGGCTCCCGATGAACAGCACACGTTCTGTTGCCTCCCGATGAACAAGACGCATTCCGTTGCCTCCCCATGAACACGAAGACGACGCAGTTTCTCCGTTCTGACCCAGCCATGAACACGAGCCCTGGCCATACGTATGCGCGAGTAGGCGTTTGAGACCCTACCCGTATGTACGTACGTGGCCGTATTTTCTTTCTTTCACCCTGGCCGTTGTACGTACGTGTACATGCTATGTGCGCGCCTCTACTACGACACATGCTCACCTCTACTACGACACGTGCGCGCCTCTACATCGACCAGTATATACATAGACGTTTGCGACCAAAATGACAAAGCTACATACGCTTCGACCAGGTGGGTCCTGACTGTCAGGCACTTCCTTGCATGCAAAGATGTAGCTGGTGGGTCCCAGCTGTCATGGGGGCGACTCGTTTTTTTGCCCGTAATATGGACGCACTTCTTTGCGTGCAAAGATGTAGCTGGTGGGTCCCAGCTGTCAGGGGAACGTTTTTTCACGAAATACGGTGGCCCGTCCGGTGGGTCCCTGTTGTCAGGTGGAGGAATAATTATTTTCCGCGTAATAAGGAGGCCCTTCCTTGCTGCGCCCGTGGACCCAGTTGTCAGCCTCTCCACGTACAGTACTCTTCCGATGGAAGTCGGTCATTGACCACATTGACCACGCCGCGCCGAGAGCACCAAGGCGGTGGAGGACGGCGAGGCCTAGGAAAGGGACGACGCAAAGCTGGGGAAGACGTGACAGTGGATGCCCATGCAGAGAGGAGTACGAGGGTTCACTGGTTCGGCTGCGGTGTGAGGATGCCGTCGCCGCAGGGCCTGGCCAGCGGTGGGAGTGGTAGGGGGAGGTGAGGCCTCCGCGGCAGCACAGCCGGCCACGGGAGGCAGGAGCAAGGGGCACGACCAGCACTGCTTTGGGCGGCTGGAGCAAGAAGACCAGAGGTTGAAGAATCACAACGGCCATTGGATGGACATCGTACGGCCACTGCAGCTAGAATCGTTTATATTGACTAAGTTGACAAAGCCCTTGGTACGCGTCAACTTAGTAGGCCCACAGGTCATCTTCCGAAACGGTGTGCCCCAGATGTCAAGGCGAGGAATCATTTTTTGGACGGGTGAAGCTAGTATGGCCAAGATTGAAGAAGAAGCACGACATCTGTTGGATGGACATCCAATGGCCACTTTTGCTAGAACCATGTGTTGACTATAAGTTGACAAAGCCTTGCATACGCGTCAACTATTTTTTTAGAGGACGCGTCAACTTAGTAGGCCCACAAGTGTGTGGTAGAGAACTCATAGCCCATTTGAGATTTGTAAGAATGTAAAGCCCATTTTTGAATTCTAATGGAATTTACTACAGCCCATTTACAGTTTGCTAAAAGTATAGCCCATTTTCTAGCTAGGACAATGATTAATAATTTCAAGAAACCGTTCAAACTAGAATTCAATAAAAATTTCCACATTTTGATGGGATCCGAAATATTTTTATCCCGAAATTTCTAGTCAGATTAAATAAAATTTCAATATAAATTTGTATTATGTAAAAATCCAACGAAACATTGCGCGCGCAACAATTAATAAATTAAAATTTTCAAAATCCAGAAATAATATTTTATAAAGTAATTACGTGTTTGGTGCATTTTCTTATAGTTACTGCCCAGTTTTTATAATTAGATCCCATTTATTATTTCTTAAAGCTCATTTTCTTGTTAAGCCTAATGCATCCCTCCTAGGAAAGATTTGTAGCCCAGCGAGGCGGAGAATAACAAGTTGACCTTGCCTGGGTATTCCTCAAAAAAAGTATAGCTGGGCTAGCCATTTTTAGTTTGAAAACAATTAATATCTGGCCTGGATATCTGGCCTGGGCTAGACGGGTCACAGCCCGTCCAGTTAATACCCTTCTCTCCTCTAAACAACAACGAAAACATCGCTCAAGAAAAACTCTGCAATGCTCACACCTCAAAAAGACAAATACTGCTCGAGCTGCTTGGTCCCAGCTGTCGGCCGCTCCTTGTGCAATTCTCTCATTTATTGACTAGATAGGTTGACAATGGTGTGGGACCGTGATGTCAGGAAACCAGGAGGAAGCAAAAAATATTACAGTTGTATATAATAAGGAGGCACTTGCGTACGTGCGGCTATGGCCCTGGTGGGTCCCCACTTTCATCCTCTCCAAGTAAAGGCATCTCCTCATTCCTCATGCCGTTGACCATGTTGACAATGCGAGACAACGGCGCCACGGCGAGCGCAACAACTCGAAGGACGGCGGAGAGGGCCTCGCGGGCCCTACGGATGGTCTGATACAGCGCCCGCTGCTCATTGGGGAAGCCAGGATCATAGGGCCACATGTCCGCGATGGCATTGTCATTCGCTTGTTCACCGGTGCTCATTGAGGAGACGGAGGTTGCAGCACAGGTCCTCCTACGCTGGTAGCTCTTCCACCATTAGGGCGTCGAAGTGGGCCACACCTGCTCTATGGTGAACATGACATGAACCGGCTTGGACAGTGGCACCGGCTCCTGGTCAGAAGCTACGTCCACCGTCTGATTGTCGTCGCTCAGCTCGGCGAGCTCGCTGGCGAGCCAGCATGTCCGGCTACTGGACCGACCCGCTGTCAAGCACGAGTCTGACTGCCCTGGCCCACCCAGACCGCCTCCCTCGCCCGTGCGCACTTTCCGCCTGAAACGGTCAGCGTCGCCCGCCCCGCTTCCCGGTGCAGGCGATTGCTCTACCTTCAAACGACACAAGTGTCGTCCATCTGTTCGTCTGCCGCCCACATTAACAATACATGGTTGCTGAGGCGGCTACTCCCGCGCCACACGTCTATCCCTCCGCCGCCCACCACTACTATATAAACTTTTGCGCCGGCCATAGCCGCAGTCATCCGCCTTCGTTCCCTTTCTCCTGTCCACACCACTACTGCCCACCATGGCTTCCTCGCGCTGCAGCGCTCTTCGGGACGGGCGGACAACGGACCACAAGGAGATGGCAGCCATTGCTGCCGACTGCCTGCCGGCAGGCAGCCGGAGGATGACGATGTCCCAATGGAGAACATGGTAGTCGACGATCTGGCGCCAACCCCCTCCTCCACTCCATCTTATCTGGTGCATTGCACCATGGCCATCGACGAGGCCCGTGCCCAATACATGGACACAGTGAGGCAGAAGCGTGAGGAGTAGTTTCGGGAGGCGCAGGCCAACGCCGCCTACAACCACCATCTCCTCTAGGAGCACCTGCAGGCGGACGAGCAGATCGCCACGGAGCAGGCGGAGTAGGAGGTGCTGCTCGACTCGTACCGCTCCACCCGCGAGGGCCGCGTCGAGCGCTAGCGGTACCACATGCGGGTGGTGGAGGCTGCGGCTGCCTACAAAGAGGGCGATGAAGCGGATGAGGCGCTGTTTGGCGAGACCGAGGACGAGGCAGAGCACAATGTCGGATCCGACGAGTCCCTGCTCCGCTGGCGTCGACGAGGCCCTGCTCCACCGAGGCCCCGCGGTGCCAACAACGAGGCAGAGGACACTGCCGGCTCCGCCGAGGCCCCACCCCGCCAGCACCGAAGTGGAGACCCTACTCCGCCAAGGCCCCGCGGCGCCAACAATGAGGCAGAGGACACCGCCGGCTCCGCCGGGGCCCTGCCCCGCCGGCACCGAGGCGGAGGCCCTACTCCACCGAGGCCCCGCCCCGCCAACAATGAGGCAGAGGACATCGCCGGCTCAGCCGAGGCCCCACCCTGCCGGCAACGAGGGGGAGTATTTCCCCCGCTCCACCGAGGCACCACCTCGCCGACAACGAGACAGAAGACATCACCGGCTCCGTTGAGGCCCCGCCCCGCTGCCAATGAGGCCGCGCCATGCAGAAAACAAGGAAGAGTAGAACATGGTAGGTCGCCACCGCTCGGTCCAAGTAAGGCCACCGCTGCTAACCTCCGCTTGAAGCCAAGCTAGGAAGGTTGACCATTGACGGTCGATTAGCTTCTTGGCGGCGACGTGGAGTCGGAGAGCTATGTTAGAGAAGGACGCTGCTTCAGTTACTTAACTGCAGGTGCAGTTGGGTCACTGGCATGTGGGCCCAAGAGGCAGCTGTCCCACATGTAAGTGACACAACTGCACCTGCTGTTATGTCACTGAAGCTTAGTCCGTTGGAGAAGAAGCTTCTGTTCGGCTCAGCCGAACATGGGTGCTACGATTAATTAATTATACCTCCAGAGCACCCCTTTTTAGTTGAAGAATGTATGAAATGTAATGAAATCCGGCATGCTGATATGAAGTCCGGCAGTGTATGAATGAATTTAGTTCGATTTGTTTGAATTCTTGTATCACTGGCATTGGATGAACATGCAAAAGAATACGTACTAACATTATTCCCAGGGTGATCACCTCGTTTGCAGCAGTTTCACATGTACTCCCTCCGGTCCTTTTTAGTCTGCATATAAGTTTTGTCTGAAGTCAAAGTATCTCTACTTTGACCAATCTTATAGAAAAAAGTATCAACATTCACAATGTAAAATCAACTGAATTGAAAGAAATCTAATCTGCAAAGTAAAAAAGGAACAAAGGGAGTACAAAATTTAGTGTTCTTGTACATTGCAATCAACACACAGGCCTGGCAATTCATAGAGAACATTTAAAACAATCGATGATTATGCATCTCACTGATTCACATGTCAGAGCCAATATTTACTTCACAACTAAAGAATAAAGAAAAATCGATCGATGCTGCTAATAGCAAAGGGCGTCCCATTCGAAAATATCAAACGCATGTCTTCTTGCTAACATCAGTGAGCAAAGTTTGACAAGGTTGTCCCATTCCAAAATGTCAAATGTGTATTGTTTTGCATACATCAATGAGAAAACTTTGACAAGGTTTTCCCTTCCAAAATATCAAATGCCTACGATTGTGGAATGGGCAGGGTTTGCCATCAGTTCGGACATTGACATGGCACCTTGCGCTAAATAAATCAGATGTTCTTTTTGTGCAGTTCCACCAAAATCAACCAAATTCGTGCTTAGCTTGTATGATTTCGCATTTATATGTTGCAACGCCTTGAACATATCGGCACCTCCTTTCTTGTGGTGGAAATGAATGATTCGAGAATATTCAATGTATTCGTGAACATTTTGTGCAATTCCCATTGAAATCAAGATGAGCACCCCTGTTTGCATAAATACAAAAAAAAGTGGTTAGTATAAAGCAAAATGTACTATGAATTGACAATTTAAACAGTCAACCTACATGATCCATGCAGAGCACACATTTAAAAAAATGGAACTCGCCGGAAGGAATCGTAAAACAACATTGTACTGTCCATCACAGCAACAAAGATGGAGATCTGTGAGTCCTTCTGAGCTGAAGTTAGTTTGTTCTTGTGGGCAATAATGTAACCATCCTTCAACTGCTCCCTTCTTAAGAAGAGAGGCTTGGCTTCTTTATCCTGGCATAATCAGAACTACGCACTTCACGTACTCCATATTCTTCTTCAGAGGAGGATGATCCTATTGTGCAAAGACAAGAGAACAACTAAATGCTAGCATCCCTGTTTGCTCAAAAAAGGAGGAAAGGGAATATTTAAAAGAACACAGATGAAGCACTTCTCAAGGACAATACCACTTTCTCATGATAGTATCTAAACAGTAGCACAACACCAATAGAGATGACAAAGCTCAATCATATGGATGAAATCCGTGGGCGAGTACCAACCTTTGTCAGGAGGCTTATTGTGTAGAGCATACAGATCAAGCACTTCTCCTGAACCATCTGTTGTTATCTACTATGGTTGCCATGCTTACTATATACTCCTCGATTAGTTTAATGTTTCCAACATATTCTTATGCAGTTCCACTAAAATATATGGTATCTTCAAAGAAGATCCCTGTTTGAACAAGTAGAGATAATTGCATATTACATTAAGAGTGGCATCAAATCAGTGGCAAAACAATTGCTCATTCCAGCCATAGCAATAAATTAAGATGCAAAACTATATCATTACTTGTGTCATCACAGTTCCGGTGCTTCATTACAGCACCGGGAGTTGATTTTTGTTTTTGTTCCGCTTGTTCTTCCCCTTCATCACTTGGTTAAATAATAGACAAGCTTCGCCTTCAATGTAAGATTTGGCATGTCAATTAGGGAGTACAAGTATAGCACTAAACAACGACATTAATTTTCAGATGAAAGTGGCAAAATACAGGTCAAACAGTTGTGAAATATCCTTATCTTACCTCAATGGGATATTACGGTGCACATATAGATTGGAAGTCTTGTCTCCATTTGTGCAGTTCCCTAAAATCAAGCAACATTAGTGTACAAGTAGCACAACATATGAAAGCACACTGCACAATCATGTGAAAGAAGGCTAGTACTAACCCCTCATGACGCGGAATTCAAACAACTCACAAGAAGAAGAACTGAACCAAATTTGCCAACACAGATAGGAAGTAAGATCTCCTCTTGTGCAGTTCCACTAAGATCAAGCAATCAAGCAACGTTGTCGGTGTGACATTTTGCTTGAACTGCACAAAACACTCTTAAAACAAAAGTGTTTTGTGCAGTGCAACAAAAGGTCACAATAGCAACTAGGTGAAGTAGATAACCCTGTTTACACAGAGGTGCGAAGGAAACAACTAGTGGTCAATAACGGTGGATGACACAGAAGCCAACAAAAAGAAGCATCGAACTTATCTAAATGGGAACGAAAGAAAGACAGTAGCATTTCTCAAACGGTGGCATTGATTAATATTAACAGAGAGATTATATTAACAATAAAATTCATTAAACATGTAATTTGCTTTTAACTGTGGCATTGCATCAAATTTTCCAGCAGCATTATTACAGGGTGTTTGTTTACAGGGACATTTTGGTGTAGGGACTAAAAAAAGTCCGTGTCAGTCCCATCTAAACCAAACAGGAGGGACTTTTAGGGACTAAAGAAAGAACACCCCGAGGGAGAGTCTTTTTGGGACTTTTTCCAACAGTTGCCCCAGCCTCGCATCGCAGCTTGTCTCTATTAGTTCATTACTAGGGGTAACATGGTATTTTAGCATGTCATTTAATAACCTCTAGTCCATGTTTAGTCCCTGGAGCCAAGAAGGTAGGGACTAGGGAGTTTTTAACCAAACAGGGCCTTAGATTAACAACAGCTAAAGAGTTGCACGGGATAGTGGACGCACCAGCACCATGTGCATCTACCGATGTATGAAGGGGTGATGCACAGTGTGTTGCAACAAAGAACAAAAACAACCAAGGAGCATATTTGTGTTGGTCCCGGTTTTGTTATCTTTAGACACCTTTCCCTTTGTGAGCGCAGCAAATCTAGTCCCACTCAAACTCTACAGCCTTGTCCCCCAAAACAAAAGATCAGTTCGTTACAGATGTGCGTACTGCGTTTGTCATTGTTTCCCCTTTTCAACCAACGTAGGAGCTGGATAGCCAGTCTATACTACTACTTTCCCCCCTTCCTTTCCTCTTTGAACCACGTCCTAGATTCATGCTATACAACTTTCCCCACTACTTTCTTGTTTGATCCAACACCTAGATTCGAGTGCAGAAGCGAAAAAGGCCCACATGCAGCTAGATCAATGCATGTGGAATAAGTAAATTATACCTTAATGTTCTTGGGGTGTGGTTCGGTGGGCGACCGGAGGCCGTTCGGCCCACACTATGTACGGCGGCGAGGAAGAAGGGGTCGGAGGCCCTCCCGCACCGCCGTTGGGTGAAAGAGAACAGTTGCACCGGTAGTGGATTCCCTCCCTCGCCGACGGCGATAGCGTTAAGCCTCCTTCCCTTCCCGGCGGACGGATCCTGCCGGCTCTTTGACCAGCAGTGAGGGGAGAGAGAGGCCAACGAAGTTTGTTTAGATCTAGAGAGGGTGAGAGAGTGTGAAGAGAGCAACTACAAGTGTTGAGGCTGCAACGTATACGTGATGAGGTGATTATACGGTCACTATGAGATCTTATAGCTCCGTATACATCCATTTTGACCAGTCAAAGAATCCTCCTAGCACCACCCCAGTTCACTTTCTCTCTTTGTCATGCGGGGCCTACCTGTCATTGGGTGGAAGAAAGAAGTCGAACAAAAACAAAATTATGCTCAAGTGTAGTTATCGAAACCGAGACCTCAAGTTTGATGAGCGAACGGGCTAACCAGCTACACCACCCCCACGTTATGTTTAATGAGAAGAAAATAACCTTTAATACAGTCCTGCATTCAATTGACAAGGATGCCGTGTTTTTTTTGCGTGGGTGTCATTGGGATTTAAATCATAATCGTGTCGTGTGGCTTTGGTGGTAAGGTCTTTTGGGATTTCAACCAGTGTTGGTAGTATAGAAATAATGCAGCCTTAGTCACCTTACTTTTCTCCACGTAGTACATTGGGTCCCACCAGTCAAAGGGTGAAACAAACAAACTAATAAGAAAAATTAAAAGCGCTAGCGGTGTATCTTACCTCACACATCTCGCTACTGCTCGTGAACACTATCCAATTGATCCCTCTGTTCGCTCACGTACTATTTTAATTGAATCCTTATTATAACATGCACACAATTTTGGGCACTTGTATTCGACCTAAGTCAGTGTGCCACCGTATCTCGTACTACTCCCTCCATCTAGGTGTAATAAGTCACGTTAGAAGGTGCAGTAGGACCAAGGTGCAAGCAGATTTTTTTTCAAAATGAGGTGCAAGCAGATTGGAGGAGAAGGAGAAACTTGACCGGTCCTTCCTCAAATCAAAACCCTGATTTCTGTCTCTAAACGCAACAATTAATCACAACAACTAAGAGATGCCATTTTAGCTACCATGAGGTCCACGTATTAACTCGCATGCATCAACGCGTAGTTACGCTCCATGCATTGGGTTTCCGGGGGAGATAACAAGGCAGAGTAAGGAGCATTTGGTTACATTGCTAGGCTGGTCATAGTGGTGAGTAACTTGGACTAGTAACATGCATATGTTACTAGTCCATGTTACTACTTTCATAGTAGGTAGTAACATATGGATGGTAACATGCAAGTCTTCATTAATTGAGATATAGACTCATTTTACCTCGGCGTGTGTGTGTGTGTGTGTGTCTGTTTAACAGCATGTGTGTGTTAGACTAGTCACAGTGGGGAGTAACTTAGAGTAGTAACATGCATATGTTACTAGTCTATGTTACTACCTCCACAGTGGGTAGTAACATATGTATTGTGTCATGCATCACTACATTTATTACGTTCTAGACTCAACTTTTCTTGATATGTGTGATGTTACAATAACTAGATATGTTACCACATGCCTCTCTTTCTTCATTTATTATATGCCACATCATCTATTTTGCCTAGATAAGTGTGATGTTACCACCTATGTTACTCCCACTATGGGGAGCAACACATCGACCTACTCCTACAGAGAGATGGTGTGTAGTGTATGATTTAGCCGCGAGAGTCGGTGCATCCTCTTGTTTCCGGGCGTCTGGTCAGGACAGGCGGGACAGCTGCCATGCCCGCTCCTGACTAGCCTGGCCCACCCAAAGCCCCTCCATTGCCATCGGTGCCGCATTCATGCCCGGGCAGAGTGGACGCGACCTCTCACTAGCGCCTGCATTGAAGGAAGAAGCGGATTCAAGAGTGATGGTTGCTTCATCCGTCCAACTTACTGCTGGGTCTATGTGATTTGACGGCTCATTGGTCATTATTACTGAGGTGGTAGGACTACTGGATGTCCCACGCTTTCGCTGAAAGGAGGTACTACTAGATTACAATTTTCTCCATTCTCAGTGAAGGAGTGCGAGAGCAGTGAAAAAATGCAGGCTCGATGATTACATGCCCCACCTCACACTATCACCTTATTTTCTGGACACCGTGCGGCACCTAACTCTTTACATAGTACGTATTGTAATTTATCAGCGAGATAAATTTGTACAATGCTATGAAGCTTCCAGCTTCTGTTTCATGTATCTTGCGTCCAAGGTTGCCCGTTGCAACATTTCATCAAATACGAAGGAGACTAACATGCATGCTATTTCATCTCAATGATTGACAGATCATAGCCAATATGTACTCCCTTTGTTCCAAAATAAGTGTCTCAACTTTATGCAAACTTTAGTACAAAGATGTACTACTACTAAAGTTGATACTTATTTTGGAACAGAGACAGCTAAAGGAAAAAACGATCCATGCAGTCCCTAGCCCTTGAACCGTAAACCCTAAGGCCTCATTTGGTTTGTAGGATTTTTGTAGGAATTCTATAGGATAGGATTTGCAAAGAAAAAATTCCTTTGAAGCCCTTTGGTTTGTAGGAATGGATTCCTATTCCTATGTAGGATAGGAATCAATCCTTCACGTTTTGGAGGGAAAAAACATTAGCCTAAACTCAATGGAAAAAATCCTATCCTATGCACCAAATGGCATCTCTTTCTATATAGGAATTGACATGCATGTCATCTCACTTCCTATGATTTTCCTATTCCTATAAAATTCCTATCCTATGAATCAAAGAAGGCCTAACCAGGCTTTAATTTCCTGGCAATGTTGCAGCTTCTGAAGAAATGAAATTTGCAACCCTTTGACCACCGGATCATTTTGTGCAGTTTCACCAAAATCGAGATGAACATCCCCGTGGCAAAGAAATTGAAGAAGCATGATTAGAATAAGATTACTTGGACTAGTTGATAAGACATAAACTCATCACAAATACAGTACGTAGAAAGCCAGTAGAGGTATGTGCAGGGCAAAGAAGTAGAGAAATATCCACATGGAGTGATGTGGGCAGCTGGAGCAGTGGTGTAAACTGGCTGTAAAGGAAGTTGTACCTGAGGGATGTCGGTACGTAGCTCAACCTAGAGGAGGGCGGCAGGAGGAGGCAACTGCCCATGTCGGGCAGTGAGCAATGGACGAAGGCAACCTCACCAGCTTTGTGAGAGAGAACGGCGGGGACCCCTGATCGGGACGTGCCGACAGTGGGTTTTCGCCGTCAGCGACGGCGACCGCATCTACACTAAAAGCATCCACCCCTTCCCGAGGGCTGTTTGGTTTGTGACTAACTTTGCCTAAGATTGCCACACCTAAGGTTAGCCAAGTTTGACCAACTTAGGTGAGTGTTTGGTTCAAGCCACACTTGGACCCCACATGGCATACACACAATAAGTGTGGCAAGATTCCCTTAGGCTTGCCAACTTGTGGCACTCATTTTGCTGAACTAACCTTAGTGAAGTTTTGCAAAAATGTGTGGAAAAGTGTGGCAATGCTAGTCCTAAAACCAAACAGCCTGATCCGCCAGGATGTTAGAGATGTGGCCACAGTCGTTCTGTGTGAGAGAGTGTGAAGACTGAAGAGAGCAACCCCAACAAGCAACCGTGTAGGCTCGTCCTGCCTGCTAAAGGACATATATTCCAAACAATATGATAATCTCTCTAACCAAGGTAGGGACGAGGAGTAAACGAAGGGAGTAGTAAAACTTTTCTCCTCATCCTGCGAGCCACCGTGCGTGTGGGCGAGTGAGCGGGCGTAAAGGCGTACTAGTAAGCAAGCTTCACCTCATCATGCGAGCCACCGTGCCCATGGACGGGGGAGACGGCATACTAAGCAAGCTTCTCCTCGTTCTGCGAGTTGACGGGACACATCAAAAGTACTCCAGTGTATAGAGCCTTGCCTCTAAGGTATGCCCCACATGGTTTGCCTCTTTTTTAACATAACGCGTCAAGTCGCAATTTCTTTGTTCACCCGTGGTAGACGATCCTCCATCAAGTGGACAACCAGTACACGTGTTAAATTATCACGTGGGCTGCCTTTTCGTACAGAACTGAGATCCACCGCGTACCCACGCGGGTGTGGTTGGGAAAGAGACGGGAGTACGTGCGACATGCATGCACCTCTTCTCTTCATGCACGCCCCCCACCTACGTGGGTGTGTGTGAGAGAGATACAAACCTAGACAGATGGCTTGTGCGTTCGTGAGTGTTTTTTATTTTGGGGGGGTGGTGATTTCGTGAATGTATTTGTGGGAATATGTGTCGATGACATCTCAAACAAAATTTTGCATGCAATATGTGTGAAATAGAGGCATATCCATATCATATAGAGAGGGCCAGAGGGGGTGATCCACGAGAAAAGAGGGGGGTCATAGATATCGATAGAGTCGAAGAGAGGATCAAGTGGGTGGGTGCGAGATGGATGAAGAGAGCCATCGAAATTGTGTGTGTGCAAGTCAAAGATATAGGGAGACTGACCTACCAGAATGTCAGAGGGCACATGGCAAGTTTGTGTGTGGCTGGGAGACATGACTAGAGC
>NC_041380.1:484849534-484867366 GCF_002162155.2 Triticum dicoccoides
AGGTAGAACGACTCGTATATGTGTTGAGAAGGAGAGTCCCAGCTATGTGTTGAGGGAGATGGGTCGACATCCATAAATAATTGAAGGATGGGAAATAGGTTGGGACACAGAGAGAGAGAGAGAGAGAGAGAGAGAGAGGGAGGGAGGGAGGGAGAGGGGTAGAGTGCTGGATGGGTGATGGAGTTGCTTCTCGAAGATGGTGGCAGAGGCCTACTAGACAAACTGTGGGTAGAACTGCAATATTATCAATGAGAGTGGGGATGTGTTTCTGTGTGTGCCTGTAGGGCTGGAATTCGAGCCGAGTCAAGCCAACTCGGCTCGACTCGCTAGAGCTCGTTTCGTTAATGAGCTAGCTCGACTCGACTCGTTACTATAACGAGCTCAAACCCAAGATTGGCTCGACTCGTATAACTCGCGAGCTGGCTCGTTTAGCTTGTTAAGCTCATTAAAGATATGAACATTAAGCCCTTAAATATGAGAAAAATGATTATGTATATATTAAACATATATATCACTAAACAATTGTAATTTCCTTGTAACGCATGAGTCTCCTAGGCGGCTGGGCCTTCAACGATTGGGCCTTGTGTTGCGCGCCTGGGACGTAGGGTGTTGTGTGGCTGATCTTTTTTTGTATTGGGAGTGGCTGATCTATTATACCGAGCCTAACAAGTTACACGAGTATTTGTGAGATTGGCTCGTTTAACTTGGTCTATAAACGATCTTAAACTAAAGCTCGACTCGACTCGTTATTGTTCAAGTTTGAGTCGATTCGAGCCGAGTCATGAGCTACTCGTTTAGCTCGCGAGCTTCGAGTTTTTTTCCAACCCTATGTGCTTGTGCATGATAGATCTGTCAGGACGCATGCATGGATGATGAAGGGGAACCATGTGTTTGCTAAGCAAACCTAACTAGATCGGTAGATCAATTGTTATTTGTCGGAGGAAGGGAGAGACATAACTAATGAGGTAGATCGATCGACGCATGGGGAAAAACGAGTTATAAGGACCTAGCTAGCTATATGCATAGCGGGAGATCGGTCAGTGTACATCCATTTGTTAGAGGCAAATAAGGCCCAGCGAGACGGATAGACAGAGAGAATGGAGCTAGGAGGTGGTGCGACAGGCCAAACTACTAGCTAGATAGGGGGAGGAGTGTGCGGTTGTGAGATCGATGAAAAGAGGGGCGAGAATTTACACATGTGTGGGATAGTATGAGAGACACGAGACATGGACACATAAAGGAGGAGATGGAAGGTGTGTGTGTACGTATGTTGTAGGCAGACGCTCGAGAGGTTTATCGATCGGTGTGTGTCGGAAAGGAGTTGTGGAGACTGTGCGAGAACGACCTAAAGAAAAAAAATGAATGTGTGCGATGGATAGAATGTTGAGGGAGGGGGCGAGGAGGGCGTGAGCATGCACGAGAGAAAGTTAGTGCTAGGTACAAAGGTTAGAGGATTGTGTGGGTGTAAGAGACTAACAAAGATCATAATTTGATATGAAAGTGGATTCATATATTTGAATAGGAGATCTTAGTGTTATAAACATATGCATGCGTGAATATAGAGGTGATACACGTGCTATGCTTTTGCACATGTTATATCATAATGTGATAATGCATGGCGTTTGCAACTCACAACTAAATGCCGAACAATCTAAACCATACTATATATCGAACAATCTCACATTTTATTTGAATATGTGATAATGTGGCATTTGCAGCTTACAACTAAATATCGAATAATCTAAATAATACTATATATCAAATAATCTCACATTTTATTTGAATTTGTGGTAATGTGGGGTGTTTGCAACTCACATCTAAATACTTGTAGGCATAGGGGGCGGGGCACCATACATTATATGATAAACACATTATACATATGAGACATGGTTTAGATTATGAAGATCTAGCTAGAGCTTGAAATGTACTATGATTTGAAATCAACATAAAGTGGATTCAAAAAATCGAGTTCGAGTTCATATAGTACACATAGTTCATATCTAACTCAAGAGTAATCATGTGGTGTGCTATGAAGATAATACACAAACAATGGTTTAACTTGACAATAATGATGATTGTAGATCTTATTAAAATAGAGAAACGAATTCAAATGGTTTGACTTCACAACAATCATTATTGTAGATCTTATTCAAATAGAGAAATGAATTCAAATTTAGTTCATATTGAAGCAGTAGTATATACGTTTGGAATGCACTAAAACGTTCATTGGAATAGCAAGTTGCATGCATTATACACGTAGCAAAATATTTTAATTGAACATAACATGAACTCAAAGTTTTGAATGACATTTGTAGTGCGAATTGATTTGGTATAGTACATAGGACTTGACTCTCTTGTGTGATGCGAATTGATTTCGTTTTGTTTTTTCGTCGACGGAAGTGCGAATTGATTTGGTACAGTACACATTGGGCTTGTCCGGAAATTTCAACTCGTGCCTTGTTACCCCGAAATATTTAAGATATATCTTTGTCTCGTTGTGCTCCGACAACTATCTCCATCTCAACCCACGCCTTGCTATTCCAAAATTACAACGCGCGCAAAAACTCCCACCTCCTGTGAAATCCCGACACGCGAAATGCCCGTGATACCCCTAAACCGAAAGAACCTCCTGGCTCAAATCGGTGGGGGTACTTTCGTAACTTACCCCACATTTCGGACAAGCGCGTCCCTAAGCCATGGTTCCTCACTCCCATCCCATCCGCCCACCCATTCGTACACCGAGGCTGTGAGAACCCGCGAAGCCCCACATCCTCCTCCGTCTGCCACCCAGCCGGAGCCTCTTCCCCGACGACGTCGTCCACAGCAACACCTCGACATCCCTCAACTACCGTAGCGGATGAGGATCCATCGTCGATCTCGTCCTCCTGCCGGTTCAGCCACCCCGTCCTCCACCTCCAAGGAGCTGCCTCAATGTTCCCCTCGTCTTTCGTGCCACCTCCATTCCCACACCGTTGTCTTCACCTGCACCACCGGAAGAGCATCATCATCACCGTTTCCTTAGATGAAGCTGACGCCTAATCCACGCCACCAAAGAGGTTGTACACTAATCGCTGCATTTTCTTCTTGATTCGATCTCACGGTGCTGTCGGTGCTCGGTCCTGAGCCGACATGGCGCGGCTCCATCCACGGCGGCGTCGCCAGCTAGTTCCTCCATGGTGTCGCTCCCTCGGTGGCGACGTCCACATCAGTAGGAGTTGCTGCTACATTAGCTCTCGCTCACGCTGCTGCTCTACTCTTGCTCTCGGTCCCCTGCTTGGTCTGCTCTTGCCATTGCCCTTGCTCTTTCTCGCGCTGTTGTTCTCGCTCTTGCTCTTGCTTGCGATGCTGCTCCGATTTAGCTACACTTCAGTCGACTGAATCGACTTTTGGGTCAGTCGATTTTCAGGGGGGGCTCGCCGGACTTAAGGAAGAACCAGCCGCAGCGGGAAGGGGGGCTCGCCGGAGAGGTACCCCACTATCTATCTTAGGGTTCTGGGTGGGGTGGTGGTCGCCGACGGTGGTGGGGCGGTGGCGTGGGGATCGCCGGAGAAAAATCTTGGCACGAGGGGCCTAGAGGGATGGTTGGGGCGGCGGCGGACCAGCGGTGAGGAGTGGTTTCGGGGCAGGTGGGGCGGCGCACTGCCGGCCGCGGGCGGCACAGGGCAGCGGTTTGGTCGGTGGTGGCTGGCGGCTCAGGGGGGTGGAGGTTGAAGTTGAACTGCGGGCCCTTGATTTCGTATCCAACGGTTGGAAAACCGACTAACCAGAGATGAAAAATTCAGTCGACCAGCTCTCGCACGCGCTGCTGCCTGCTACTGCTTTTCTGCTACTAGCTAGTGCGTTCAGTTTTGACAGTAAAATTCAGTTTCGACGGCAAAATTCAGTTTCAACAGTTAAGTTCAGTTTTGACGGTTAAGTTCAGTTTCGACAGTTAAATTCAGTTTCGACAGTTAAGTTCAGAGATGAGCGGCTGATGTATTTTACATCTAGCACTTTGTGGTTATGTATTTTACGTCATCTATTGGAGATGCTATTAGAATTCCACTCTGGTTAACGTTGTCTCTCCTGTCCTGCTTCAGCCTTGGTGTCGTACAACTCATTGGAGCTGCTCCAATGACGAAACCCTCCATCACAGTGGAGCAGTACCACGGGCTCCATCTCAAGATGCCTAAGATCTTCTTCCCCTCCTCCAACAGCCAAGTCAGCCGGATCATCCTCACCGACCAACCCAATCATGCTGAGATCGACATGGCTTCGCCAAAGAGGTTGTACACTTGTTGCATCTCTTTTTTACTCTACATTTTATATATATTGTCCACTGAGCACACGTGGTAACGTGAAATACGATTAGTTTCTCCAACTATATGACAAGCAGTGAGGTACCAGGAAACATAGCTATCCGTGATGGACTCTCTTGAATGCCATCATTATTTATCTCTGCGTGTTTGAGTTGTGCATTTGTCGATGGGCCTGGGAGTTGATCTAGTAGGGCAGTGGCCTGGGTCCAAAGTAGTAGAGGTAGGCAAATAGCACAAAAACATTTTTTGAGTGTAGCTTTTCCTTGCTCAAGCCTGCCTACTAGAATCGTCAGTGCTTGAAACTAAAAGTGGAGGAAAAACATAGGAATTGGAAAGTTTCCTATGGTTCTACTATTCATGCATTTGGTTCAAAGGAATGGAGCAAAGGAAAACTATAGGATTTATTCCTTTAGTGTCTCCTTGAAAGAAAAACCGTACGGATTTTAATTTCCACTTGTCCTCCTTTTCAAATTCCTATTCATGAAGCACAAGACTAAGATATAGTAGCATTATAGCATTATAACCGTACATTTTCTTGTGGTTTGACTTAATCTCACCATGGTTCTTTGCATCCTGTGATCTTCCAATTCTTGTGAACCAAACACCCAGATTGGCAGAAATCCTATGTTTTTAAATTCTCTGTTTTGCACCTGCATTCCTACCCTATTACTGTGTATTTCCTATCCCTGTGTTGTTAGAATCCTCCAATTCAAATGAGCCCTTACAGAATTACTTCTCTTACAGATAGTTGTCAAAGAAAACCTTGTGTGGTTTGTCCCGCTCCTCCTGCGCCATCGTCCACCCAAGCTCAGCTGCTCCAATGACAGAAGGGTCCAGCACAGCAGGGATCCGGCCTCCAGACTGTCTTTCATCGCCTTAGATCTTCTTCCCCACCGCCGGCAGCCGTGACAACTATATTACCATCATCAACCGAGCAGATGACCTCGAGGACTACACGGGTCCGCAAGAGAGGTCACACTCTTTCGTGTCTGCTTACATTATGCATCGCTTAATATTACATGCTACTTTATCGTCCTGTTTACCGATTAGACTCTGAGTCAGCTCCAAACTAATGGTCAAATTTGAGTTTTTAAATGGTTGTGGGGTACATATTGGGGCCGCAATCAATAGTATCTATCTACTATCTGGTTAATCTCTGGTGTCTACTATGAGTTTCATGTTGGGTGGGAAACAAATAGTAAAGAAGCCATTATTTGTAATTTTTTAACTGAAGCCATTATCTGCCTGCTATCATTGGTTTTGGGTCTATCCACAGGTTGCTACCATCACTCTGGATTTCTGCATGCACTCCTTACATAATCTCACTACATTCTATTCCTATCCATGTCAGTTATTGTACACAATGGAACTGAACATGTAGAGCAAAAGAGACGAGCCTTGCATGGCAATAAAATTTCATGCAGACGTCGCTCCATGGTAGGCGCAAAGGCAGCCCCCTCCACCCATTTCGGATTGTAATCAAGAGGAAGATATCTGTTCTAAGGGGGATTCAGATGGAGAAGACCACTCCTATTTACCCCCTGAGGTCTTCGCTCTAACTTGGCATGCTGATGTTGGTTATATCATGCATATGGTGCCTTGCATTGCTTACTTTATACATCAAATATGTCAACTTCTTAGTTTATACATGCTTTGTGTGAATGCCATCTGTTTAGTTTATTCATCGTTTATGTGAATTATGCAACGCCATCTTGTTTAGCCAGGCATCATATATGTGAATTTTTCAATGCCATCCTGCTTAGCCAGTCATCTTATATGTGAATTATATCAGGCCATCCTTTTCTCGTTATGTATTACATTTGTCAACAATGTTAGTACATTCAACTACTCTTCGTGTGCATTAGCCATTTGACACGGTGATGGAAAATTCTAGAGTGAAAACAAGGTCTTCAGAGCAGACTATGCTATCTGACGAAACGCATATCTCGCTGGTTACGGATAGCTCCTTAGAGGAGGATTCAAAGACAGATGACCAGTCCTATCCCCCCCCCCCCCGAGGTGTATGATCTAACTTGGCAGGGTTATGTTGCTCATATCATGTGTATGGTGTCTTGCATTGCTATGTCATTTGATTAGTTTAGACATGCTTTGTGTGAATGGCACATGTTTAGTGTATAATTACCATATATGTTAATTATGCATTGCCATCTTGTTGCAAGACATTATATATGTGAATTATGCAATGCTATCTTGTTGCAAATGCATTATATATGTGAATTATGCAATGCCATGCTGTTGAGCCAATCATCATGTATGTGAAATATATCATGCTATTATTTTTTGTATTATGTGTTCCATTTGTCGACAACATTTGTATATTAACTACTCTTCCAGTGCATCAGCCATTTGAAGCGGTGATAGAAGTATCTGGAGTGAAAATAAGGTATTTAGAGCAGACAATGCTACCTGCTAAAGCAAACATCTTGCTGGATACAGAGAGCTCCTCAGAGGAGGATTTAGAGACTGATGACCAATCCTATTTTCCCCCTGAGGTCTATGCTCAAACTTGGCAGGGTTATATTACCCATGTCATGCATATTGTCTTGCATTGCTTAGTTTTTACATCATATATTGATTGCCATCTGCTTACTTGCTTACTATATAAATCATATATTTGAATTATATCATGCCATCATGTTTACATACACATCATCTATCTAAATTACGGCATGGCAGCCCATTTAATAAAGACATCATATAGTTATATCATCTCATCATGTTTAGTGTTTACAGTCATCATATTTTGAATTATGTCATTCTATCTGGGAATTATATCATGCTATCATGTTTCCATAGGCAGCATGTATGTGAATTATGGCATGCCAACCTATTTAATAAACACATTATATAGTTATATCATGTCATCCTATTTACATAGTCATCATATTTTGAACTATGTCTTTCCATCTTTTTTAGTTAGCCACCATAATGTGAAATTGTGTCATGCTATCCTGTTTAGTTAGCAATCATATATGTGAAATTGTGTCATGCTATCCTGTTTGGTTAGACAACACAAATGTGAATTATTTCATGCCCTCTTTTATCCCCACTATCCATTGCACCTGTCTATCATACAATGTCTGCACATTCAATTACTTTTCTTGTTTATCAGCCATTTGAATTGGAGAGAATCATGGCAGTATCTAAGGGAGTGACAACACAGTCTTGAGAAAAGATAGTGCTACCAGTTGATGCAGATAGAACCACGGTTGTACTTGCCCAAGAACCAGCCCCACCACACATAACCCAGACTCTCAAAGATTGTACCCCTACCCAGTTGGACAGAGAACCAGCTACACCCCTTCTAACCCCAACCCCAGCAGATAGTAACCCAGTTCCAGTTGACACAGCACCGTCTCCACCACAGAGCACCCAAACACGAGCAGTTAGTAAGGGAACTGTCGTGCCTAAAGAACGAGGACCACCACTCCGAATCCCAATTCAACGCTTAAAGGAGGAGAAGAATTGTTCGCAGGTCAGGTTCTATAGCTATGGTTCATACTCCTTTGCTCTAGCATCACTGCGTCTACTCATACCAACTATTTTCAAATTTGAAGGATGGAATTGAAACTCCAATGGCGCAACAGGTATGTTTTAAACCTGTTTCTTTAACTAGTTTGCTGTTGTAACTTGCTCTATGTTGATTTCAGTTTCAATTGAATAAACAGTTATGTTCTCATGTCATGCACATTACAAGTGTTGTTATTGCTCTATAGTTTCCCACACTTATATTCTGTCTATTCTGCTTTGTCTTGAACAAATATTATTTGAACTGTGTGTGTATCTTGATTTGGCAACAAAAACTAGAATGATATAGACCATAAAGTGACCATGGTACATAGATATATGTTTGTTTCATGTTGTTATCCTGTGCACTTTACTACTAAACTGATTTATCAAAATGAGTTTCATATACAACATGGTAAACCTGTGATGTGTCTGCTTGTTTCTCTTTTAGAATTCGGACAAAATATTGGAGAACGGTACCCCGTTATGCAATGGTAAAGGAAGTAATGCAAATAAGGTTCAAAATAGTGAGACATCCCTGTTGGTCTCCAAGAAAGCTGATAAAAACTACTTTGACGACAATGAGAGAACCCAAAAGTCCTGTCTTGATGTAGTGTTCGAGTTACTGCCACTACTACTGGCACAAGCTCTTTGAACTCGCTGCCTGAATCAGTTCCTCTTCTTCAGTCTCAGCTTCAAGTTGAACGACATCGATCAGATGTGCTGCGACAGGAAGCTGAAGGACTGAGGAAGTCCCTGCAGAATTCAGATGCATACTTTTTGGTGCAACAGCAAGTGCTGGAGGATTTAAACGCCAAACAAGAGAAAGTTAATAAGCTTGCTAAGCATCTTGCCAGCATTATGGGTACCCAGGATATTGTTTCTTGAGATCTTCTGAAGTGGTTTCAGTTCTGGACTTGTTTTGTTACGGCGTTTATTTGCACTGGTCGCCAACTTTGACAACCAGTGTATATGATATGCTGCTTTGTTCCCTATATTTGCACTGGTGGCGAACTTTGATGCCCAGTGGATGTAATATGTGCAATAGCCGTGATAGCCTAGCATGAGTTGCTTACTTATTTATTTCCTTGTTGTCTTGTTTATTTGTTTGCTTGTAGTCGGTGTTGTTCGTTTTCCGCGGTTTGCTAGTGGCCGCAATAACCTATTTTTTAAAACTAGGCCACAATAACCATGGGCTACATATTTACTATAGTGACACTGGGCCTTCTACGGGGCGTAGAAATAATGGGCCTTCTACGGCGCGTAGAAACAATGGGCCTTCTATGGGTCGTATCATCAATGGGCCTTCTACGGGCCATATGATCGATTGCCCAAACATGGGCCAATAACATACCGCATTATGGCCGTAAACGGGCTAGAGTTGGAATCATCCGTTCATGGGCTGACCATAACAGGCCGTCATTAATCAGTCGTATTTGATGACGCTATGAAAACGGCCCAATGTATTAACGGGCCACAAACGGGCTGGCTGTAACCACGGTCTGAATTTGGCCCACAAGCAGAAAATAACAGTAACGGGCCGTAAGTAACCGAATGCTGGAAATGAGCCCAAGAATAAATGAGCCCTGAGAAGGCCAAAAGATAACATGGGCTGGAAACAGCCCAACGGTATAATGGGCCGTTAATGGGTATAAAGTGATACACTGTTCATTACGGGCCAGTTTCACCACGGGCTGTTAATGGGCCAAGAGTTACAAAGGGCCTCATATGGGCCGAAAGACTTCATGGGCTATACATGGGCCGGAATTTAAAACGGGCTGAAATCATATTGGACAGCCCAGATGATGCTACTGGGCCTAATTCGGATAGGTCGTAATGGGCCCTGGATTAGCGGGTTGTAAATGGGCTATATGCAAACAGGGTGTTAACAGGCTTTCCGTGGGCCGGCCCGCCGCCTTTTGACCAAGTCAAACAGGCCGGCCTTTTCACAGGAATGGGCCTTTGTTGGGTCGTGCCACGTGTTGATGTATCATAGGCCCCTTCGGTCCAGTGAGTGGATGACATATGTGCCAATGGTGAGCCGAGACGTGTTTCCTCCAGCCAATGATGATTTTACACGTGGAAAATCCCCATTGGTTGGGGCTGTTGACAGGTTATCG
This sequence comes from Triticum dicoccoides, assembly GCF_002162155.2. Classification (NCBI taxonomy): domain Eukaryota; kingdom Viridiplantae; phylum Streptophyta; class Magnoliopsida; order Poales; family Poaceae; genus Triticum; species Triticum dicoccoides. Next base: position 484,859,481 of record NC_041380.1, read on the forward strand.
GATCGAAAACCGGACCCGATAGCGTAACGGCGAGCCATTACGATGGACGCCACGTGTCGTTCACCCTTGACGAAAGCACTTCTATGACGCGGGATTTATTGTCATGGAAGTGGACACTTCCGTGATGATATTTTTGGTAATGTCATGGAACACTTCTACGACAGCACAGGTATGACTATCTTGATTCTGTCATAAAATTGTCATGGATGTACATACATGACAGAAAATGTGACCTACTGTGACAAACACGTATCATCATAGAAGTGTCTTTTTTTGTAGTGTGTTGAACACACAAGTTTTGGAGCCTCCTCTAATTCATCTAGTTCTAGTTATAGTTGATCCTAGTTGACTACTTGGAGCTAGACCTAGTTCCTCTAATCCTCATAATTAGAAGCACAGTGTGGTTCTTATCTCATCCCTCTAATTTTCCTGCGACGATTAGCTCTGAACGACGAAGCGTTGTCGGGTCGTGAAGATCGTGTGCTTGCAACCAAGTAGAGAGGTCGTGCTTTCGGTCTTACCGAGGCATCATCCGAGGGCGGTTCACAGGATCATCATCAACGGTTCAAGGGACTCCAAGTACGATATACATTGATTTGTCTACTTCCGCTGCACTCTAGAGTTAGTAACGATCGTTGATCCAAACAATATATGCATCTTCATATTGTTCCTGGATGATCGTAGGGCGAATATTTTTTTTGTTTTCTACTAAGTTTCCCAACACCATGGATGCCCATAATGGTTCCCACATATTCTACGAAGAAATTTCATCGGTTGAACCACGTTGTCAATGACTCAGATAACCTTGTATACAATTCCCTTTGTCTGGCGATATGTTACTTGCCTAAGATTCGATCTTCGATATCAGCATACGTAGTTTAATCTAGTTACCAACAAGTTCTATTTACTAGTTCCGTAATACAACACCCCCGTGACCAAACACAGTAGTCACATCCTTGCAAGCTACTTAGGATGTTGTTTTACCGAGAGGGCCCAGAGATATCTCTCTGTCACATGGAGTGACAAATCCATGTCTTGATCCATGCAACCCAACCAGTACCTTTTGAGATACCTGATGAGCATCTTTATGATCACATAGTTACGAAGTGACGGTTGATGCCCACAAAGCGTTCTTCCGCTACTAGGGAGTGGCATCAAGAAAGTTGTATCAATTTAAACTTAGCAACGCGATCAAATGATAAGCTTATGACTATGTCTGTCCATCACACCCTTCTCGTAAGGATATGACCTCGTTATTAAATGGGAGCTTGTGTCCATGGTTAGAAAACCTTAACCATCTTTAATCAACGAGGTAGTCTAGTAGAGGCTTACTAGGGACACAATATTTGTTTATGTATGCACACACGTATTTGAGTTTCTAGTTAATACAAATATAGCATGGAGAATAAACACTTATCAATAACAAGGAAATATGAGAATAACAACTTTATTATTGTATTTAGGGCATATTTCCAACATAAATATATATAGTGTGGATTTCTTATTTAAAGTAATTTACTTTTTTGCGAGAATACTTGGTGTAGCACGCAATTTTCTTGCTACTTAGAGCATCTACGGCCGAATATATCTAATCTGGCCCCTCAAACGCCCACGGGTATTGACTAGTCACCCCTCAGCTGGCTGCTTTCACAGTTGTGTCCCTCATATCTGAACCCCCAAATTCATGCAACACTATGACGGTGAACACGATGAACACGCTTAATAGAACCAAACGGACTAAATTCACATAGTACTTAGCAACCACATTGGTCATTCCACACAAAAGGATCAAAGTTGATTGCTGAACATTACAAATTCATACTAAAAACGAATAAACATATAGATAAAATGGGAAGGGCAAAGGAAATCACCATTTCCTCGCCGGCCCCTTCCCCTTGCAGTCGTCAGTGCGGATGTGCCCCTCCGTGTAGGTGTCAACAATCAGAGGGGCATCGTCGTCATAGTTGGATCCGTCGTTGACGTCTAATGCGTCGTCCAAGGTGATTTGGCCGGCTAGCCTCCATGCCAAGTGATGCTGCTCCTGGGTGTGCCGACCCCATCGTTGGCTTGCACTCCGACAACTTGATGGCTAGTCGGAGCACTTTGGCATTTTTGCGGCAGAGCCGCCGAGCTTCGATGTGAGGGACCGTCAGAGGATCGACGCAAGCAGTGCATCCTCCGGATCCACCGGCGCTTGCGGCCCGGACGCGGCCAAAGCCTCCCTCACTTTAACCATCTCTCTCGCACGTTGTTGCTCATGGCATGCGGCTTGCGCCTTTGATTCGGTTTTCCTCATCCACTGCGGCGCTGGTGAGGGCATGAGCACCCAACAGTAGTTGGGGATACCCTCCGGCACTTATAGAGCGGGAGCAGACGGACAGTGTACCTTCATGGGCTCGGAGCAGTCAGAGCTACGTGCCGGACGCAAGGGGCCGGTGGCGTCGCTTGCACTACGTCGTCGGGTGACAAGTACCGGCACCGAACCTGAGCTTCCCCTGCTGCCGCCCCTGTCCAGGAGTGACCGACGCAGCAATGCGGAGAGCGATCGCCTCCATGTTATCCTTGGGGTCCGGTCTGCCATCGGAGGCGGCGCTGCTGTCGTCGCTGGCCATTGATCGGAACGGGGTAGATGGGAAGAGAAAAAAAGCGAGAGAGTGGAATGGAGTGGACTGATGCCTAAGGTTTGTCTCGATGGTGGATTTATGTGGGTCGGGGTGGGCCTGTCCGACATGGCGGATGCGCTCGGGCCTCTCCAAATCCGCCCTAGATTTGGGCTGGGTTTGAGGAGCCGGACAGCTCGGATGTTTGGAGCCCGGTTTGAGGAGTCATGCTAGATCGGGTTATTTTTATCAGTCACTGTCAGGGGCTTCCACCCGGACGTATAAGGTGGATTTGGAGCGCTCGGTTGTCGATGCTCTTAGATATGCCACTGCTAGCTGCCGGTTTGACATTGTCATTTTTTTTTGCGGAAGTTGACATCGTCACTTGTTCCGTATATTCAGGCCAAAGACCCTGTCAAACTCAAATTGTAGAAGCAATTAACAGACAATACTAGCCGTATAGAAGAAAAAAACAATATCTACAACATCGAACATATACCTTATGAATTATTACAAAAAAAACAAACAAAGCATGAAAATGTATTCTATCATGAATCTATGATATTCCACATGTTCATAATTTTTTCCATAAACTTGTTCAAAATTCACTAAGTTTGACCTCTAAAAAATGTAATACACACTATATTATGGGATGAAGGGAGTACAAAATTGTTTTTATAGAGTATGATTTTTGCAAGAATACTTGGTGTAGCACGCAATTTTCTTGCCACTGAGATATATCAATGCTAGCTGCCGGTTTGACACCATCACCTCTTTCCTACTACGTTCTGGCCAAAAACCCTGTAAATAAAACTCAACAGAACAGAGAATATTAGCATAGGCGCGCGTGTCGATGAGCATATGGTGCACCCGTAAATCCGGCATATTGTGCAGGTCAAAACACGGTCAAAATCGAAAGCCTTGGATAAACTAACCTTGTCCATGACTATATATAAAACTAATCTCGAGCCAGTAGAATCTCTCGTGCGCCTGTGAGAACGGAGCGGATGACCTGGCCACTTTAGCGTTCAAGTGGTACCTTTGCCGAGCGCGCATCGGAATCGGATCGACCACCGGACCCCAGCCGCCCGCTCGCCGTGCCGGCGGGTGGCAGGAAACGACGCGACGGATCTCCGAGGCGTGGCCCGCAGAAGCGCTCTGGCCCAGCCCCGTTGGCGCGAGCCAGCCGTCCTGCCACTCCCCCGGCCGAGTGGAGAGCTCATGGCACGAGCCTTTTTGCTGTGCCCCCATGTCCATCCACTCTGCTTGTCTTCTTCTCCCGGGACTTACCAAAGCAGGGCCTCCTTATCCTCTGGAGCAGAAGAAGAAGAAAGGTCTTTTTCGGTGCAGGTGCGGAGCACAGGGTTGAGCACCTTGTCGCTGTCCCGCAGGATTTGAATTTTGCTGCTGGAAAGGTTAGGGCGCTGGATAATGTAAATTTTGATGCGTTCGGGTATGACTAATTGCTTATGGGTAGGATCGGTGCTTGTTGTGGATGACGATGCATCGTGCCGTAGGATCGGAGGTTCAAAGCTTGAGCCCAGTGGAGAGACAATGGCGTCGCTGGGATGGGTGGATCTTTGGAGTATAACGCACTTGCCACTTGGCCCATGGGCATGGGTCCCTCTTGTACGTAATACCGTTGCATCAAGGAGGGTTCCAAAGGAGCAACTGGAGATTAACCTAATGTAAGCATGCACAGACGGATACTATACCGACTTCTGTTGTTCTAGATATTTTGCGTTACATTAGGGCACTCCAAGACAGGTCCATAAGCCGCCTGCATCTGTCCGGACCATATTGTTCAGATCGAGGAAGCCACACAACGCAGGCCTGTATCAATTCACGGGACGATCCGGACGTGATTTTTTTTTTTTTTTTGCAAATTGGAGACAAAATAGAAGGAGGTTTGCATGAGTCCGGACATCCAAAATGTAGGACACCGACATCTCCGGCCCACCCACTCCCCCTTCCGGTCTCATTTCCTTCCACTCCTCCCTTCCGGTCTCATTTCCTTCCACTCCGCCTCTTCTTCCCTTTACGTAGTATCTGCACCCTCCACCTCCACCATCGCTGATATATGTCTTCGGCCGCCATAGAGGCTTTGTCGGACGTCCGCAATTAGCGCTGACGCGCCCGCTCGCCATTACGACGGAGCTTTCCGCCCTGGAGCCGTTTGTACCCAGGTGCACTTCGCCCCCTGTCGACGACCTCATGGCGGGCATCACGCCCGGCAGGTGTTCGATCAAATGTCATTAAGCTTATTTTCAAATGCTATGTCGTTTTTTAGAGTACGAAGGATGGTCCACAACTCGACCCTGGAGAATGAGTTGTTTTGCGATGCGTGGCTGGCTGTATCCGCGGATTTCATAGGCAGGAGCAGAGGGGAGCCCTTCTAGGAGCAAGTGCATGAAAAGTAACACGCACGAAAGCACATTGCGCCCTACAACATGTACATCATTCAACCACGCAACATGAGATCGTTGTCGTATCGCTGGCACGCTATCCAAATCAGCGTCACCAAGTTTTACAACTGGTTCGTCAGCTCGAGGCAAGGTAGTCATTGCACGCCGCAGAAGACAAGATCATACGTTTTTCTTCCTTTTGCTCAACCTGTTGATTGATTCATTCACTCAATGTTGGTCTACACGTTATATGTAAACCGCACGCACTGCCGTGGTGTACCACAGTATAGAGGGGCAGTCATTTACGTGCACACACTATTGAATGAAGTTGAAGGGCGAGTATGTGTGGGACGACATGATCCGTTCATGGAAAAGTTGTTGGACATCCGTGGTCTAGTCGAATTTAAGACCTTATTGAACTAGACTTAATTTGTAAGGTATGTGTAGATGATTTGTGCTATTTCTATCCCAACTTTGATGAATTATATTCGGTATGTTAAAATGCGGGCTAAAATGTATGTGGCTAGGTTTGGATGGCGTACTCCTGCATCCGTATGTGGCCTTGCCCTTGGAGATGCCCGTACAAGCAATCGGCAATCAGCATCTTTGTCTGTGTTCATTCCACTGCTAGTGTCTCCACCAAGTCCCAGCCAGCCCCTGCTGATCCCAAGTCCCCAACAACCTAGACCTAGATACCCAATCCGCAATGACTTTTTTAGTGCGTGCGGTAGACATTATCCCATATGTTACCACGCCCTAAAACAATGTGCAGAACGATGCTCTTTCCTACTACAGATGCTGCAACATGCCTCTGGAGGCCAAGCAAAGGTCCAATGCACGTTTAAGTGCGTGCACCAAACACTACTTATCCCATATTTTACCACGTTTTAGAGCACTGTGCAGAGTGCCATTGTGATACTCTTATCTATAGTACTCCTTCCGTTTTTAAATATTTGTCTTTTTAGAAATTTCAAATAGACTATCACATATAGATGTATATAGACATATTTTAGAGTGCAGATTCATTTATTCTGCTCTGTATATAGTCACTTGTTGAAGTAGTACAGATGCTGCATTGCTGCAGCGGGCCAAGCAAAGGCCGCCGGCCACCGCCCACCAGCATGTCGGCGAGAAGGCATAGTTTGCTGCTCGCTTTGTGCCATCGATGGTGATTCGATCGAGTGAGAGGAGAGCGTCGCTGTCAGGTGCGGGTCTGGTAGGCAGGCGCCAGGTGACGAGCCCCTGCCTCTCTGCGCTGGATTCCCCGGCGCCGTCCTCTGACGCGGCACGGGGTACGGGCGCGCGCCGCAGCCAAACGAACAGTGTGGAAACGATGGCCGAGAGGCGAGACCCGAATCCGCTTTAACCACTTCGTCCCTCTGGAGATTCCCGGGAAGATGGGGTCCGTGATCCGCCACCACAACCAGTACCGCTTTGCTGACGGAGCGCATCGTATCCGCTACTGCAGGTTGAGTGTGGCGCAGGTGATGAATATTGCATCTGGTACTGTACGAAATGTATTCAAAAGCTCCCCGTATATATCTAGCCTACGGATTGAAAGAAGCCACTCAGGTACACAGGTTAACTCTTGTAAGGTGTAATGTATCCAATTTTTTTGAGAAAAGTATGTTTGGTACCTCAAGTTCGCCAAGAGTACAGACACAGGCCATGCTCGGAGTCACTCCAACTCCTAAAATATGAGGAGCTGCGGAATATCCGTTTCCTAACTCCGTGCTTTTTAACTCCAGCTCCGGAAGTGAAGTGGTGGAGTGGCGGATCTCCGAACAGGGCCTTAATCTCTTCAAAAATTTTGGTACACATTTGGTCCTTCAAGTTTCAAAACTGGACAAGCTTAGTCCAAAACCAGATTTTGACTGATTTGACCGCCCAGATTTTGACCAAGTTTGACCTGATTAACAGTAAATTCAAAAATATTCAAAAATGATTTCTTTTCCATCCAATATGCTTACATGTGCATTGTGTGTGCCAATTTTCGTGGTCTTCGACACTTGAGGAGCCCGTGGCAAAAAAACAAAAAATCTACTCTAGGTGAACAATGAATTCGAACAAAAATAACTAAAAAACAAAAAATGAAATCTTTTGGCACCCAAGATACTTGGGTGCGCTACATGCGTACAATTTTTTATTGTGAAATGACATCCGACAAGCTCTAGCCAAAAAGAACAAATTTTGCTTGCTTTTTGTGAGCGGACTTTTTTTTTGGCCACGAGCTCCTCAAATGTCCAAAGATGAAGAAAATTTGCACGTGCCTTGCGCACTGGAGCATATTGAACCCCAAAATATTTCAGATCTTTTTGTTTTTCTGCTACCTTTTCCTAATTTACTGTTTGAAAGACCACAAAAATTGGCACACACCTTGAACATGTAATAATATTGGATGGCAAAAAAATCTGATTTTTTGAAAATAACTTGAGCTTACTGTTCAAAATATGGACGGTCAAAGTGGTCAAAATCTAGTTTTGGACTAAACTTACTCGGTTTTGAGACTTGAAGGACCAAATGTGTACCCAAAATTCTTGAGGGACTAAGTCTATACTTTCGAGAAACTGAGGGACAAAAAACATACTTTTCTCAGAAAAAATATTGATGATGAAGCACACCAGCATGTCATGTGAGGAATAGAATTTGAACCCGGGTTGATTGGGTATCTAGTGAAGATGGAGTATCCGAAGTTCACCAATGATCAATACCATACCTTTTTTTAGGATGCTACTACGCATCTGACGCCCCCCCCCCCCCACCACCACCACCACAGAAATTTGCCATGATATGTAGCATAAAAAATGTCTGGTATGCCATCGTAAAAACACGAAAGGTTTATCATGGTATGTTAATATAAAATTGCCAAGGTATATTGAAA
>NC_041380.1:484868139-484871806 GCF_002162155.2 Triticum dicoccoides
GGTACAAAAATGAATTTATCGTCATATAAGTAAGAAAAAGAATTTTCCATAGTACAAAATAATAACTTTGCAATGTGATTTTACTCTGAAAAAATAATTCCTAAATATTGCCATGTGATTTTGCAAGAAGTTGCCAAGTCGCTTTACATAATTTGCCATGTTTTTTGTGAGAACATTTTCTCTTTTATTTTGTAATGGACCAATAATAACAAGTTAAGAAAATTGTCATGTTATCTAGAATAACATGGCAAACATTATAGAACAAATCAAAGGATATATAGTGTGCTCATTATATAAATTTACCCTGATTTTTCCATGTGACAATTAATACAAAAATAAAATTGACATCGTCCAAAAATAAATTGCCATGTTACAAAAACTAAGATTGTGATGGTACCAAAAAATTACCATCATAAAAATAAGAAAAATAATTTTCCATGCTAAAAAATAGTTTTGCCATCTGATTTTACTCTAAATCATAGAATTCTAAATTTTTACACGTGATTTTGCAAAAGACTGTGTCATGTAGCTTTACAAAATTTGTCATGTCTTTTGTGAGAACATTTTACTCTTTATTTTGCCATGGAAGTAATAAGTTAAGAGAACTTCCATGTTTTCTAGAATAACATGGGAAACATTGTATAGCAAAGCAAAGCACATTATATGAAAATTATATAAATTTTCCATGATAAAAAAATGCTAATGAATTTTCCAAGTGACAAGTACTGCAAACAAATCGCCGTCGTCCAAAAAAATTGCCATGTTACAAAACCAAATTGCCATCATAGAAAAACAAATTGCCATTATAAAGTAAGAAAAAAAATCATGGCCCAAAAATAATATTGATGTGATCTTACTCTAAAAGGGATTTCTATACTTTGTCATGTTATTTTGTAAAACTTTGCCATATCGCTTTGCAAAATTTGCCAAGATTTTTGTGAGAAAATGTTCTCTTTATCTTGCCATGGCAATAACAAGTGAAGAAACTAGCCATGTTTTCTAGAATTACATGGCAACATCAAATCAAAGGATATACAAGGTGCACACTATATGCAAATTATATAAATTTTCTATTATTGAAAAAATGCTATGAATTTCCCATGTGACAAGTATAGTATTTTTTGCAAAATTTGGAATGTGAAGGAAAAGATTTTTTCTTACAAAATGCAAACTATATGAAAAATTGCCATGTGACAAAGTACAAAACATTCCCTAATTTGCCATGAATAAGGGAAAATTTTCCTAAAGCTTGACATGGTAGCATTACAAAAAGACCTGAATTTGCCATGTTTGGAAGAAAAAAATGTTTATGTATTTGTGGTGTGCCCGGAGAAAATATTTTCTAAATTTGCCATGTGTAGAAAACAAATTTCTTATAAAAACAAAAAAATCTAAAAATTTCCATGTGACTATTTGAAACATTCCAAAAACTTGGCATATCTCATACACAAAAAGGTGTCAATTTTCCATCTAAAACATGATATTTCCCTTGAGATTGCATTCAATGAAGGGGAATAGAGAAAGTGTAAAAATGACATGCGCCTAATGATAAAAAATTATCATAAAAGTAACCATATCTGGTAACTTTTTGTAAAACTTGAGATGTGAATATAACAAAAATGTTTGAAATTTTTCAAGAATATATAAATTTGCCATATGGCTAGCTTAAAACTTTGTAGATTTGCCATGTAGAATTCCGAGAGATTTATACAATTTACATGTTTAAAAAGCAAATGTTGTGATTTGCCATGTTATGAACATGAACAATGAAAAAGAATGCCATTATCCATGCCAAACCTATATATAATACAAAATAATGGAAATATTGACATGGATGAAAACCTAAATATAGCATCGCAAAACTTCTATAATTTGCCATCTTTTAAAAAATGGGAAGTTTTGAATTTGCCACGAGACCATCTAAAACATTTTCTAGATTTGCTATGTTTCTATGTATATAAGATGCACACAAATTCTGGGTTGCCATATGGTGATTTGAAAAGGTCACAAAAAGTATCAGATAATTAATAGACAATATTTGCCATTCATTTATGTATGTAAGATGCAAACAATTTAGGGAAAATGCATAAAAAATCTAAGTTGCCATGCAGTAAACTGAAAAGAGCATACAAAATGCAAGGTAGTGACGAAAATTTGTCAACCATAATGTAAACAATATGCCATACATTCATACATTTTCATACATGCAAAAATGCACAAAACCTGCGTTGCCCTCCAACTTGAGCATGCCTCACAGCCACCATCCATCCTGATTTCCCCATATCTTACGATCTCGGAGGATGCCCAATAATCAACCAGTGCCAACTGGACCGCATAATTTCTCGTGCTTCCGATCAAACGATCGCCATTTTGGGGGTAAACAATATGAGTTGTTGTTGTGGAGGGGAAAAAGAAAAATATGGATGGGGGCAACGATGAGTACCATAGTCAGAGAGAGGAGCAACACATGTTGGCCATCGATCACAGCAACAACTCGCAGCTACTCATCGCAGTCGCCTTCCTCTGCGTTGCGCCCTGGTCGACGCGCCTCCTACCTCGCCATCTCACCTTGACCAAGATGCACCACTCCTGCCGTAGTCCTTTACCCGTGCGGCCCTGGATATGGTAGCATCTGACATCCCCCAAAGGGATTCTCCTCTAGTATTGCCACTAGCCCCTCCCGTGCGGCCTGGGGCGCCATCTTGCTAGGCCGACATGAGGCTGGTGGTCTCTTAGGGGTGCTCCCGTGAGTTGGTCCACCCGCGTAGCACTGCCCATGAGGCGGCGTACCGATCGAGATGGCCATCCCAAAGAGCATGATGGCTTGATATTTTGTCACATTTAGTAGAGGGTTTTGATGCAGTTTTCACCGAGTTTCCTATACTGCTCACATATTTCTAGCGTTAACAATTCGGGAAAGAAGAATTGCTTTCCTTTGTCGTGCAAAAAAAATATTTTTTGAAGAAAATCAATTAGGATCCCATCAATTTAAGCCAAATGGAGAAACTTTGATATTGTGAAAATTTTCATCAGCGCATCCAGAGCGCAAGACTGGGTCTGGTATGAGTGCAAGCACTGGTACCACTGATCATACCAGCCCTGCAAGCTCCGTCTCATCTACAGAAACAACTTCATAATGGGGAGAGGATGATCAAAGAGACTCAACCATCGCCAAACCATCTAGGACAGATGGAGAAGAGATTCCGAGAGTAAGAAGCACCAGAGGTCTATTACCTCTTGTTCATCTAACTTTGTCCCCATTCACCGCAACATCACCATGGGGAGAGTAATTCCAAGTTATAAGATTATGGTTCATAAGTGTGGTTGAATTCATCTTGAGACTAAGACTTGTTTAATCATTCATTGTATTTCCGATCTTCGTGACATTATCGATATGATTTCTCTTGAATTATTCTGTGGGATGTTTGATGATTCTCCACCTATGTGTGAGTAATTTCCCTTACGCGTGGGAGCCAGAGATGATTGTTCAGATTTATATGTGCCCATTCTATATGTCATCATTTATGATTATAGCTTAATGATTTTTTTAGTAAGTTCTTTATCTGCAGTGACTGTAATGTATGATGTCCAATTTAAGGGTCGTCCGCTCGGTCATTTGAGGCGCTCGACTATAGATGCACTTACTGCTTGATTTATAAACTCCCCC
>NC_041380.1:484871987-484879940 GCF_002162155.2 Triticum dicoccoides
AACAATGTACATGTTGTGTTGTGTTGAATGTTTAGGTTTACTCGTACTTAGTATTTTCCACAGAGAAAGAAACCCGTAAAAAAATCTTGGTGAGCAGTTTTTGTTTTGCGAGAAGGCCAAGGTCATACTAAAATTGTCTCACCATTAAAATTCATACTTACAAAATTAAAAAAAATAACACATATGTCTTTGGGTACATTGATGTCATATTCTACATGCACTCGACAATGGCATATCGTGGCAAAGCTCAGTGCCGATGGATCTCCAGAACACCCTTGGAGCCAAGGTGTGATTGCTGATGCAATGACTAAGAAGTCACCGGTCGAACCCAAAAGAATCCAGTGACATCGAATTGGAGATCAAATCGTCATCCTAAAGAAAAAAACAAATATGAGGGCTGACCAATCATCGCGGTCTATCCAACATAATCGAGGAGGTCCAACCTTACTAGCTCACCGGCAGAGCCAAACATGCTCATGCTTCGCAAAACAAAGAAGACGGAAGACCAAAACTCGAATGGTCGTCGCCCACTGAACAACACCATTGAAGACTACCTAGCCGAAACATGGACAAAAATGGAGCCAGATCTGGTCCCGGACAATGCTCCACATGCACTCCAAAGACTCTAATCAAAATCATCATAACTACGATAGGTTTGGGAAAAATTATTCCATACGGCTGGTGGCGCCATCGTCTCTGGAGGTTAGACACATAAACTAAGCCCTAATCAAGGTCAGGACAATGCAAACTCCATGGCCAGTCTTGGACTTGACTTATCCGTCCAAAGCTCAACCCAAAAGCCTGAAATGATTTAAATACATACTCCCTCTGTTTGTTTTTAGCTCGCATATAAGATTTGTTTTAAGTCAAATGTAGTAAAGTTTGACTAAGATTATAAGAAAAAAATATCAATATTCACAATATAAAATCAATATCATTAGATGAATATGTTTGGGAACGCAGTAATTTCAAAAAAAAAAATCTATGCACACCCAAGATCTATAATGGTGATGCATAGCAGCGAGAGGGGAACATTTATTTGGATTTTATTGCAATTTTATTTGAATTAGGAAAAATATGTGTTTTTCAAAATTGCATTAGAAGCCCAAATAAATGTTCACTTTGTCCGGAATATTATTAGAGGAACATTAAAATTTATTTCAGGATTTTTGGAGTCCGTTTAGTATTTCTTTTATTTGTTTTTCCGCGTCAGGTTTTTTTTTAAAAGAGAGCACCGACCTAACGGGTCGTGCCCAACTAGGACACCGCCCGGCCGGCTTTTTAAGGCGAGGCCCGAGGCCCACGACGCCGCCAGCTCCGTCTGAACCCTAGCGCCGCCTCCCGCCGCGGCGCCGCCGCGTCGCTTCCCGCCGCCGCCGACCCCGCCCGCCGTCGTCGGAGACCCGCCGCCCGCCGACGCCGAGGTAGCCGCCGCCGCGTTGGTTTTCTTTTTAAAATAACCCTAAATCTAGTTTTTTTAAATAGATCGGTTCGTTCGGTTTTCCGTCGGTTTATTTATTTAGCGGACGTTCATCCGTACGTTCGTTTTAACGAACGTTGTTCGTCGGTTAGTCGCAGACAGCGAACGTTCATTCGTTAACATGTTCGTTAGTTTTTCTTTTTCCAGGGTTTTTCCGTGATTATTTTCGATCGCGATTTCTGCCCTAATCTTCGATCTAGTATATCTTTTCGCTCGTTTATCCAAATCAGGTGAAACAAGCGCCTAGATCTTCGTCTCGCAGTCCTCTTCTGTTTAATCAACTTGAACAAGATTTTGGTACTGTAAAATTTGGCTTTAGTCCAGATTAGTAATCGGATCTTGTTTCTTTCGTAGTTTGTGTTTCATTGCTCCGTTTGATTTGATTCTTTTTGCAAACCGGAGTTCTTCAGTTGAACTTTTTAGTTAGATCTTCTTATTTGAGTTTTCCCCATGCATCTTTGCTTGATTGCTTATGTATGCTATTGTTTGTTTGCGATAGAACACCCGGAGTGTAAAGCGTGCTACTACGAGTCACTAGGTTTTGCAGATCGTCAGGAAGGCAAGTAACACATTGATCATACTCTTTCATACCCAGTTTTTATGCATTAGTTACAATCCTCAAACACTGCATGGTTAGGATGTGATTTAATATGTGAGTTTTGGGAAGTAGTTGATGAGGTAGAACCTATTACCTGTTTCATTATCAAACACTTGGGGGTTCCTTCTACGTTATGCTTATATTGTTATGCTATGCTAGTAGACGTGGATTGGGTTTGAGTGTATCCATGACAGAAGTGAGTTTGTTAATTAATGGTTCAATTCTAAGGTGGCAACTTTAATACACGTCTGGGTGGATTGTTGGTTTTGGGCACCTGGGGTTATACCAGTGTTGTCCTAGGAGATCCCGGGGTTATACCGTGTGATCCTCCTATGGTCCGCCACCCAGGCACAAAGGGATCATAAGATTATTCATGCTAGAAACTTCCGTGTGCAGCCACAAGCTATTATGGGCTCTAGCATAGTTGAGTAGGTTGTCGTGGTTCTAACTCTGACAGTGATGTAGGGGGGTATGTATGGAGAGGCTAGATCTTAGCTATGGAGGAGTTGTAAGCACACGAGGATTACGAGTTCAGGTCCTTCTCGAAGGAAGTAACAGCCCTACGTCTCGGTGCCCAGAGGCGGTCGACTGGATTATGTGTGTATGAATAACAGGGGTGCCAACCCTTGATACTGAGGAGGGGGGTGGCTTATATAGAGTTCGCCAGGCCCCTCCAGCCCTCAGTAATGCAAGGTTTAAAGTACATTAAGACTGGGGGTTACTGGTAACGCCCCTAATAAAGTGCTATGATGACCATAAAAGCTACTTAATGACCAACCGTTTACGTGCAGGGTGACTTTAGATCTCCTGGCAGTCAAGTGGTTGGAATTTGGTCGAGTGATTGCTTCATGGTCGAGTGTCTTGAATCTGTCAAGTAGGATACCTCCAAGTCGATTGAAAGGTGACTTCTTCTAGGGATGTCCTTGGGTAGGATACTTAGGACAGGTCCATGCCCCTATCCTAGGTACATAGCTTCATCATTAGCCCTCGAATGGATCGAGGTTCGAGTGGGGAAGGACTTGGGGATCTTTCCGACTGGTTCTTCATGTTATATGAACGTCTTGTTTTGGATCAATTGTCACGGATGACGTCGTCAACTTCTTTCAGTCGCCTTGATCCATTCTTGGCCTCTTGTCGAGTGAATTTCTTTACTTGTGAAGTTCCGAGTGACGGTGTGAAAGGGATCTTCTGTTTGACGAGTTGTTCCGAGGCCCGCGGATTTTGCGGGATTTGAATTTCGGGAAGCGCGCAGGATGGGGGCGGCCTCAGTAATCGAATGGGATAGGACGGAAGCTCCTCGATCCCCGCGCCACCTTTTTTGCCATGTACCGCGCGCGCGCCCATTGCGGGATTTGACGGGATTGCCTGGGCCTACCAGTCAGCCACTCGGAAGCGGCCTCTTATAAGCTGCCGGCTCGGGACCCACGAACAGTGCGCCTTCACTTTTCCGCCTTCCTTCACAAGATCCTCCATCACCTCCGCTCCCACCTTGGTGCCGTAGGTCTGTTCGAGCTTCGCCGGCGACGATGGTGAAGGAGAAGACATCGGCTCTGGAGCGCGCGAAGAAGGCGGCGGTGCAGGGGAAGGGGAAGAAGTCCGCTCGGGGCAGATCTTCCTCCAGGACTGCTCTGCCCAAGGATTGGATCCAGGGCGACTGGATGTCGTTGGTGATTCGGCAGGATGATCTCGATGATTTGGTCGAGGGGGGATTCATTCCCCACGAATCTGCGCGCCTCCCGGGGAAAGAAGTCGAACCCCAGCCTCTTGATGGTGAGTGCGTCCTCCTCGCCACCCATATCGATCGTGGATTCTCTCTGCCTCCTCATCCTTTTTTTGGAGCTTCTTGAACTTCTTCGGAGCGCAGCTCCATCACTTTACTCCCAATTCTATTGTGTATCTTGTTGCTTTCGTTTCCTTGTGTGAAAACTTCTTGGGTTGCCGCCCCCATTGGGGACTCCTCAAGCACATCTTCACTTGCCGCTCTCAGTCGGTCAAGAAGGCCAAGTCGAGTGACGAACAGACGCAGGTGATCTAGCTGTGCGGGGGTCTGGCGATCCAAATGAGGGGAAAAAGTTCCTTTCCGTCTATCACTTTTCCCGAGTCAGTCCATGGGTGGCAGTCGACTTGGTTTTACTGTAAAGACCAGGTGACCCCAGGACAGTCGACTGGGCTTCCCCCTTTTTCTCTGAATCGAGCACAAAAACCTGCCTCTCTGAAAGTGACGCCGGAGGAAAAGGCGCAAGTCAAGGTGCTGGTCGGTCGAGTGGTTCAGCTTATCCGCGAGGGTGTGACTGGCATGGATTTGTTGGAAGTCTTCCTTCGGAGGCGCATCCAACCGCTTCAGGCCGTGACCACCCGATGTGGCTGTACTCAGGTCTCGAAGACACCACTCGGATTCACCCAGAGGAGGTCACTGACAAGATGTTGGAAGGGTGGCTGTCGAGTATCACAGGGAACAAGGACAACCCCCGAGGAGCCAGGAGGATTACTCCACTTGACCAAACATACGAAGTGGACAAGGTCTGACCTTGCGTTTCCGACTGTGATCTTGCTTTCTTTATTTGTTCTTTTTGGATCAGTGATTGACTTTTGTCTCGTTTGTTGTCCTCTAGCCACTACTGAGATGTACTCGACACCCAATGGAGCACAGGAGCAGGCCGAGGAAGGAGAGGCGAGTGGAGGCGAAAGTGGAGACGAGGGAGAAGAGTGGGAATCTGACGGCGAAGGAGAGGGGGATGACGACGACGACTCCAGTGAAGAGGAGGAGGAAGAAGTCGAACCTCTCCGCTCGGAACGGCGATCCAAGCTTACACACGACCCTGCGCGGGAACGTGGTAAGGCGACTGTCCCTGTTGGGCAGTCGTCGAAGCGCCCTCGGACCTCATCTCCAGCACCGACAGAAAAAGCTCCCAAGCACCCACGCGCGACGCCATCCAAGCCGCCCAAGGCTCTGACCAAGATGAAGATGACTGTCCCCACCATTTCTGGGTAATAGTAAAATTTGTTTTCCTTTGTCGAACGTGACGAGCTCTTGGTTGACTCATTGAATAAGCTGACTGACTTTCGAAATTTGCAGTGCTGCCACCTCAGAGATCTCCGCCAAGGACGATGATCAAGAGATGGAAGACGCTGCTACCTCCAACCCCGGTACGATTACTGATGCTCTGCTTTTAGTCGACTGACGATTTCTTATAATTCCGGTCGATTGGATTTTTCTTGTAGCTCCTCCTCATGTCATTGACCTCCCTGATGATGACGACGAAGTGCCGCTGAGGGCGCGAAGGAACAGGAGGGCGTCGGCTGGCAAGACCCCACAAACTACTTCGGCGCCTGAGGCCGCAGTCCGGGAGGGTGGTGATACCACTCGGGTTTCTGTGACCTTCGCTGAACCTCTGACGAGTGTCCGGTCTTCGACGTCGACTGCAAATCCGCCTTCACTTTTGCCACACACCATGTCCCTGAGGACCAAGTGGGTGCCGCTAAAGAGGCTATACGCCAGGCGGGGATCATGATGGAGCAAGTGAAGGTGGTTCGGGAAGCCAGCCAAGCAGCTTATGATGCGAGCTCAGCTCTTCAGAGCAACGTCCAGGTAAGTCGATTCACCGCTTGTTCTGTTAGGATATGCTATCTGAAGAATCTCTTTTCCGAAGATCTTTATATCTGTACGCCCACTGGGTGTGTCTATTAATCATTTTGATGAGTGGGGGCACGCTAAGTGCACCCACTGGGTGTAGTCCCCGAGACTACGGTGGACTGCTGGTAGTCGACTGTAGTCTTTATATTGTGTTGCTTTAGCTGAACTTCTTCACTCGGTCTGGTCAGGCCATGTCGAATGGAACTATACATGGTCGGCTGTGGGCAGTCGATTTTTTTTGGTCGAACCAGTGGGGGCACGCTGAGTGCACCCACTGAGTGTAGTCCCCGAGACTACTGCCGAATGTTTTTGATTCGGCTGTAGTCTTAGAAACGCCATCATTGTCTCTTGGTTACTCAGAAGCAACTTATCTTGGATGTCTGTCGACTGATTTTTTGCAGAAATCCTGCGAACTTGTGGCTCGCTACACTGAGTTGGAGAACAAACAGATCCAGCTGAACCTTGCCTTGAAGCTTGCTCAGGAGAACTTGCATAAGGCGAGGGACGAAGCAAAAGGTATGGCTGGTGAGCTTTTGTCGACTGTCCTTTCTTTCTGGTCGTCCTCGATGTTGATCTCACTTGCTGTTTCGCAGACAAAATGGAGGAGGCTCTGAAGAAGAAGTATCAAGACCTTGCCGAAGCGCAGAAGGAGGCCCTAAACAGAACGAAGCTTGCTGAAGAAAAACTGGCTTCAGTCGGTACTCTTGAAAAGGAAAACTCCAGGCTGAAAACTGCTCTCGACGCGGCTAATCGAGAGGCCAGCCGTCTGAAGAATGGCAATATAGCTCTAAATGACAAGGCAAGTGAACTGGCGGGGAAGAGGAACGATCTGGAGGCTTATCTCGGTGGACTCGCCAAGAAGCTGTTCGTCATGCTCGAGGGTAATTACTCCGGCCCGACTGACTTGCAGTTACCAAATCTGCGTAGAGCCACTGACTTATCCTTGAATTGTGTT
Source organism: Triticum dicoccoides (assembly GCF_002162155.2). NCBI lineage: Eukaryota > Viridiplantae > Streptophyta > Magnoliopsida > Poales > Poaceae > Triticum > Triticum dicoccoides. The sequence continues at coordinate 484,878,655 of NC_041380.1, forward strand.
TACAGAATTCTGCCAGAACTTTGAAGAGGAGACCAGTCGAGTGGAGACAGACTTGGACCCCATCAATTCTCCAGTGAAGGACGAGGCTGCTATGAACGTGCTCTGACTGGAATCTCGTGTTGCCGGCGTTGTTGACTATCTTGCTCGGTTGAAGGTTGCGATGTCACGGATCGACACGTCGCTCTGGCCTAGGACGACGCTTCAGAATGACCTCGAGTCCCTAATGACTCGACTGAATGAAGTCCCAGGTCGAGTGGCGGAATGGAAGAAATCTTCTGCTAGATGTGGCGCTGACGTCGCTCTGTCTCTGGTCCGCGTCCACTGCATGGAGGCACGAGAAGAAAAGTTGGCCGCCATCCAAGTTGCCAATACCAGGAAGCACAACTTTCAAGACTTCATGGAGACTTTCATTGTTGCTGCCACTCGCATTGCAGACGGGATCGACTTGGACAAGTTCGTTGCCCTTTCCAGTCCTCCACATGAGGAATAAAAAACTTTTATGCTTCACTTTAAATTTGCCTCGGAATGCCGAGTGGATTTTGTAACCGTTAAACTCTGTCGAGCTGGAGGCTTGAGTACTTTGATCTGCGGTCTAGAACCTTTGGATCTTATCTAAACTTGATTTATCGTTGAATATCTTCATGAATTATCTGTCGAGTGGAACTTGTTCTTCACTCGAAATAACTTTGTATTTGTGGTGCAACTCCGAAGGAGAAGGTAGCAGTCGATTTGCACCTCGTCGTCCTTGCGGATTGGGATGTGTTCCGTACTTAGGCGAGCACTGGGCTGCAGCTAAGCCTCCGAGTGGAAGGTCTGCTCTCCACTCGGTAGGATTTTAAAAACTTAGGTGAGTACTGGACTGCAGCTAAGCCCCCGAGTGGGAGGTCTGCTATCCACTTGGTAGGATTTTTTCAAACTTAGGCGAGTACTGGACTGCAGCTAAGCCCCCGAGTGGGAGGTCTGCTCTCCACTCGGTAGGGTTTTTTCAAACTTAGGCGAGTACTGGACTGCGGCTAAGCCCCTCGAGTGGGAGGTCTGCTCACCACTCGTTAGGATTTTTAAATACTTAGGCGAGCACTGGGCTGCAGCTAAGCCTCCGGGTGGGAGGTTTGCTCACCACTCGGTAGGATTTTTAAACACTTAGGCGAGCACTGGGCTGCAGCTAAGCCTCCGAGTGGGAGTCTGGCTCACCACTCGGTAGGATTTTTAAACACTTAGGCAAGCACTGGGCTGCAGCTAAGCCCCCGAGTGGGAGGTTTGCTCTCCACTCGGTAGGATTTTTAAAC
>NC_041380.1:484880358-484911792 GCF_002162155.2 Triticum dicoccoides
GAGCACTGGGCTGCAGCTAAGCCTCCGAGTGGGAGCCTGGCTCACCACTCAGTAGGATTTTTAAACACTTAGGCGAGCACTGGGCTGCAGCTAAGCCTCTGAGTGGGAGGTTTGCTCTCCACTCGGTAGGATTTTTAAACACTTAGGCGAGCACTGGGCTGCAGCTAAGCCTCCGAGTGGGAGTCTGGCTCACCACTCGGTAGGATTTTTAAACACTTAGGTGAGCACTGGGCTGCAGCTAAGCCTCCGAGTGGGAGGTTTGCTCTCCACTCGGTAGGATTTTTAAACACTTAGGCGAGCACTGGGCTTAAAGAAGGAGAAGATGTCTTAAGCTTTGCTCTAGCCTACAACATGATTGTAGCTAACACCCTCTTTAGAGAGAGAGAATCACATCTGGTGACTTTTAGTAGTGGCCAACACTCTAGCCAGATTGATTTCATCCTCTCGAGAAGAGAAGATAGGCGTGCGTGCCTAGACTGTAAGGTGATACCTGGGGAGAGTGTTGTACCCCAGCATAAGCTGGTGGTTGCTGACTTCCGCTTTCGGATTCGTGTCCAGCGGGATAAGCGTGCCAAGGTCGCTAGAACAAAGTGGTGGAAGCTCAAGGGGGAGGTAGCTCAGGTGTTCAAGGAGAGGGTATTTAAGGAGGGCCCTTGGAAGGAAGGAGGGGATGCGGACAATGTGTGGATGAAGATGGCGACTTGCATTCGTAAGGTGGCCTCGGAGGAGTTTGGAGTGTCCAGGGGAAGGAGAAGCGAAGATAAGGATACCTGGTGGTGGAATGATGATGTCCAGAAGGCGCTTAAAGAGAAGAAAGATTGCTTCAGACGCCTATACCTGGATAGGAGTGCAGACAACATAGAGAAGTACAAGATGGCGAAGAAGGCCGCAAAGCGAGCTGTTGGTGAAGCAAGGGGTCGGGCATATGAGGACCTCTACCAACGGTTAGGCATGAAGGAAGGTGAAAGGGACATCTATAAGATGGCTAAGATCCGGGAGAGGAAGACGAGGGATATTGGCCAAGTCAAATGCATCAAGGACGGAGCAGGCCAACTCTTGGTGAAGGACGAAGAGATTAAGCATAGATGGCGGGAGTACGTCGACAAGCTGTTCAATGGGGAGAATGAGAGTTCTACCATTGAACTGAATGACTCCTTTGATGAGACCAGCATGCATTTTGTGCGGCGCATCCAGGAGTCTGAGGTGAAGGAGGCTTTAAAAAGGATGAAAGGAGGCAAGGCGATGGGCCCTGATTGTATCCCCATTGAGGTGTGGAAAGGTCTCGGGGACATAGCGATAGTATGGCTAACCAAGCTTTTCAACCTCATTTTTCGGGCAAACAAGATGCCAGAAGAATGGAGACGGGGTATATTAGTACCAATCTTCAAGAACAAGGGGGATGTTCCGAGTTGTACTAATTACCGTGGAATTAAGCTGATGAGCCATACAATGAAGCTATGGGAGAGAGTCATTGAGCACCGCTTAAGAAGAATGACAAGTGTGACCAAAAATCAGTTTGGTTTCATGCCTGGGAGGTCGACCATGGAAGCCATTTTCTTGGTACGACAACTTATGGAGAGATATAGGAAGCATAAGAAGGACTTGCATATGGTGTTCATTGACTTGGAGAAGGCCTATGATAAGATACCGCGGAATGTCATGTGGTGGGCCTTGGAGAAACACAAAGTCCCAGCAAAGTACATTACCCTCATCAAGGACATGTACAATAATGTTGTGACAAGTGTTCAAACAAGTGATGTCGACACCGATGACTTCCCGATTAAGATAGGACTGCATCAGGGGTCAGCTTTGAGCCCTTATCTTTTTGCATTGGTGATGGATGAGGTCATAAGGGGTATACAAGGAGATATCCCATGGTGTATGCTCTTTGCGGATGATGTGGTGCTAGTTGACGATAGTCGGACGGGGGTAAATAGGAAGTTAGAGTTATGGAGACAAACCTTGGAATCGAAAGGGTTTAGGCTTAGTAGAACTAAAACCGAGTACATGATGTGCGGTTTCAGTACTACTAGCTGTGAGGAGGAGGAGGTTAGCCTTGATGGCCAGGTGGTACCTCGGAAGGACACCTTTCGGTATTTGGGGTCAATGTTGCAGGAGGATGGGGGTATTGATGAAGATGTGAACCATCGAATCAAAGCCGGATGGATGAAGTGGTGCCAAGCTTCTGGCATTCTCTGTGACAAGAGAGTGCCACAAAAGCTAAAAGGCAAGTTCTACAGGATGGCGGTTCGACCCGCAATGTTGTATGGCGCGGAGTGTTGGCCGACTAAAAGGCGACATGTTCAACAGTTAGGTGTGGCGGAGATGCGTATGTTGAGATGGATGTGTGGCCACACGAGGAAGGATCGAGTCCGGAATGATGATATATGAGATAGAGTTGGGGTAGCACCAATTGAGGAGAAGCTTGTCCAACATCGTTTGAGATGGTTTGGGCATATTCAGCGCAGGCCTCCAGAAGCTCCACTGCATAGCGGACGGCTAAAGCGTGCGGAGAATGTCAAGAGAGGGCGGGGTCGACCGATTTTGACATGGGAGGAGTCCGTTAAGAGAGACCTGAAGGATTGGAGTATCGACAAAGAGCTAGCTATGGACAGGGGTGCGTGGAAGCTTGCTATCCATGTGCCAGAGCCATGAGTTGGTTGCGAGATCTTATGGGTTTCACCTCTAGCCTACCCCAACTTGTTTGGGACTAAAGGCTTTGTTGTTGTTGTTTGTAGGCGAGCACTGGGCTGCAGCTAAGCCTCCGAGTGGGAGTCTGGCTCACCACTCGGTAGGATTTTTAAACACTTAGGCGAGCACTGGGCTGCAGCTAAGCCTCCGAGTGGGAGTCTGGCTCACCACTCGACAGGATTTTTAAACACTTAGGCGAGCACTGGACTGCAGCTAAGCCTTCGAGTGGGAGTCTAGCTCGCCACTCGGTAGGATTTTTAAACACTTAGGCGAGCACTGAGCTGCAGCTAAGCCTCCGAGTGGGAGTCTGGCTCGCCACTTGATAGGATTTTTTTTACAAATTTAGGCAAAATGGATTCGCAGCTAAGCCACCCACTGGGGGATTTCACACGCAAACAAAAGCAACAACAATTATAGGAAAATTTGTAACACTCTTGTCTTTGATAAATAGACTACAGAAGTTTTTCTTATTACATCTCATCCGAGTGAGAATTCAAGTGTGAAAGGGGCGGAGCAGTTCTGCATTCCAAGCTCGTGGCTCATCGATCTGGCGATCGACATTGTAAAGGTGATACGCTCCATTGTGGAGGACTCTGGTGACGATGAAGGGACCTTCCCAAGTAGGAGCGAGCTTGTGTGGTTTCTGTTGATCCACTCGGAGGACCAAATCTCCTTCTTGGAAGCCTCGACTCTTCACATTTCTGGCATGGAATTGACGCAAGTCTTGCTGATAAATGGTCGATCGGATCATAGCTATTTCTCTTTCTTCTTCCAGGAGGTCGACTGCGTCTTGTCGGGCTTGTTTTGCTTCATCTTCGGTATAAAGCTCGACTCGGGGTGCATTGTGAAGTAGATCACTCGGCAGGACTGCTTCCACTCCGTAAACCGGAAAGAACGGAGTTCTTCCAGTCGACCGATTTGGGGTAGTCCTCAATCCCCACAGAACCGACGGAAGCTCGTTGACCCAAGCACCTGCTGCGTGCTTGAGATCACGCATCAGCTGAGGCTTTAGTCCTTTGAGAATCAGACCATTTGCCCTTTCTGCTTGTCCATTCGACTGGGGGTGGGCGACCGATGCGTAGTCGACTCGTGTGCCTTGAGAGGCGCAAAAAACTCTGAACTTGTCTGAATCAAAGTTTGACCCATTGTCGGTGATGATGCTATGCGGAACTCCATATCTGAATGTTAACTCTCTGACGAAACTGATAGCAGTGCAAGCATCAAGATTCTTGATAGGCTTAGCTTCAATCCATTTGGTAAACTTGTCGACTGCCACAAGCACATGTGTGAAACCGCTCCTGCCTGTTCTCAGTGGACCAACCATGTCCAGTCCACAAACAGCGAAGGGCCAGACGAGTGGAAAGGTCTTCAGGGCTAATGCAGGCTTGTGCGACATGTTGGAGTAGAACTGGCACCCTTCACACTTGTCGACTATCTCTTTTGCCATTTCATTCGCTCTTGGCCAGTAAAATCCCGCTCGGTATGCTTTAGCCACAATGGTCCGAGAGGACGCATGATGACCACAGGTCCCCGAGTGGATATCATCAAGGTTTATCTGACCTTCTTCTGGTGTTATACACTTCTGACCAACCCCAGTCGCGCTTTCTCTATACAACTGTCCCTTTATGACTGTAAAGGCCTTGGATCGACGGACGATCTGTCGAGCCTCTTCTTCGTCCTCCGAGAGTTCCTTTCTCAGGATATACGCGATGTACGGTATCGTCCAGTCAGGGGTGATTGCCAAAACTTCCATGATTAGGTCGACCACTGCCGGAATTTCAACTTTAGTCGGATCTGTGGCACTCTTTGGCTGCGGGGCTTCATCTGTAAAAGGATCTTCTTGGACTGATGGCGAGTGGATGTCTTCCAAAAACGCATTGCTGGGGATGGCTTCTCTCTTGGAGTCTATCTTTGCCAAATCATCAGCCGCTTGATTTTTCAGTCGGGGGATGTGATGAAGCTCTAACCCCTCGAATTTCTTCTCTAACTTTCTCACTGCATTGCAATAACCAGTCATAGCTGGACTTCTGACATCCCATTCTTTCATCACCTGATTAACCACCAAACCTGAGTCGCCATAGACCATGAGGCAATGGACGCCGAGTGAAATGGCCATGCACAACCCATACAAAAGTGCTTCATATTCTGCTTCGTTATTGGAGGAATCGAAGTGAATCTGGAGAACATATCTGAGCTTATCTCCTCGGGGGGAAACCAATACTACCCCAGCACTGGAACCATTCAGCATCTTAGATCCATCGAAGAACATGGTCCAGTGCTCCGAGTGAACTTGAGTCGGAAGTTGCTGTTCGATCCACTCGGCGATGAAATCTGCAATTGCTTGGGACTTGATAGCTTTCTTTGCCTCAAACTTGATATCTAGGGGAAGAAGTTCAATCGCCCATTTCGCCACTCGACCAGTTGCATCTCTGTTGTGCAAAATATCTGATAGTGGAGCGTCGCTGATGACTGCAATGGAATGATCAGAGAAGTAATGTGCAACCTTCTTCGTGGTCATATAAATCCCATATACAAGCTTCTGGTAATAAGGATATCTTTGCTTTGAAGGAGTCAAAACTTCAGAAACATAATATACTGGGCGCTGAACTTTGAAGGCCTTTCCTTCTTCTTCCCGCTCGACCGTAAGTACTGTACTGACAACTTGTCCTGTGGCTGCAATGTAAATCAGCAAAGGCTCCTTGCCTATTGGGGCAGCAAGCGCCGGCTGGGTGGAGAGCAGAGCTTTGAGCTCTGTAAACGCTGCATCAGCTTCTGGAGTCCACTCGAACTTGTCGGACTTCTTCATCAGTCGGTAAAGAGGCAATGCCTTTTCACCGAGGCGAGAGATGAATCGACTTAAAACGGCCAAGCATCCTGTAAGCTTCTGGATGTCATGCACACGCACAGGACATTTCATCTGGAGTATAGTACCAATTTTTTCAGGATTGGCGTCGATCCCCCGTTCGGAAACGAGAAAACCGAGTAACTTCCCACCTGGAACTCTGAACGTGCACTTTGACGGATTGAGCTTGATATCATACCTCCTGAGGTTGGCAAAGGTTTCAACAAGGTCAGTCAGCAGGTCGGAACCCTTCCGTGACTTGACCACAATATCATCCATGTATGCCTCCACATTCCGACTGATTTGAGTGAGCAAACACTTCTGAATCATCCTCATGAACGTGGCTCCGGTATTCTTGAGGCTGAACGGCATGGTGACATAACAGAAGCACCCGAATGGAGTGATGAAAGATGTTTTGATCTCGTCGGGCCCGTACAGACGGATCTGATGGTACCCGGAATAGGCATCTAGGAAAGACAAACGCTCACATCCCGCAGTCGAGTCGACTATCTGGTCGATGCGGGGGAGAGGAAAATGATCTTTCGGGCAGGCCTGATTGATATGCTTGAAATCAATGCACATGCGAAGTGACTTGTCCTTCTTGGGGACCATGACAACATTGGCGAGCCACTCGGAGTGCTAAATTTCTCGGATGAACTCCGCTGCTAAGAGCCGAGCCACCTCCTCACCAATGGCCTTCCTCTTCTGGACGGCGGACCATCGAAGATGTTCTTTCACAGGTTTAAATTTTGGGTCGACTCGTAGACGGTGCTCAGCCAGCCCCCTGGGAACTCCGGGCATGTCAGCAGGCTTCCATGCGAAGATGTCCTAGTTCTCACGGAGGAACTGGATGAGCGCTTCTTCCTATTTGGAGTCGACCGTCGTTGAGATGTGAGTCGGAGCAGCGTTTGGATCGGTCGGGTGAATGTGAACTGCCTTCGTTTCACCGGACGACTGAAAAGCTGATTCTGAAGCAGGCTTCTTAGCTCGTAGCAACTCACTCGGATCTGCAGTCTTCTGATACTCTTGCAGCTCGACCACCGCCATCTGAGTGTCAGCAATCTTTGAGCCTTTCTGAAAACACTCTTCTGCTTTCTTCCGATTGCCTGTAACAGTGATCACACCTTTGGGACCAGGCATCTTCAATTTGAGATACACATAACATGGTTGAGCCATGAAGCGTGCATAAGCTGGCCTGCCAAAATAGCGTGATAAGCACTTTGGAAATCCACAACTTCGAATGTCAACTTTTCCTTGCGGTAATTCTTGGAATCACCGAAAACCACATCAAAAGCAATTTGGCCGAGTGACTCGGCTTTCTTCCCAGGAATGACTCCATGGAAACTCATGTTACTGGTGCTGAGCCTGGACATCGGAATGCCCATCCCTTTCAATGTTTCTGCGTATAGTATGTTCAAACCGCTGCCTCCATCCATCAGGACTTTGGTCAGTCGAGTGCCTTCGACAACTGGGTCGACCACCAGAGCTTGCCTCCCAGGGGTGGCAATGTGCGTAGGGTGATCAGACTGGTCGAATGTGATGGCAGTCTGGGACCACTTCAGATAATTGGGTGTTGCCGGAGCAACCATATTTACCTCACGGTTAATAATCTTCAGTCAACTTTTGCTCTCAACATCAGCAAAAATCTTCAGGGTGGAATTGACCTGGGGGTACCCATCGTCACTATCTTCCTTGTCCTCAACTTTGTCCGACTCATTTTCCTTATCTTTGGACTGCTTGCCCTGAAACTGCTGGATCGGAAGCCGACACTGTCGAGTGGTATGCTTTGGGTAAATGAGTTTACCCTCTTCATTTTTCTTGGTGTGGATGTGACACGGTAGATCCAAAACATCATTTCCATCTTGGTCTTTAACTTTCTTGGGGTTCCAAGGTCCTCTGGGTTTTCCCTTAAATTTTCCCTGGGTTACGGCCAGGGCCTCCCCAGGAGCGGCTGGCTCGGCTTTCCGCTTTTGTTTCCGACTGGAATTTCCTCCGGTTTCCTGGGCGACTGCTTTATGCTTGCCACTCCGGAGTCGATCCTCATCTTCACCATTAGCGTATTTGGTGGAAATCTCCATCATCCCATTCAGAGACATCTCTCCGGTTCGATCGAACTTCAGATTCAATTCTCTGTACTTAACGCCTTCTTTAAAGGCACAAACTGCTTGATGATCTGGTACATTTTCAACTGTGTGATGCAATGTGATCCACCTCTGAATGTAATCCCTCAGAGTTTCATTCGGTTTCTGCATGCAAGACCGCAATTCCGTAAGGCCTGCAGGTCGCTTGCATGTTCCTTCAAATGTGGTGACAAACACTCGGGAGAGATCCTCCCAAGTGTAAATGCTGCTGGGTGCTAACTGATTTAGCCACGCTCTGGCCGAGCCTTCTAACATGAGAGGCAGGTGCTTCATGGCTACCTCATCGTTCCCACCGCCAATCTGGACAGCCACTCGGTAATCTTTGAGCCAAGTATCGGGCTTGGACTCACCGGTGAACTTACTAACTCCAGTCGCCAACCTGAAGTTGGGAGGAATTACAGCGGCTCTGATGGCTCGACTGAAACACTCTGGCCCTGAAACATGTACTCTGCTACTGGTAGGCGCATCTCTGTCGTGGCCTTCTCGGTGAGCTCTATTCATGTCGACCAAACCTTGAACGAGAATGGATCTCGCATCAAAGCCTGGTTCCCTGGGATCGACTGGAATTCTCCGCCCAACACTATGAGGGCGTCTGTCCATCTGTTGTCGAGGCACATATGATCCACTCCTCGGGGGAGGGGTTGGCACTCGACGTCGATCATCACGATCGAATCGGTGATCATACTGCTCATTCCTTCTGTACTGATCACGCCGGTCTTCACGTCCCTCACGCCTCGGAGGCGATCTTGGGCTGTGAGCCGACTGGACTGTATCCGCTGCAACAGATCGACTGTGGATCCTGTTCCGCGACTAAGAAACAGCGGAATTCTGGTCTCCCGCTGCCCGGAGCAACGCTCTGATTTGCAACAAGCCTCTGCCAGCCTCTGACTGGGAGGGCTGAATCGACTCTGCTATACGGGCTGCAGCCGCCAAATTCTGAATCGAAGTATGATATACCTGCGGGGGCAGAAAGAGTTGACGTCGACTGGATTCTGGAGCCCGTTGACGCGCTCGCCCATCGAGTATTCGCTGGAGATTCTCCAGTCGAGTGTGCTCGGCCAAGTTAGCCAAGCGCGCTTCCTCCAAGGCTCGGGCCTCGGGGGTTTCTCCAACGATAGGAGTGTGGAGTGCATCCATGTTCCGGCAGTGAAGTTCCTCCCGCTGCAACGACGTGAGAGGCTCGTGGAGATACTCCTCGTGAGGACGCGATGGGTCGCCCCCATCCGCGCCTCCATCAGCGCGGGGGAAACCGGGAAGACTGTGTGGCCCATCGATCACCAGAACCTCTGCAGCTGGGTCACTGCTGTCGCGTTCGTATGCAGTCTCTGTGGAGCCAGTCGAACAGGCCGTAGAGGGATTTGTCGGGCTCGATTGCCGTGACTTGTGGGGTGGCCGACTGGCGGGCTACCGCATGCCTCACCCACCTCTGAAGCCTCGACCGACCAGAGCGCTTGCGCCGGCGAGAAACAGGGCGGGGAGATGCCACGGGAGCCGACCGATACTGGGTCGACGGCTGCCGCAGGAGGACACCACGGACGCATATGCGCGAAAGTGCGTCGCCCCGCGGACAGGGAGCGTCTCGACGTCGAGTGGAGCCTCCTGAAGCCAAGCGGAGTCATCGACGATGAACGTGAGCGCGCCGAGACGGATCTCGCGGCCCTCCACCAAAGCTTCGCTCGAAACCATGATCAAGGAGATCGAAAAAAATCGCAACTTCTCAAACTAGGTGCTAAGACTCCTAGCCCCACGGTGGGCACCAACTGTCGTGGTTCTAACTCTGACAGTGATGTAGGGGGGTATGTATGGAGAGGCTAGATCTTAGCTATGGAGGAGTTGTAAGCACACGAGGATTACGAGTTCACACCCTTTTCGGAGGAAGTAACAGCCCTACGTCTCGGTGCCCAGAGGCGGTCGACTGAATTATGTGTGTATGAATAACAGGGGTGCCAACCCTTGATACTGAGGAGGGGGGTGGCTTATATAGAGTTCGCCAGGCCCCTCCAGCCCTCAGTAATGCAAGGTTTAAAGTACATTAAGACTGGGGGTTACTGGTAACGCCCCTAATAAAGTGCTATGATGACCATAAAAGCTACTTAATGACCGACCGTTTGCGTGTAGGGTGACTTTAGATCTCCTGGCAGTCGAGTGGTTGAAATTTGCTCGAGTGATTGCTTCGTGGTCGAGTGTCTTGAATCTGTCGAGTGGGATACCTCCAAGTCGATTGAAAGGTGACTTCTTCTAGGGATGTCCTTGGGTAGGGTACTTAGGACAGGTCCATGCCCCTATCCTAGGTACATAGCTTCATCATAGGTTGCATGACCTCTTTCAGTGGTAGGCTAGCAGATGTAGGGGATGTAGGTTGGTACTGTCTACCCGGGGTTAGAGTTAATGCTTCTGAAAGACTGTGTCTCGGTCATCTGTTTCTCAAACACCATGTAGTGCGAGAAATCCAACGGAGGAGATCGAGTCTTGTGGGAAAAAGTGCGCAAACCTCTGCAGAGTGTACAAATTAATCATGATTAGTCGTGTCCCCGGTTATGGACAAACTTGAGTATCTGGTTCTTGGATTATCATATGGATCTCATCACTCTAAATTAATTTGTTGGGTTGATAATTACTTTTAGTTGGGATTGAGATGGGTGTACCATTCTCAATGTTTCAACCATCATGATAGTTAAATAAAGTATATTCCTTTATCGTGGGGAAAAATTGGCTTTTCGCAAAAACATTATAACCATAGAGTCTCCACCAGCCAAATATGCATGTAGTGATAGCCTTTACCTGTTCATTGCTTTACTTTGTTATATTGCCAGCATATTCCATGTGCTGACCCATTTTTGGGCTGCAACATATCATGTTGCAGACTTTTCAGACGAGGAGTAAGATGTGATAGGTCGTTTGTCATGCACTCAGCTATGCCGTTGGAGTTGATGGACTCACTTTATCTTCCAAGCCTTCCACTGTTATCTTATTTAGATGACCTTAAGCCATGTTTATTGTAATAAGTTCTCTCTTGAGACATTCGATGTAATAAGTGTGTGATTGCTACTCTGTTATAAATCCTTCGAGTACTGTTTGTGTCAGCATTACTGATCCAGGGATGACACTGAACATAGAGACTTGACCGCCTGAGGTCGGGTTGCTACATGCTTCTTCTTGAGCGCCTCAAAAGCCTCTTGACGCTGCTTCTGCGCGCTTCGTAGGCTTGGCAATGTTCATCCGATAGTTCATCAAGGCCGGGCTTAATGATGTTATCAGCGCTAACTTCTCAGGGCTTGGGGAGATCCGACATGGTTGATGATGATTCTTGATCTTTCCTCCCCAACGGAGTCGCCAAAAAGTATGTTCGCACACGAATACGTCACCGTGTACCCTCGAAGCCGGGGGTGATGCACCGCAACTCACGTCGAGGGAGACCCGCCGGAAGCGCGGTACGCAAGACAACCGGCGGGCGCTTTTGTACACCCGAAACCCCACACGCCCGAGAGGGACCCCATCAGGGCGCGCGACGGCTATAGGCTGCCCTAGGTCGGCCTGACCGCCCCTAGGGCCTCGAGGTTCGCCGCCCTGCAACAAGAAGAACGAACGAAGAACGAGAGGAAGAAGAACAAAGGGAGAAGGTAAAGATAAAGATAAAAGATGATAGATTGATTGTTCGATTTTGTGTTGTTCTTCAATCGGTCGTCACCCCTTACATATATATGAGGCGACTGGATTTCCCGTACAAGACATCAAAAGTTAACCTAATTCAGAATACGAGGGCCGGAACTTCCGGTCAGCCCGGAACTTCCGGGCTAAAATTACATCAAGTAGCCCTCTTGTACAGCTCCTGCAGGTCGCACATGGCCTCGGATCGCGATGGTCCAAAAAGGAAAGTTGTAGATCTTGCAATGGAGAAAAACTCTTTAGTTGATCACTTTTTCATCCGAGGATCTTGACGTCGAAATCGGCCCCACAAATCTACAAATAATATTAAAATTCTAGTTTCTAGGACCGCGTGCAAACTTTCGGTTTAGCCCGGAAATTTTGTCCGAAACTTCCGGGCTAAAATTTTACAGCATACTATTTTGCCTTTAACTTTTGCATACGAAGTCTGATCTAGACCTTTTTTATATCAAAATCGATCGTTTCGACGAGGCGAAGACAATCTGTGTAGAAACTTTTCTCATATGAGGCCATCTTGGTGGCGTAATCAGCCGAATAGTATTCTGAATGCAAAATCCGAGTACTTCAAACACAACTTCGGCCTTAGAGATGAGACCGCATGGCTATGGCCCAAATATCAAAATTTCTCCTTTTGACTATACGGAACTTTCTCATTTTGAATACTTCTTCATTTGAGGCCATCTTAATTAAGTTCTTGGCCATGCCAAAATTTGGTGTTAACACTACTCTCACACATGCTAGAAAATCTGAATTTTCATATGGAGAAAGCACATGAGAGTGTCTGTAATCGATGCAAATACATTGGTGAAGTGCTTCAGGTGCTTAATTTAGCATCAACGCTATTGGCTTATACTCCCTTCGTCCGGAAAAATTTGATCCAAACTTGTCATTTGAGGGACAAGCTTTTTCAGACGGGACAAGCTTTTTCGAACCGAGGAAGTATCAAGCATCGTAGCAATCAACTTAAACCATTCCTTGCTGATAAGATCGAAGATTCATGGCCAACATGCATGGCACCACCATAGCAGCACTGATATATTTTCTTTTGAGGGGTCTATGGCCCACTGCCCCATGTATGCCTACACTTGGGCTACAAAGCATGTCATGTAAATACATGGTTTTAATATAAATTGTATGTACAATGGACATACAAATTCAGTCTCATGTGTTCTACTACTTCCGCAAGGATGGTAACAGTGCTACACATTGTGTTGTTCGGGTCGTATCTTCAAGGCATTGCACGCAATGATATACTACTACGATATGCAGGGCCGGTCCTGAGATTTTGGGGGCCCGGGGCGAAATAAAATTTGGGGCCCTTAATATAAACATTATAGCAATAATAATAAATACAAAAATTCTAAAGCGCTAACATGCTCGTATGCCCTGTCGCGCAACGCGATCTACCACATTGCGCGAGCATGATCCTGTCGTTACAATATGTTGCTTGACCGATAAAAATCAATTTACAGGCGATACGAGTGAAAAAATGGATGAGCAACTATGCTTGCGTCTACTCCATCCAACAACTAAAATCTTTTGAGTTAGTTGAAGCTAAAAGATTTTCTAGGACATTTTTAGCGTCCAGCGTAGCGCTAGCCTCTCGTCAAATATGTGTGTGAGAGCAAAATCTTTTTGGGACGCCCTGCAACACTTCATGCATGAACGCAAAGGGAAACCCTTGGATCAAACGGAAACGAGGCATAACTAACCGAAAGGAAATCCACATTGGCGCTAGTGATCAAACGGAAACGAGGCATAACCAAAAGGAAATCCACATTGGCGCTAGTGATCAAACGGAAACGAGGTATAACCGAAACGAACTCCACATTGGCGCTCGCTACTAGCGTTCACGTTGTACATGCAGGGCCGGCCCTGAGGGGGGGCAGGGGGGGGCGGCCGCCCCGGGCCCCCAAAATCAAGGGGCCCCTCCCCAGACGCGCAGGTAGCCCATGGGCCATTGCCTAGAGAGGTAGGCGAGGGGCGCAGCAAAGCTTCGATCACGCAGAGGCAACCTTCGCAAGCATTCCTCTGATCGGGCAAACGCTGCCTTCCTCCGATCCTTAATTGCCCAGTTTGCTGATTCCTATCCCCCAACGAGTAGTACTAATTTTTCCTTTCCAAACTCTTCAGACGGCGAGGCGGTCTCAAAGCCGAGGCGACCTCTATTCCGAGTCCTGGATCGCTGGACGTGCACATCCTCGAGCGCCTGCCGCCGGAGTCAGAAGTCGGTCCAGCGTCGAGCGCTGATGATCGATGCCGATCCGATCTATCCCAGGTGCTCTGTATTTGCAGTTACATATTCTCCACACACACGTATATTGCTAATTAAGTAATTTACTTCAGCATACAGATTGCGTACTTTGCATTGTTCATTCATCACATTTTTTAAAAAAAAGAGAGCGTCCTCTTCGTTTTCATTTAACTAAAATCACAATGTTCTTACAGTACCTTCACCGCTTCACCACATGTATCTTTTGAAGTATAGATGTTCATTATATTAGGGCATGTACAACGTGAACGCTAGTAGCGAGCGCCAATGTGGAGTTCGTTTCGGTTATACCTCGTTTCCGTTTGATCACTAGCGCCAATGTGGATTTCCTTTTGGTTATGCCTCGTTTCCGTTTGATCACTAGCGCCAATGTGGATTTCCTTTCGGTTAGTTATGCCTCGTTTCCGTTTGATCCAAGGGTTTCCCTTTGCGTTCATGCATGAAGTGTTGCAGGGCGTCCCAAAAAGATTTTGCTCTCACACACATATTTGACGAGAGGCTAGCGCTACGCTGGACGCTAAAAATGTCCTAGAAAATCTTTTAGCTTCAACTAACTCAAAAGATTTTAGTTGTTGGATGGAGTAGACGCAAGCATAGTTGCTCATCCATTTTTTCACTCGTATCGCCTGTAAATTGATTTTTATCGGTCAAGCAACATATTGTAACGACAGGATCATGCTCGCGCAATGTGGTAGATCGCGTTGCGCGACAGGGCATACGAGCATGTTAGCGCTTTAGAATTTTTGTATTTATTATTATTGCTATAATGTTTATATTAAGGGCCCCAAATTTTATTTCGCCCCGGGCCCCCAAAATCTCAGGACCGGCCCTGTGTACATGCCCTAATATAATGAACATCTATACTTCGAAAGATACATGTGGTGAAGCGGTGAAGGTACTGTAAGAACATTGTGATTTTAGTTAAATGAAAACGAAGAGGACGCTCTCTTTTTTTTAAAAAATGCGATGAATGAACAATGCAAAGTACGCAATCTGTATGCTGAAGTAAATTACTCAATTAGCAATATACGTGTGTGGAGAATATGTAACTGCAAATACAGAGCACCTGGGATAGATCGGATCGGCATCGATCATCAGCGCTCGACACTGGACCGGCGTCTGACTCCGGCGGCAGGCGCTCGAGGATGTGCACGTCCAGCGATCCAGGACTCGAAATAGAGATCGCCTCGGCTTTGAGATCGCCTCGCCGTCTGAAGAGTTTGGAAAGAAAAAATTAGTACTACTCGTTGGAGGATAGGAATCAGCAAACTGGGCAATTAAGGATCGGAGGAAGGCAGCGTTTGCCCGATCAGAGGAATGCTTGCCTCTTTCTGAGGAACGAAGGTTGCCTCTGCGTGATCGAAGCTTTGCTGCGCCCCTCGCCTACCTCTCTAGGCAATGGCCCATGGGCTACCTGCGCGTCTGAGGAGGGGCCCCTTGATTTTGGGGGCCCGGGGCGGCCGCCCCCCCTGCCCCCCCTCAGGGCCGGCCCTGACGATATGAGCATGCGTTCGAGCTAGTGCATCTTTTCTTTCATCTCCCCCAATCCCCTAATCATGGCAGTGGTAAAAAAAAAGGTTGATGCTTCTTCTGGCACAAGAACATTCTAAAATCTAACAAAACAATGGAGCACGTGCGCTTTGGGAGCAAAAAGCAGAGCGCATGCACACCAGACACCACGCGCCGCCCACGTCCGGATTCCGCTGACGCGAGCGCCGTACCAGCCGGATCCCCGGCCGGCGGCCGTGGGCCTTGTGGGCCAACGCTCTTCGAGGATAAGATCGCAGCCCGCTAAATTATTTGAGCAAAAATTTCCTTTTCTCCCCTGCATGTCACGTCGCGCTCGCTAGGACCCAGGAAAGCACGGCCACTTCCGCTAATTCGCTCTCCTCTCGTCTGCCCCTTTTTCTTATGCTCGAAAAAAAAGGAACTAGAGTAGCTTTTGCTCTGGATTCGCCGCACATGAACACGACCGCGTTCGTGTGCACGCGTGATGCGCCTCGCTGTAGTTTAGCTTATCCGCTAGGATGATGGTTTGGGCCTACGCATACGTGCGCGCCCCAACCGGCGGCGAATGGCCGGCCAGGCTTTGCTCCAAGCTTAAAGCTTAACGGCTAATATTGGCCATTGCTGATCAAAGCTGCTTTGGGATCCGATTGGCAGAGTGTGTTTTTATTGTTCATCGGATCAGATTGGTTCGTTTCGTGCTGTATATATTTGCGCAGGCCGTCAATCATGACCCGTCCATTCACACAACATTGCGCACGCCAGATTTTGTTTTTGATGAGGGGTCCAAGAGAAGGCTAGCCAAACCAAATCTCGATCGATCGAGGCAGCTCGCTTTCCCTTTGCGGCCGATCCTCTCGCGCCTCCGGCTTTCCTTCCTGATCCGAAACGCCTCGCCCTGGTTCGTCCACATTGCAGGCAATTTGAAGATCAGATCAGATATTTTCAGCCGAGCCAAAAGGCCAACGGGCACCGGATCCTCAGGACCGCGGGGATCTCCTCCTTTCCACTGGCCAGGCCAGGTTCGTCCCCGGCGTTCCCGGTCTGGTCTGGTCTGAAAAGAATAACGTGAGTGAGCGCGCGTGCCCTCTCATCCGACCCAGCAGCAACTCAGCTGGGAATCTAATAACGAGCAACCGAGCATGACGGGATGGATTCTCATCGATCCGTCCGAAGACCTCACGACGACCGTCCGGTGCAGTGCATGGGTCCGCGGATGGATGAAGAAGAAGCGGTGAAGGTTCGGGTGTGGAAATGCACGCAGGTTCCATCATCGATCGGAATCTGATGCTTTGGGTAATGGCTATCTGTGGATGATAGCGTCTCGTGTGAGATTGGGTGATGAGAAACCACCAGCCAAACAACTGCGCCTGCTTGCCTGGAAGCTGCGCCGCAGGCACGTACGGGTGCGCGCTTGTTTTACTAAAAGCATCTCCAATACCAATAGGCATATAAAAACTGCTTCACGTGTTAAAATTCGGGGTTTTTGACGTCGGACAGACAGTGCACACGGAAAAAAAAAATTGGACACACGCTAAGATGCACCATCAGTAGATGCAAATTTGGAGTTGTCCGGTGCTCAAAAAATCCGAATTTTAGCACACAGAACAGTTTTTGTGCGCCTGTTGAAGATGCTCTAAGTTGAGTCGCTACGTGTGTGGCGGTTGTGCCTTTCTTAGGAACGGCATGTTTTCATTTGATTATGTATTTTCCTCCATTTCTAAATATGAGTCTTTTTAGAGACTACATACGAAGGAAAATGGGTGAATTTATACTTTAAAATACATCTATATACATTCGTATGTAGTCTGTATTAAAATCTCTAAAAGGACTTATATTTAAAACGATGAAGTATATTTTTTACTTCCTCTGTCCTGAATTAATTGTCTTAGATTTGACTAGATACAGATGTATTTAGACATATTTTTTGTTAGGTGCATCTGTTTCAAAGCAAATCTAAAACAAGCAATTTGGTACGGAGTTATATTTGTAAATGACTTGCACGGAGTTTTATCTTTAGAAAGTGTTGAGAGGATTTGCGAGGAGTACAAAACTTCATAGATTTGGAGCCTTCTAGTGCATTGGGGATTTGGGAGAAGCTATGGGCACCCCTGCCGGGTTTTTTCCGTTTTGAGAAGGGGACTGCTACGCGTCGGCCAGCGAATCTTTTTAAAAGATCCGCCGCCGCGCGAGTCGTCTGATTCGGCACAATCTAAATTGAATGTTTTACTCTACTTTACAACAGAGACCTTGTTGCGAAAACATTTTGTTACAGAAAATGGTGTTGTAATATAGGTTGTGTTGCAAAAAGAAAATTGCAACGAAGATCTTGTTGCGAAATTTTTGTATTATTTTTGCAACAATGGTCTTGTTGCAGAAAACATTTGTGGCAAAGGTTGTGTTGCAGATTTTATTTTTTGCAACAAAGATAATGTTGGAGACCTTTTTTGCAACAGATATTATGTTACAGAAATTTTTAGTCCGCATCGTCGCACCGTCGTGGTGCCACTGCAACATTCCCTATGTTTCAGAAACATGAAGGATGTTGTAAAATCCTAATACATACAGTGGGTGCGTTGGCGTCCTAGGACGGCGGATGCGAGGCGTGGAATCTATACGTACACGTGATATGTTTGATCAAAAGTGATCCAACGGCTCCACACACTACAGATGCGAGAGCACGATCCGCCGGCTGAAAGGTAATGTTTCCCTTTTGAGAAGGCATGGCGTACTTTTTATGTTTCTTTCTTTTCTGTATTTTCAACAGTTTTAGTATTTTTCTTTTGGTTTTGTCTATTTGTTTCATGTTTCTTTTTTGCTTATTGACTTTTATATTTATATTTATTATTTTACATGCCAATTCTTGAATATTTAAAACTTTTGAACGTTTAAAATATATGCTTTTTTGAATTCATGAATATTTCTAAAGTTCACAAATATTTTTTAAGTCCATGAACATTTTTAAAGTTTCCTACCTTTTTCAAATTTATAAACATTGCTTGAAATCCACTCGTATTTTAAAAATTCCTGAACATTTTTTCATTTGTGATTTTAAATTTGTATATTTTTAAAATCCTAAAGTACGCGAACTTCATTTGACTTAATAAAATATTTCAAATAAAAATATGATAGTCGTTTTTCTCCGAGCTAGGAGTGGAGCGATCAGAAAAAAATCTAAGCAAACGGAGCAGAGAGCCAATCTTAGCGAGCAAGAACTTCAAAGACCATCTCATGTGAGTGTTATAACAACAATTACACGGGTTCAACATGGGATAACAGCTACCAAGGGGCTCACACACCGACTAACAGTCGACACCGTTGTTGAAACATGTAAGTACTTCACAACCACACGCCTAACAACTTCACTATGCTCTCCGAACAAATATCATCGTCAACAACAGCCTAACACGATATACCTATACGTATGAAAAAGCACTTCCATATCATATTTAAAACCCAAAACTAGCACAATAAAACCAAAACAAAACAACCAACCACAATAAGCTACTAAAAAAAGTTAATTCCACGTGTGAGGAATGACGCGACGAAGCGCGTGTTAGCCTCGAGTTTTAGGATGATCACCCATGGTCTGCACAACAACACAAGTTTACGAGCACTACATTCTAGCCCAAAAGTGAGGAGTCCAACAGATGAAGCCCAACCAAATTTCACGCAGCGAGACTACTTATATTTCAAGTTTTCCTTTTTCTTCAATTAAACTTCTTCCGTAGCAGCGCCTTTAAGAAGAGACAACACCTCCATGCCACCATCATCATGTCATATGCCAAAGACGGGCCAGACATGGATCTTCAACCTGAATGCCAACACCGACCAACTAAGATTGGAACATCGACATGGAGATAACACCTTCATTAGGTAAGCAGTCAAGTTCAACGCTGCCTCCGACCAATGAAGGATTGAAGGCTAGAACAAAAGTTTTCATCCCAGACAATAAAGTGGTGCTCTAAGCACCATTCTGCAAACGGATCTTTCAAAAGTTGTGCCACCAAGTACTCCACATAGAACCACTGTGATGTCCACCGGATGAGGTCGCACGCCTCTCCGGACACTCCTTTCAACTATGCACCAAAGAAGCACATGCCCCGCGGAGCCACCTTGCCGACCACCTATTTGTGGAGGAGTGTCCAGCCATCAACGGCGGTGACGAGAGGAGGTAGTGGCGCTAGCGCATGGGTGGGACGTCTTCCCATGTATCTTCACCATGAGTGTCAAAGAGTTGTCAAAACTCATGTCCTAGATTTAGCTGTCGCTGAAGCTCAAGTCGCCCATGCCTGGGACATCCAACCACCTACACACTGAACCGCGTCGGACATGCTACTCCCTCCGTCCGGGTTTATTGAGCCCTTAAGCCACAACACAAAGACCAAAGAGATACACGCATGTTGAGATTTAGAAAATAAATCTGCTTAATTTGCTCTCTAACTGCCCTATTAAATTGCCCCATTAACCAAAGCAGAGCATGCAGCGGCCGGCGTGCGCATGCAGCCTGCATGCATGCCCAATCGGCAAGGTTCCTGCGTCGGCTCCATTGCAACGATGCATGCGTAGGAGAGATTTCAGGTAATAAAGCA
Organism: Triticum dicoccoides; assembly: GCF_002162155.2. Lineage (NCBI taxonomy): Eukaryota > Viridiplantae > Streptophyta > Magnoliopsida > Poales > Poaceae > Triticum > Triticum dicoccoides. Next base: position 484,900,069 of record NC_041380.1, read on the forward strand.
AGGTAATTAATGTACGGGCCTAATAAAATGGTACAACCATCTATGGCTCTCGGGCCCAATAAACCCGGACGAAGGGAGTACGCGCCATAGCCAACACACAACTGTCAAGAGTAGGCCCCATTACCAAGCCGGGTCGATACAGCTGTAGGGCAGCGCCCGAGGCCACAATTGCCATCTGCAACTAAGGTCGTCCTTAGCCACGGGTGTCCTCCTCTGGCGGCCAGATTCAGGCGAGAATGCCCAAATCAACCACCATATACGACCACCATTCCGCCCTTGCAACCACAACGATGTGTCTGAACCGTTGTACATACTTGCCATCCATGACTGGCATGGCAAGTCGACGAGGAGACGAGCACACCACCATCGTCCGTTGGACGAGCTTTGCCTGTCGGCCTCATCTAGCGATGCGGAAGTGAGTGAGGAGGGCGGAGACAGGTGCAATGGCTAAGGCCCGGGCCATACCCCTAGAGCGGCGCGGATATGCGGTGTGCACGTCGCAAGCAGATATGGCACTTGGAAGCGTGGCAATTAATCAAATAAACAACAACTTTTCTTTAGGGTTTGCTCAGCTGCCCCAGGAACTCGAGGAGAATTGGTGGTTCCCTCCCACTCATCGGCACCATCGCCGGTCTGCCACATCTCTTGTGTCCTTAGACCATGGAGGCATGGTGTGGACCCTGACCCTTGTCAGTGGGAGGGATCCTGCTCTGTTTTAGGTGTTTTTTTAAGAATCGTTAGGGATTATCTCATGCTCGAGAAGGCAAGGTGGTGACGGCTCTCTGGAAATGGAATGAGTTTCTCTCCGCCTAGCCCCCGTCCCAACGGTGCGTCTCGTGTCGTCGGAGAGCCTGTGAAGATGAGTCTCTAAGGGCATGTTTGGTTGGGTGAGTTGTACCTGGCTCGCACCTGCCATGCAAAATTGCCCATGTTTGGTTGGTTGTGTGGCCTCCTCAGCCTGGCCCAGTTGATGCAAAAGGAGGCTTCCCAGCCAGGCTGAGGGGAACGCAGGTTTTGAGTGTTTCCTTCATGCAGGTTGAGGGAGACGCAGGTCATGCCCGCACGACGCAATCCAGCCACCTCCTTCCGCCTCGCCATCGCTAGCAACAGGACGACATCGCCAGCGCTCCTCGACCATCTCCACCTCGACGCCGCCGGACTCCTCCATCGCCGCACGCACCCACGCCTGCATTCCTATACGACCTCCACCTCGCCGCCGCCGCACTCCGACACCGTCGGGCGCACCCATGACTGCGGACAAGTTCGTCGGAGCTCGGCCCGCCGCCCGCCACCGACCGAGAGGAAGAGGCAGGGTGGGGGAGAGGGGAGCCATGAGCCGCCAAATCTAGCTGCAGCCAAATCTCCGTCGTCGGCGTCTCCTCCCGGCAGCCCATCTCCGCCACGACCATCTCATCGCCCTCGAGCTCTTCACCTGGTTGGTCTCCTCCATGACCATCTACTAAATCTCAGTGGAATGTGTCAGATAGTTGCAAATATTTTGATTTCTTTGCGAAACTTCTGATGAATAAAATTGACACTTGAGTTTTTGGTTCAGATTTCAGTTCAAGTTTGTTTTACTTGTTCCCTTTGTCCATGGAATGGTCCAGGTCCATCTGAAATATTGGAATTGGAAGAGAAGAGTTAGCAGAATTAAGGCCATGTCCAGTCTACCAAACAACATCTGCCGAACATCTCATCCCATCCTTGCACCCACTCAAGCAGGCCACGCTCAGCCAGGATCACCCACGCGATGCAGGCTAGAACCACCCAAGCAACCAAACACACCCTAAGGGATCTCACGGGATATGGTTGGATCCCATCTTTGTTTCTCTGCTTTCGTGTGTTTACAGATTGAACCATTTTGTTTTATCATTCTCTTCATCGGCAACGGTTCATTACGGGCCCTAGTATGGCGACTTCGTGACTTCTGCTATAACAACATTTCCACATCTCCGCTCATGCCAGTGTTTGTATAGTCGTCCCTACGTGTTTATAGATGTAATTTTTATTTTTGATGTTCTTTGTACTATGATGAAAAGTTTTAGAAAAAAAAGGAAAAATGGCAAATTAATGAACGGGTGACAGATGCATGTGCATGTCAGAAATCAGCCTGGCGCAAACGACCTGTGTATTTTTATTTAATTTTTTTTTGCATGAAAACATGGTTTTTTTTCTTCTTCCGAATGACAGGTTACATTCTGCTGACATTAGCCGATCGATATTACTCCTACAAGACATGACACCTCCAAGCACCACAGCATATGCCACTCATTCGGTGAAGACAGGAAAACGCTTTTGCGTTCTATCAGCAAGCAAAGTTCAACGGATAGTCAATTTATCAGCAAGCAAAGTTCAACGCCTAGTGATCTAGCTCGTCTTGTACTAGTAGTAGTAGTCTGTTACGTTTGATCGTACTTACTCGCACCCACCGCAATAATAACAGATGTCACGATCGCTGCACTGGAAAAAGGAATCTTTGCACGCATGAAGAGAGCACAAGCAGTTGACTTGCACATTTTTCTTTGGTGAAAAGGAGCTGCATTGTTAAATTCCACAGAGCAGTACGTAGAAATGGCATCATCGTGACGGCGAAAATTTAAAAAGAACAAAGAATTAAGTAGCTCATCTAAAGCTTTAGTGCAAATCTGCGTTTATTTTTCTAAATGAATCTTTAATGAATCAAATCCAGTTTAAGAGCTTCATCATCCATGTGTTAGATCCAGTCAAAAAGCTCTGCCCAGTCGGTCATGCCGTCGACGAGCTCCTCATCGGCGCCTCCCTGCTTCTGCTGCTGCTGCACGGAGCGGTAGGCGTCGCTGGACGACGGGACGTCGTTGGCTGCATGCCTTTTCCTCTTCTGACCCTTTCCCACTTCAACATCCTCACTGGCTGACGCAGGCGCGGCAGACGGCGACGCCGGGTCCTCGGAGCGGCGTCCTCCGGCGGCGACGGTGCACGGCCGGCGGTCGAACTGCCGCAAGCTGCCTGACCTCGTGTACAGACGGCACAGGCTGAACTCGCTCCTCACCTATAAACAAGCACAAAAAACTGCATAAATAATAAACATTTAAAGATGCTGTAACTACTACTAACTGATTTGCATATTTCTTCACGTCTCAAATGACCAGTTGACTACGGGTATCTATAGCCAATTAGCCACAGGCAGCTTTCGCAATCAGCATTCGATCATGGCTCTTCGCTGCATGAAAGAACATCCGGCATATATATGGCGAATTGGCGAAAAGAATGGCAACTCGTGATTCTGAATATACTACTGAGTATCATCTAAACTAACACGCGCTTATACTGTTAATTACCTGGAGCCGAGCGGCGGCATCGGCATCGGCACCGTCGTCGTCGAAGGCCCTGTACTCGTTCATCTTCCACTTGGTCTTGGCCCCGGCCGGCGCACGGCCGCGGTAGAACACCATGGTCTTCTTGGTCCCGACGGGGCAGCCGCCGGCGGAGTAGACCAACCCTGGCGTGCCCGCCGCCTTCCAGTAGCCCGACGGCGTCGTGCGGCTAGGCCGGCCGCCCCGCGCCTCCCGGTCCTGCCGCGCGCAGAAGTAGAACCACGGCTCCCCGTGCCCGGCGCAGGCGCCCCGGTGCACCTCTGCACGCACATACACATTCAGTTAGCAATGATAGCAATTCGCTGCTAATAGCAGTGCATTACACATGTGTATTTCTTGGTTCGTGCCTGGGAGCTGCCAGGGGTCGAGGGAGCAGACGTCGGCGACGGGGATGACGCGCTCGATATCGCCGCGGCGGCGGCCGTCGAGCATGTGCCGGAGGTAGAAGCGCACCAGCTCCTCCTCCGTAGGGTAGAAGCGGTACCCGGGAGGCAGCTCGCCCATGGCGCACGTCAGTCGATATCGTGGTTCGTGGAGCTCGAATGGAATGGGAACTGCGTGTGTGGTGTACGTCTGTGGTGCGAGAGGTTATATAGGACGGCGCGAGGGAGAAATTTCTCATGCTGCTGTGGAAAAACGCAGCGAGAGAGAGTGGGGAGTTTGCTGTGTGCGGTGGGGACGAAGGACTCGGTCAGTCTCAGCCGTGTTCACATTTCGCTTTTCTTAGTTATACTCATAATCTACAATTATGAGTACTTAGTTAATGAGTGTTGATTCAGTTTTGGATTTAACTAACCTGGCTGCCTACACCGGTCACCATCTTCCATATGACGTGACTACGCGTGGGCGTGGCACGAAAACAGTAACATGAAAACATGTAGATGTAGATTTTATTTTCGAACTTTAGAACAATTGTTCTATGTATTATTTTGCATATAATTGTAAAAAGTACTCCCTCCGCCCACTAGTGTCGAAAAAACATTCTACATTATGGGGCGGAGGGAGTATGTTACATGGGGGAGGAGAAAAGAGAGGAACAAAAAAGGTACAAAGGGGTAAAACAGAACTATCTAATCCCTGCTCTATGTATGAACTCCATAGGTTAGAGATTATTGTCTATCCACTGTGAATACAAAGCTGCATGTTTCTCCTTGATTTTGAATTGAACAAGCTTGAGATCATTTTTTAGAGCAGATCTCCAGTTTTGGATAGAGGGTTGTAAAGCTCTAAAGACCTTGCCATTTTTCTGAAGGCTTCCAGCAGCCTAGAATTGTAATTTTCATGCCAAAAGCTTTGGGCAGTGGCAGTTGTTCATTGGCAAACATAGTTTCTTCATAGACAGATGTATGTCTCCTTTCCATGGGGAGCAAGGAATTCCAGCAATCTTGAGCAAAATTGCAGTCTCTGAGTAGATGTGTAAGAGTTTCTTTAGCATTTTGGCTACAGTTGGGACAGTGTGGATCATCTAGGTGTATTCATTTTCTTTGCAACAGGGATCTAGTGTTTCCTTTTCGAAAAAGGGATCTAGTGTTTACTCTACAGATGTTGATTTGGGGATATGCTTTGACTTGGTCAGACTTGGCGGGTGAAATATAGGCGTGCAACTCAAACTCGCCTTATTTGATGCCTTCTATGTTTCATAGGGACAGGAATATCATACGAATAGGAAAATTATAGGAAGTTAGATGACATGTATCTCAATTTTTATAGGAAAAGAGATATCATTTGATGCATATGATATAATTTTTTTCACTGAGTCTAATCCAATGTTAATTATTTTTTTGAAATGTACAGGATTGGTTTCTATCCTGCAAACCAAAGGGCTCTAAAGGAATTTTTGCGTTGACAATGCTATCCTATAGAATTACTATAAAATTCTTGCAAACCAAAGGAGGCCTAAGATGGAACCGCGGAGGTATGCATACGCAGACTATTTTAAGGAGTGATTGCTTAAACGATTTGGTGATTTTGATAAAGGATGGAGCGACTTTTTTTATAAGTTGGAGTGAAGTTGTGTACCATTGGATCTTGCAAGAGATTCATGCAGATCTTGTGAATTTGTAGAAAAAAGAAGAACCAAAAAAACTACAATCTGTTTGTATACAAATGCACAGAGACATTATGTATTTTAAATTATAAGGGCTTTTATTATTATTTTTCATTATATGATTATAGGTTTTTGAGTTTTGTATCTATTTTAGTTTATTAGGTGTTCAAATTTGTATTATTGCCACTAGTCTTCCCAAAATCTAACATTGTTTCCACTTCCCACAGAGAATTTACACAAGGAGAAAACATAATTTTTAATTCCAGTGAGGCATTGGTTTCTTTGGTATTTTTTGCTAAGATTTCTTGCCAGAGGCCCTCAGAATTGTAGATTTACATTCTCAAAAATAATTTGCAGATTTTACAGCACTATTTATAAAGTAAGACCTCGTTCATGGCAACAAGGTTTTGAATACCCAAACCTGCTAAGTCTTTTGGCCTACACACATTAGACCATTTGACAAGATGGTATTTCTTTTTCTTATCATCTTCCTGCTAGAGTAATCTGGAGTAATCTGAATCTGAAGAAGTTCATCCTCCTATTTACCTCCACCGGCAACCCATGAAAGGCCATCATAAAAGTTCGGCATACCAGCGAGAGGGGATTGTATCTGAGTAGCCCTACTGCCACTAGGCAACAGTCTACCCTCATTATCCTTAGATCCAGGCCGAAACCTCTGCCCAGTCGGTCATGTCGTCGGCGAGCTCCTCATTAGCGCCTTCCTGCTTCCCCTGCTGCTGCTGCACGTGTCGGTAAGCGTCGCTAGACGACGTGTTGTCGTTAGCTGCATGCCTTTTCCTCTTCTGACCCCTTCCCACTTCGACATCTTCATTGGGCGATGCAAGCGCGGCGGACGACGACGCACGGCTGCCTCCGGCGACGGCAGTGCACGGCCGGCGGTCGAACTGCCGCATGTTGCCTGAACTTGTGTATAGCCGGCACAAGCTGAACTCGCTCCGCACCTACGAACAGACACAAACAATGCATTGATTTTTTATTCTTATCTGAGGGCACTGAGTATCATCTAACAAAAACGCGTTTAGATAGTTAATTACCTGGAACACAGGGTTCGATGCCGGAGCGGCGGCATCGGCATCGGCGCCGTCTTCCTCGAGGGCCCTGTACTCGTTCATCTTCCACTTAGTCTTGGCCCCGGCCGGCGCGCGGCCGCGGTAGAACACCATGGTCTTCTTGGTCCCGACGAGGTGGCCGCCGGCGGAGTAGACCAACCCTGGCGTGCCCGCCGCCTTCCAGTACCCGGACGGCGTCGTGCGGCTCGGCCGGCCGCCCCGCGCCTCCCGGTCCTGCCGCGCGCAGAAGTAGAACCACGGCTCCCCGTGGCTGGCGCAGGCGCCCCGATGCACCTCTGCACGTACACAAGCAATTAGTTAGTAATGAGATGACAATGCATTCCACGGCAGCATTGGAATGTGTATCTTGGTTCGCAGACATGTATACGTGCCTGGGAGCTGCCACGGGTCCAGGGAACAGACGTCGGCGACGGGGATGACGCGCTCGATGTCCGCGCGGCGGCTGCCGTCGAGCTTGTGCCGGAGGTAGAAGCGCACCAGCTCCTCCTCGGTAGGATAGAAGCGGTACCCGGGAAGCAGCGCGGCCATGGCGCAGGTCCGATCGGTTTGATCTCTCTTGGCGTTGCGCAACTGATCCTGATGGTTGAGCTCGAATGGAGTGGGAACGCCTGTATGGTGTACGTCCGTGGTGCGGGAGCTTATATAGGAGGGCGCGAGGGAGGCGTCGCGGTGCTCAATCGTGGAGAATTTTCTCATGTTGTGGTGGAAAAACTTAGCGAGAGAGTGGGGAGTTCGTTGTGTGTGGTGGGGAGAGACCGAGAGAGGACTCGGTCAGTCTCATCCGTGTTCGAATTTCCCTTTTCATAATTGAGATTTGAGAGTCTTGTAGTTAATTGGTGCTGATTCAGTTCTGGATTTAACTAACCTGGCTGCCTGCACCGGTCGCCATCTTCCACATGACGTGACAACGCGTGGGCGTGGCACGGCAACAGTGATGACATGGCGACATGCAGATCGATGCCGGTTTGAGGATGCTTTCACGGTAGGATTATTGCCTTATTGGTTGAGTGATGAGACAAGTTGCTCTTTTGTTCATCCACGCTCGTTGGCAAAATATGCATATGCATGGTGTGGTTAGTTGTGCATTTGTAATTAACATGAACGAAAGAGTATCATGTGATACGGGAGCTTTGGTGCTCGCGTGATATGGGCTCTCACGAGTTGTTGGATCTGAGATCCAATGGCTGCGGGCAGGGCTCATGCAAGTTTGCACAAAAGCCCTGCATGAATCTCAAATTTACGGGCAAGTCTTGGAGCTAGGCTATGACCCTAATGTCATCTACAGCCGGGCATCCCAAACCGTACCCAAACGTCCGGACGGACGGTCCGGTCACTGAACGGTCGTGCAAAACCGACACAAGCGGGCGTCTTAAACCGTCCTCAAACGTCTGGGCCGTCCAGCGCCCCTCATATCCAGCTAAATATGTGGCAAATATGAGGTGCTCCGGGTGCGTCCGCCACGTAGGCTTGGCCCAGCCTGGCCCACTCGTGCCCCACAAATATCCCCATCTGAAAAACCCTAGACACCGGTCAATCCGAACTCCATTTCACTCCCCTCTCCTTCCACTCCACTTTCGATCCCCTCTGAACCCATCCGATGGCCGACGACCGAAGCAGCGTTGCCTCCGGTGGGGAATCCGGCTCCGATCACGACTAGGCGAGCCTGCTGCGTGAAGTGGAGCCCGGCGATATGGAGGAGGTTGACCTCCGCATCGCGTTGTAGCGTTCGCTGCTCAACCAAGGAGGATCCGGCAGCGGCGGATCTACTTCGTCAGAGCCCGGCGCCCATCGACGCAACATCAGCGACGTCGGCAGCCCTTCCCGCCTGGCGCACAGCTACGACTGCTCCGCTCCGCTCCTTCAGGTACGCCGCCCACCTCCACCACACTCTGGTCCGGAAGTGGTACCCGTCCACCGCTGGTTCCTCGTGCCCGCGCCTGGGCTAGAGCGCATGAGGACACCCGAGTCCAAGGCACGTGCAGCCCAGCACGAGCGGCAGTGGGCGAGGGAGCGTGCCAATCGATCTCGAGGTCGCGCTCCTCGCGTCAGTCCTCCGGCGCCCTCTCGCGATGGCGGAGACGGATGCGCGGTGCCTTCGCCGCAAGAATTCCAAGGCACTCCAACGCGCTATCAAGTTGTCGGAGCGTGAGGCAAACAAGGACGCAGCAACGAAGAAGAAGAAGGCCCGCCATGCGAAGGAGCAAGACCGCCTGCTCCGCAGGCTGTTGAGCAAAAGGTTCAACTCCGACTCTGACCTGATGGAGGGCTCCACCTCCATCTCTGACGACGACGCACCTCCGCACGCCGACGCCTACATGGAGAAGGGGCACAGCCGCACCGACGACCGGACGGAAGGGGAAGGGCCGGCGAGGAAACGGTGATTTCCTCCGCCCTTCCCCATTCTGTTTATATGTTATCTATGTTTTTTAAGTATTTTGTAGTATGGATTTGCACTGTTCGCCGTTGAACTCCGACGAACTATGCTCCTTTTGTTCGGTGATGAAACGTTGATCCAATGAACTGTGTGTTGATCATGTGTTTACGTAGCGTTGCATGGTTTTGAGATTTCGGATACGAGGGACACGGGTGTGAAAGCAAAAATATAAAGCGTGCCCGCGGATGTGATCAGGGGCGTTCACTGATGTTTGAGAGCCTGGATTTGCTATGTGTTGTTGTAGATGCTCTTACATCTGAGCCTATATTACAGGAGCACCAGAGCTTCTGTATCACCTAATGCTCTCTCTAACATGAACCTACCGTGCACTTGGATATTGAACTTCCTTACTAATATGAGAGCACTCATAGTAGTAGAAGTCATCTGCGGATGCAGAGGCAAGGGGCTATTCTCCTTTTCCAAAAAATGGTGAGTACAAGTTAATGCAAGTATTTCAGCTAGCTCGTAGTTTTCTATTGCCATTTGGTTTCTAGTACGAGCTTCATACTCCATTGGTTCCAAAATAAGTGTTTCAGCTTTGTACTAACTTTAGTATGAAGTATTAAAATTGAGACACTTATTTTGTGACGGAGGAAGTATATATTTTTATTGAAAGTCATTGTCTTATGTTACAAATTATTGAAAGTCACTCTAGTGAACTTTGTGGATGGTAAGGGTGAGGTTTTAGTTTTTGTTTCTTGGCCTCTGAATTTATCAGGCCCTATTAACTTGAACTTGGTCGATCCTTTGGGTCACCTCACTCCTGATGTATTATCAGTTTTATGATGAATAAAATTGGGAGCGGGTGCTCCTTAATTCTAACAAAAAGGAGAGAGCTCTGATGATTCGATGGTTTTGCTAAAGCTAGTGACTATTTTTAATACTCAGAGTAGATTTGTGAGCCACTGAATTTTGCATAGAGATTCATGCAGATCTTGTGAATTTGTAGAGAAGGAAGAACCAACAAAAGTAGATTCCTTTTTTCTTGGAAGTTGGAACTAACAAAAGTAGATTCTACTTGTATACCAAATGCATAGACATTTCATATTTCTATTTGTATAATGCTTGTATTTCCATAGAAACATAGTAACTTGTTTCTTGACCTGTTCAATGATCCATGATACTTTTTGATGAATATGCTGTCTAATCGGGATGTTCTTTAGACAAGTGAAGCGTGTGGGGCCAGCGAAAGAGACAACTCGTTATCCAAGCTGACCGTGGGACCTTGCAAACAAAACAAAAAAAAAACATCGTAAGTGCTCCTACTTGATTGCAATGGTTAGTGAGAAAACGGGTAGGTGGCAGAGCTCAAGATTTGAAGTGACAACTGATTATTCGAACTCAACCATACTCGCTTACTTTTCGTGTAGAACTACTGCCTTGACAAATTTTTTTGGAGAAATAGTTTTCCTTGGCGGTACAATGGTCAATGAGGTGCTCTCGTCCAAATCATCAACCAATAAGGCCAATTTTCCGTTCTACAGAGGAAGGTTAGATATTTGCCATTCCAAATCGTGAAAGGGGATACGATTTGACATGATTTTTAATCATGGATTAGCGAGTTTTACACAGGATCGTACATAAATGTTTTTCCCATTACACCTATCTCCGCGTCAAAGATGTTTATAGTCAACTTTTTTTATAAAAACAATATATTTGTATCAAGAGACATGACCTCTGCATCAATAGGATCACAAGAGCTACTCAAGAAATCGACCATACACACAACCAAATTATTAACAATGAGAAAAAAACGACCAACAAAATAACTGCATCAAACAACGTATGTACTTTGTTAAAAAAACATCAACAACCATTAATTACGGTAACCCCAGATAGTAGGATAGGTGATCCAACAAGGATGCCTTCAGAAAAGAAATGAGGCACGAGTGATGCCGTCGCTTGACCCGACCATGGGTTTTTTACCCTAGGTAAGAGTCTAAGTAAACTCAATGAACACGATCTAGCCAATGTCACCTTGTGCTGCCACCATCTGTCGATCCATCGTCACACAACCATGTATACACATAGTTCTGATGGACATAGCCACATAAGTAGAATCTTACCGTTCAAACTCACTCTGCCGAGCAGCGCATAGGGATGCCCACCATCTCCATTGATTCCGTGCCACCGCGAATCCAGATTCCAGACTACACATGCAGAGTCAATTTAGTCTAGTCATATGGCGCACCTCAGACGAGGGCGATACTCACGTATCAAGCACAAATTGAGTTGCCAAATATGTTTGTCACATGCGCCATCTTCGGCCATGACGAGTGCATCAAACCTTTGTATTGAACGGGGGACATCCAATCATCAGAGCACGCTCACGGGAATCACCAATATAGAGGCTAAAACCCGTTAACCATCCCATAGAGACACTTGTAGCTTCAAGTCTCCATCAGGAGCAAAATAACCGATGTGCGCATAATCACACAAATTCATAAATTGCCTACATACATGGATCAGGAAGATGTGTCATCGCGTCCTTTGGTAATGGAAACCAAGGAAATTCAACATGGAAGAAAAGGCCTCCGTCGCAAATCACCAGTGTCGCTGCAGACACCGTGACCAGATATCGCACAACCCTCGTAGCCTCTACGCGTGGCCACTGCCGAGATGTCATGGGGCCACTGTCGCGATATCCAAACTCCGTCATGCATGTTGTTCAGGGCCGCCACAATGCTCCACACATGAGAACTCTTGTAGGGCAAGGAGATGAGTCTGCCGCCACGGTCTGCCAGGCAAGCTTTGCCCGTTGGCTTCCTTCGAGGGCGAAGAGGTTCATCCGATCACCCC
>NC_041380.1:484912108-484920970 GCF_002162155.2 Triticum dicoccoides
AAAAAAATTAAAACATATAAATATGAATTTTGATCATTTCAAATTCAGCCTTCCTGGAGGCCGAGCTCCATTCAGCGTTTTCATTGTTATAGACCACACACTAATAAAAAAAACTTAAATAGGAGCGCGTGATCCAAATCAGGACATCAATTCTAAAAGTGTTTCCTGGTGGTCGGAAGGTTTTCATTCTAAAGCTCCACTGAACTGCAGGTCAAAGGGAAGCGGATCCTCTAACATCCTCAAGGGATGTCACGAAGCTACAATGAAATGCGTGTGCAAAGCGAAGAAGGGATGTCAGGTTACTGTAGCAACTACTGTGTGGATTTACTGTAGCATGTACAAAAATAAATCAAAAAATAATTTTATTGCACCATAATTTTGTTTGTATGTAATTTTTGTAAATGTATACAATAGATTTGCAATTTGCAAATTAATTATAATCATTTTAGGCTTAACCATATGGATGCGAAGAAGGGATGTCACGGTTATTGTAGCTTACGTGACATCCCTTGAGGATGTTAGAGGATCTGGTTCCAGGTCAGAGGGGTCGGAATTCGGGAGAGAAATGTTGAACGATAAAATGCATTACCGAAGCACCGCAATCCCAAGGTTGTTTACCCGAGGAAGCGCGTGCTGCTACGGTCTGCGTCCAGCCTAGCACTCGGATGTGCAGCACTCACGTAAACTGACCTCCAAGCCGAAGAACGTCTCCTCCCCTCTCCCGGTTTTTAACAAGTCAGACATGCAGACAGCATGTTGCCCAGATCAAAGTAGTAGCAGTACGTGGAGGCCATCAGGGGCACTGCTGGCCAGCAACCACACGTAACGAGAAACGAAGCGAGCTAGTAGACCAGCCAGTGGCACAATACAAAACGAAGCACCGTTGCAGTCAGTCAATCGATTGGCTGTGCGGACTGGACCTCGCCCTCGCCGTCGCCGTCGCCCGGATACGCGAGTCACGAGGGGCGCGACGACGGCGGCGGCGGCGACGGTCTCCGGCCCGTGCCCGTCATGCTCGGCTGCTGCCCCCTCTTCCACCGGGGACAGCTGGTTACAGTGGGCCGGGTGACCGGCCTCGACGCCGCGACCCAGTCACGTCTCACCGGGGCCTGCTAGTGAACGTTTCCTCCTAGGCATTTCTCCGGTAGAGTATGGTACGGTAATGATTGATTAGCATGCAACAGCTCACCCTGGATTGCGACCCGGCCTCGCTCGTCACACGCGGCAGCGCACCAACTACGGGAGGGAAGCGTTCGCCTGGATCCGTGGGGGTCGTAGCGTCCCTGCACGCCGTGGACCCGTCACCCGTGACCGTGCGGTCGTCCGGGTCTCCGGCCGTGCTGCCGTGCTTCAGGCCTTCATCGCCTCCTCGTTTTTTCTCTTCTTCTCTCTTTTCTTGCAAATGCTTTCACCTCGTTTTTACCTTCTTTTGTTGTAAATGCTTTCATTTTCTTTTGCAAATGACTTCACCTAAAACGCCCGCAAAATTCCGGACCAACGTATCCAGCCACTCCAAGCCATCCAACATGTGCATCATTGGTCCGTGGACGTGTCTGCGTGTTCGAAGTCTTGTGTTTGGATCTGCCACGTATGCGCCTGACCGTCACGTGCCATCCAACACCCTCTCTGCACGAAAAACCCTCTTCGCGCAAAGCGGTTGCCATGCGCTCATGTCGGTCAACTCGCTTCGGAACGGACGTGATTCCGCGACATTGATGCCGGTCAAAGCAAAGCAACGGAACAAGTGGGCATGGTTGCTTCAATGCCGACGTGCCGACCGAGAAGCCTACTCCGGCCGGTGCGCCGCACTGAAACCGGTTGCCCGCCCGTTCGTCTGGCCGCGACTATTTAAGCATGGCTCCCACGCCATCTACACCACACCTCACATCCTCTCCTCTCCTGCTCACCACAGATCCGCCCCTCTGTGTCTCCGCTCACCGTCGTCAACGATGCCGAAATCCTAGTTATCCACGTCGACAGGTGGTGGCTCCGGATCCAGATCTTAGCGCGCTGTCAGTCTCCGAGGCCATCATCCTTCACGGTGTCCGGCTCCTCCCGCAACAAGGAGGAGTAGCAGCCACAGTCGCGCCTCCTCGTGGAGGTCGCGGTGGCCAACGAGGAGTATCGGGCGCACCTTGAGCTCCTTCTCGAGCGGTTGCTCAAGGGCTGCGGTCTGGTGCGGCCCTCGCCACCACTCCACCGCGTCAAGGCGAAGCCGCCCTCGCCGCCTCTCCGATGCTTCAAGGAAGAATGCCCTCGCCGCCTCTACGGTGAGTCAAGGTGGAGCCTCCCTCTCCCGACGCACCCGCGACGTTCAAATCAAATGTCGCGTGAAGGAGAAGTCGGCGTCGCCGCCGCACAGCCGTTACGCCAGCATCGATGAACCGGTGTCGCCGCCGCGCCGCGTCTGGCACCGCAAGGCCGCGAAGGTGCGCGAGCGCCTCCTTCACTACTTCGGACGCGGCAACAACAGCTCCTTGTCCACCGCGGAGGAAATTTATGTAAATTATATCAAATTTAAGTCTGTTTGCTTGAATTCTATAATGTTTGCATGAATTATGTCTTAATTTATTTGTATTGCGGAAGAAGGTTTGTGCCCAACATTAGAATATAATCGGCTCCCGTTCACTGTCCACGGACAAATAATCTGTCCGTATCGAGGACCGGGCGTCGGAGATGCCGTGAGGGGAGAAATGAGCATGTCGAGACCCAGTCTACCTTTGTTTTCCTGTCTTGTACGGTTTAGGAAGTGCGTGCGTGCACTTGATTAGGATTATTCCATTCCATCTGTTAACGCGGATACGAACGGAAGCCACATGAATGAAGAAAAAGAGAAGTACGTGCCACTGTTGATTTGTATGTTCGATTATATATGATGGATTGACCTGGTGCCTGTGCTGTGTCCCAGGTCGTTTTGGGCATCGATCACCGGATGCCAATCATAGCCAACTGGCACTCCGGTGAGTAGTCAAGCGGTTGACCTCGGCAGCCTGACAAACCATGGAAATAAAAGGTGCTGCCGCAGAAGGTCTTGGCAGCTGCGCGTCCCGGAGGGATCTCCCAGTGGCCACGATCATCTCTAGTTTTGGACCGCACGTAGTAAAAGTCCAAGGCAACTTTAAATTTCACAGCAGTGACAAGGACTACCCGGATCAAGCAATCAAAACTGGTGGAAATTCCTCAGCCGGCGGCCGCTGCATCTAACCACATTATTCTTGGTCTAACCGTACCCCCGCGTTGCCCCGCTAGGGCGACACGGGGGCGATCTCGCGCCGCCGCCCCTCGTTGTCACCACGTTTCTCCTGTCCTCGCCGCTGCCAGAGGCTAGCGCCGGGCAGGCCCTGGGCGCAGCCAAGGAAGGTGGTGGCGGGGAGCTTCTCGCGCTCGGGCAGGCGCATGGATCGGATCCGCCAGATCCGTCTGGCCCGGGCCTAAGGTTTGAGGCGGCGGCTGTCGTGGTTCTAAGCCTGACAGTAGAGTGGGGGGTAGGTATGGAGAGGCAAGGTCCTAGCTACGGAGAGGTTGTAAGCACAAAGGATGTACGAGTTCAGGCCCTTCTCGGAAGAAGTAACAACCCTACGTCTCGGAGCCCGGAGGCGGTCGAGTGGATTATGAATGTATGAATTACAAGGTGCCGAACCCTTCTGCCTGTGGAGGAGGGTGGCTTATATAGAGTGCGCCAGGACCCCAGCCAGCCCACGTAGGAGAGGGTTTAAGGTGAGTTAAGTCTGGGGAGTTACTGGTAACGCCCCACATAAAGGCCTTTACTATCATAAAGTCTACTTGATTACAGGCCGTTGCAGTGCAGAGTGCCTCTTGACCTCCTGGCGGTCGAGTGAGTCTTCGTGGTCGAGTCCTTCAGGCCAGTCGAGTGAATCCTCGTTGGTCGACTGGAAGGCGACCTCTTCTAAGGATGTCCTGGGGTAAGTTACTTGGATCAGGTTCATGACCCTACCCTAGGTACATAACCCCATCATTAGCCCCCGAATGGATTGAGGCTTCGAGTGAAGAAGGAGTTGATGTCGTTTCCGATTAATCTTTGTGCTCCGGTTGTGCGCTGTTCTGGACCAAAGAATCCCTTTGTCGACAGGAAACAACTTGCCTTCAGTCGACTTGATCCATTCTGTTTTTGCGTCGAGTGATCTTTCAGGCTTCGACGATCTCCGAGCGACGGATCACCGGAAACACCGCGCCTGACAGACTGATTTGTTGCTCGCGGATTCCGCGGGATGCGAAATTTTGGGGCGCGCGCGAAGCGGGGCGGACCGCGGCGTTCGGATGGGACGGGGCATGGACGCCTCGATCTCCGCGCCGCCTTTTTCGCCACGTATCCCGTCTGCATAACTGTTCCAGATATGATTAGATCGACCGGGCCCACCTGTCATCCACTCGGAAGGGACCTTATAAATGTGCCCGGCGAGGATTTCTGTGCTGCGCCTTAGCATTCTCCCCCTCTCTCTGCTTCCTTCCTCCCTGCTCAGCGTGCTCGCTCTCGCCCCCGCACCACTTCCCTTCGCGCATCTTGCCGGCGACCATGGCCAAGGAGAAGACGGCGGCGCTGGAGCGTGCAAAGAAGGCGTCGGCGTCGGAGAAGGCGAAGGGGAGATCCACCAGCCGCGGAGGGTCCTCGTCCAGATCCCGCCTGCCGAAAGGCTGGGTCCAAGGAGACTGGATCCAGTCGACCATCACTGAGAATGACATTCTCGACATGGCCAACGAGGGCTTGATCCCCCACGGAGCTGCGAGGCTTCCGGGGAAGGAGTGGCAGCCCCAGCCAGAAGAGGGTGAGTGTGTGCTTTTGGCCACCCATGTTGATCGCGGGTTTTCCTTGCCGCCGAGTGTTTTCTTTTGCGGCTTTTTGAACTTCTTCGGAGCGCAGCTCCACCACTTTACCCCAAACTCCATTGCCTATCTTGCCGCGTTCGTGTCCATGTGTGAGGGTTTCTTGGGCTGTCGACCGCACTGGGGTTTGTTCAAACATATATTCACGTGTCGATCTCAGACCGTGAAGAAGGCGAGCCCAGGTGATGAGAGAACCCGAGTCGTCCAAATGTGCGGAGGCCTGGGGATTCAGGTGAGGAATAAGAGCACCTTCCCGCCCATGACCTTTCCCGAGTCCGTCAGAGGCTGGCAGTCGACTTGGTTCTACTGCCAGGTCCAGTCGACGCCAGGGCAGTCGAGTGGACTCCCTCCGTTCACCATGGACCGAGTGAGCAAGCCTTCCCCTCTGAAGCTGATTCCGGAGGAGAAAGCTGACGTGAAGATGTTGATGGAGCGCGTGGTGCAGTTGGTTTGGGAGGGAGTGACGGGCATGGACCTCCTGGAGGTTTTCCTCAGGCGTCGCATCCAGCCTCTCCAGTTCCGGAGCCACTGCATGTGGTTGTACTGTGGGACCGAAGACGAGACTAGAGTCCATCCAGAAGCAGTCGACGATGTCACTCTGGAAAGATGGATGGTAGCCGTCACCGGAAACAAGGACAACCCACGCGGAGCCAGAAGGATTCCTCCACTCGATCACAACAGTGATCCAAATAAGGTACACTTGCCCTGCTCTCCACTGCATTCTTGTCGCATTCATCTCTGTTTACTCTGCCGACCGGTCGACTGATCATTGTCTTGATATCTGCTAGGCCCTCACCGAGCTGTACTCGATGCCCAATGGGGCACAAACTCCGACTGAGGAGGGTGAGGCGAGTGGGGGCGAGAGCCAGGACGAGGAGGAATGGGACTCGGACGTTGCAGGGGACGACGACGACGATGATGATGACGACGGCGATGATGATGATGCCGAAGACGAGGAGGAAGAGGAGGAGGTCGTGCCACCGCGCTCGGAAAGGCGGTCGAAGCTCGTCCACGACCCTTCGACTGAACGTGGCAAGGGGGTTGCGACGCAGTCGACCAAGCGCCCTAGGACCACTTCTCCAGCGCCGACTGAAAAGGCGCCGAAGCAGCCTAGGGGGGCTCCGCCAAAGCCGACCAAGCTCCTGCCGAAGATGAAGGTGTCCATCCCCACCATATCAGGGTAATTGTGCTGCTCATATTTTCTTATTCTGTGCGAACTTTATCTCTGGTCGACGCTGAAGTTAGTCGACTGATCCTTTGGAGTTGCAGTGCTGCTACTTCTGAGACTTCGGCCCGGGCTGATGACCACGAGATGGAGGATGCAGCAAATTCGAACCCAGGTACTGTATTCTTAACATCGTTCTTAGTCGACTGACTCGCGATCTCTGATCCTGATTCTTCTCCGCAGCTCCACCCAATACTGTTATCAATCTCCCTGATGACGACGAGGATGAAGAACCACTGGCACGCAGGAGGAGTCGGAAAGCGTCTGCCAGTAAGGTGCCTCAGGATGTGACGGCGCCTGAGATTCTGACTGTGGAAGAAGAGAACACCACTCGACACACGGTGTCCTTCGCAAATCCACTGACGAGTGCTCAGCAGCCCTCCCTCTTCACGACGCACCACGTCCCAGAGGACCAAGCTGGCGCAGCGAAGGAGGCAATACGCCAGGCGGGACTCATGATGGAGCAGCTGAAGACCATCCGGGACGCGAGCCAGGCAGCTTATGACGCCAGCTCTGCCCTCCAAAGCAATGTCCAGGTCAGTCGACCGCTGTTTGTTCTGTTGGATATGCTACCAAAAACTTTTCTTTTCCGGAATTTATAGTAATCACCCACTGGGTGTGTCGAATAAACTCCGTGTTAGCGGGGGCACGCTGAGTGCACCCGCTGGGTGTAGTCCCCAAGGCTAAGGTCGACTGCTGGCAGTCGGCCTTAGGCTTTATGATGTCAATCTTTCTGTCAGTCGACTGGTCGACTGGATTTCACAAACCGGTGGGGGCACGCTGAGTGCACCCACTGGGTGTAGTCCCCAAGGCTAAGGTCGACTGCTGGCAGTCGGCCTTAGGCTTTATAATGTCAATCTTTCTGTCAGTCGACTGGTCGACTGGATTTCACAAACCGGTGGGGGCACGCTGAGTGCACCCACTGGGTGTAGTCCCTGAGACTGTGGTCGACTGCTTGCAGTTGATTACAGTCTTAGAGAATGCATCTCGCACATTTTTTTTTTGAGGTCGACTGGTCGACTTTGTCTTCAACAGGATTAGTGGGGGCACGCTGAGTGCACCCACTGGGTGTAGTCCCCGAGACTACGGTCGAATGCTTGTATTTGGCTGTAGTCTTAGAAACGTGTGTTTTATCCCTTTTTCACTCGGAAGTGAATTATATTTGACATTTAGTCGATTGGTTCTTCACAGAACTCCTGTGATCTTGTGGCTCGCTACTCAGAGCTGGAACAAAAACATACTCAAGTCGAGCTGAGCTTGAAGCTGGTTCAGGAGAAGCTGACAAAGGCAAAGGAGGAGACCGAAGGTATGTTTGGTGAGACCCTGACGACTGCTTTTCCCCTTGCTTGTTTCAGCATCTGATCTTGCTGTAACTTGCAGGTAAGGTAAGGGAGGCCCAGCAGAAGAAAGACCTTGAGCTAGCTGAGAAGATCAAGCTTGCTGACGAGAAGTTAGCTTCAGTTACCAAGCTCGAACAAGACAATACCAATCTGAAAGCTGCTCTTGGGATTGCCAACAAGGAGGTCAGTCGACTGAAAACTGACAAAGCTGCCCTGACCGACCAAGTCAGCAAATTGACTGAGAAGAAAACTGAACTGGAGGCCTTCCTGAGTGGCCTTGCCAAAAAGTTGTTCCTTATGCTTGAAGGTAGACCTCCATGTTTGGCAAATATTTCCAATTGTGGCTTTTTCCATTCGACTATCTCCTTGACTTAGTGACCACCCTTGCAGAATTTTGTCAAAACTTTGAAGAAGAAACCAGCCGACTGGAGCCAAACCTTGACCCCGTCAATTCTCCGGTGAACGACGAAGTTGCCATGGATGTTTTCCGACTGGAGTCTCGTGTTGCAGCTGTCGTGGACTATCTCGCAAGGCTGAAGGCCGCCACATCTCGCATCGACTCGACGCTCTGGCCTGAGGAGACACTTCAGAATGACCTTGAGTCACTGATGGCCCGCTTGAACACGATCCCTGGTCGAGTGCAGGAGTGGAAGAAGTCCTCGGCTCGGTGTGGTGCAGCTGTCGCTCTATGTCTGGCCCGAGTCCACTGCAAAGATGCGCGAGAAGAGAAGCTGGCGGCCCTTCGGGTGGCCAATACCAAGAAGCACGACTTCAGATCCTTTATGGAAACTTTCCTTGCAGCTGCCACTCGGATCGCCGACGGGATTGACCTTGATGAATTTGTTGCACCTTCCAGCCCTCCACAGGAGGGGTAAAAAACTTCTTCTGGCTCGACGCTTTAAATTTGCCTCGGTATGCCGAGTGAAATTGTAACCGACAAACCTTAACAGGCTTGACGCCTGAGCACTTTCGGTTCCTTTAGATGTCGATTCAAACTTGGATTTGGTGCTTGAATACGATTGCCTTCGGCTCGGAATGTCTTTTGCAGGTTCAAAGCAAGGTGCCTGTGCTGCAATCGACTTATTCTTTAGTCCACTTAGACGAGCACTGGGCTGCAGCTAAGCCCCCGAGTGAGAGGGTTGCTCTTCACTCGGTAGGATTTTTATAACTTAGGCGAGCACAGGGCTGCAGCTAAGCCCCCGAGTGAGAGGGTTGCTCTTCGCTCGGTAGGATTTTCACAACTTAGGCGAGTGCTTGGACTGCAGCTAAGCTCCCGAGTGAGAGGGTTGCTCTCCACTCGGTAGGTTTTTTATAACTTAGGTGAGCACGCGGCTGCAGCTAAGCCTCCGAGTGGAAGGCTGGCTTACCACTCGGTAGGATTTTGATAACTTAGGCGAGCACGAGGCTGCAGCTAAGCCTCCGAGTGAGAGGATTGCTCATCACTCGGTAGGATTT
>NC_041380.1:484922886-484943651 GCF_002162155.2 Triticum dicoccoides
CGCAGATCTTGTTGGTAGATGGTCGACCGGATCAGAGCCATCTCCCTTTCTTCCTCTAAAAGGTCGACTGCGTCCTGCCGCGCTTGTTCAGCTTCTGCTTCGTTGTAGATTTCAACTCGAGGAGCATTGTGGAGAAGATCACTCGGCAAGACTGCTTCAGCTCCATAGACCAAGAAGAATGGAGTTCTTCCGGTCGACCGATTAGGCGTGGTCCGCAGTCCCCAGAGTACAGATGGAAGTTCGTCGACCCAAGCTCCAGCCGCGTGTTTGAGATCACGCATCAGTCGAGGCTTCAGTCCCTTGAGAATCAGTCCATTAGCTCGCTCTGCTTGTCCATTCGACTGCGGATGGGCGACTGATGCGTAGTCGACCCGTGTGCCCTGGGAGTCGCAGAAAGCTCTGAATTCCTCTGAGTTAAAGTTTGACCCATTATCCGTAATGATGCTGTGCGGAACTCCATATCTGAATATTAGTTCCCTGATGAAGCTAACAGCAGTACCGGTGTCAAGGCTCTTGATTGGTTTAGCCTCGATCCACTTGGTGAACTTGTCAACTGCCACCAGTACATGCGTGAAGCCACTTCGTCCTGTTCTCAAAGGACCGATCATGTCCAGCCCCCAAACTGCAAAAGGCCAGACGAGTGGGATGGTCTTCAAAGCTGACGCAGGCTTGTGCGACATGTTCGAGTAGAACTGACATCCCTCGCACTTATCTACTATCTCTTTTGCCATCTCATTCGCCTTGGGCCAGTAAAATCCGACTCGGTATGCTTTGGCCACGATGGTCCGAGAGGACGCATGATGACCACAGGTCTCCGAGTGAATATCATTGAGGATGAGTCGACCTTCTTCTGGTGTTATGCACTTCTGACCGACTCCAGTCGCGCTTTCTCTGTATAATTGTCCTTTGATTACGGTAAAGGCCTTAGATCGACGGACGATCTGCCGAGCCTCTTCCTTATCCTCCGGAAGCTCTTTCCTCAAGATATATGCGACATACGGAATCGTCCAGTCGGGAATGACCACCAAAACCTCCATGATCAAGTCGACCATCGCTGGGACTTCAACTTCAGTCGGATCTGTGGCGCTCTTGGGCTGCGGAGTTTCTTCGGTGAAAGGATCTTCTTTGACTGACGGAGTGTGTATATGCTCCAAGAACACACCACTCGGAATGGTTTCTCTCTTGGAACCTATCTTTGCTAGATCATCAGCTGCTTGATTTTTCAGTCGGGGTATATGATGGAGCTCCAACCCCTCGAACTTCTTCTCCAGCTTCCTCACTGCACTGCAGTATCCAGTCATAGCTGGGCTTCTCACGTCCCACTCTTTCATCACCTGATTGACCACTAAATCCGAGTCGCCATAGACCATTAGGCGACGGACGCCGAGTGAAATGGCCATGCGCAACCCATATAGGAGGGCCTCATATTCTGCCTCATTGTTGGAGGAATCAAAGTGAATCTGGAGCACATATCTGAGCTTATCTCCTCTGGGGGAAACCAGGACAACCCCAGCACCGGAACCATTCAACATCTTAGAGCCATCGAAAAACATGGTCCAATGCTCCGAGTGAACTTCAGTCGGCTGCTGTTGTTCAATCCACTCGGCGAGGAAATCTGCTATCGCCTGGGACTTAATGGCTTTCTTTGCCTCAAACTTGATATCAAGGGGAAGAAGTTCAATCGCCCATTTGGCCACTCGACCAGTTGCGTCTCTGTTGTGCAAAATCTCTGATAGTGGAGCGTCGCTGACGACTGTGATGGAATGGTCAGAGAAATAATGAGCAACCTTCTTTGTGGTCATGTATATTCCATACACAAGCTTCTGATAATGAGGATATCTCTCTTGGATGGAGTCAAGACTTCAGACAAATAATACACTGGGCGCTGAACTTTGAGAGCTTTTCCTTCTTCTTCCCGCTCGACCGTTAGCACAGTACTGACGACTTGTCCTGTGGTTGCGATGTAGAGCAACAGAGGCTCTTTGCTGATTGGAGCAGCAAGCACCGGCTGGGTGGAGAGCAGAGCTTTTAGCTCGGCAAACGCTGCATCAGCTTCTGGAGTCCACTCGAACTTGTCAGCCTTCTTCATCAGTCGGTAAAGAGGCAGTGCCTTTTCACCGAGTCGTGAGATGAATCGACTTAATGCGGCCAAGCATCCAGTAAGCTTCTGGACATCGTGCACTCGCACAGGGTGTTTCATTCGAAGAATAGTGCCAATCTTCTCTGGGTTAGCATCGATTCCCCGTTCGGAAACGAGAAAACCGAGTAACTTGCCACCAGGAACTCCAAATGTGCACTTTGATGGATTGAGCTTGATATCATACCTTCTGAGGTTGGCAAATGTTTCGGCGAGGTCAGCGAGCAGGTCGGAACCTTTTCGTGACTTGACAACAATATCATCCATATAAGCTTCCACATTCCGACTGATTTGGGTGAGTAGACACTTCTGAATCATTCGCATAAATGTGGCTCCGGCATTCTTGAGGCCGAATGGCATGGTGATATAGCAGAAGCACCCGAATGGAGTGATGAAAGCTGTTTTTACCTCATCGGGCCCGTACAGACGGATCTGGTGGTACCCGGAGTAAGCATCTAAAAAAGACAACCTCTCGCATCCCGCGGTCGAGTCAACAATTTGATCTATGCGAGGGAGAGGAAAGTGATCTTTCGGGCAGGCCCGGTTGATGTGCTTGAAATCAATGCACATTCGGAGCGACTTGTCCTTCTTAGGAACCATGACGACATTAGCGAGCCACTCGGAGTGGTAGATCTCTCGGATAAATCCTGCCGCCAACAGTCGAGCCACTTCTTCACCGATGGCCTTTCTCTTCTGGACGGCGGACCACCGAAGATGCTCTTTGACTGGTTTTGCAGATGAGTCGACTCTTAGGCGATGCTCAGCCAGTCCCCTGGGAACACCTGGCATGTCAGCGGGCTTCCATGCAAAAATGTCCCAGTTCTCACGGAGGAACTGGATGAGCGCTTCTTCCTATTTTGGGTCGAGTGTTGTGGAGATGCGGGTCGGAGCTGCTTCGGGGTCGGTCAAGTGAATGTGAACAGGCTTCGTCTCACCGGACGACTGGAATGCAGACTCTGTGGCGGGCTTCTTGGATCGCAGCAAGTCACTCGGATCTGCGTTTTGCTTGTATTCTTCGAACTCGACCGCTGTCACTTGGGAATCGGCAATCTTGGAGCCCTTCTGAAAGCACTCCTCTGCCTTTTTCCTATCACCGGTGACAGTGATCACACCTTTGGGACCGGGCATCTTCAATTTGAGGTACACGTAACATGGTCGAGCCATGAACCGTGCATAGACTGGTCTCCCCAAAATGGCATGATATGCACTTTGAAAATCCACGACCTCAAACGTCAACTTTTCTTTGCGAAAATGCTTCGAATCACCAAACACTACGTCCAAAGCTATCTGGCCGAGTGACTCGGCCTTCTTCCCTGGTATAACTCCATGGAAGCTCATGTTACTAGTGCTCAGTCGGGACATCGGAATGCCCATACCTTTCAATGTGTCTGCATACAATAAGTTCAGCCCACTTCCACCATCCATCAGCACCTTTGTCAGTCGAGTGCCTTCGACAACTGGATCGACCACCAAAGCTTGCCTCCCGGGGGTGGCAATATGAGTCGGGTGATCAGATTGGTCGAATGTGATGGGTGTTTGAGACCACTTCAGATAATTTGCCTTTGCTGGGGCAACCATGTTCACCTCTCGGTTAATCACTTTCAGTCGACTTCTGCTTTCCACATCTGCAAAGATCATCAGAGTGGACTTGATATGTGGATATCCTCCCTCACTGTCCTCTTTGTCTTCGGCCTTGTCCGACTCCTTCTCCTTGTCCTTAGACTGTTTTCCCTGAAACTGCTGGATCAGGAGTCGACATTGGCGAGTGGTGTGCTTTGGGTAAATGATATTCCCCTCTTCATCTTTCTTCGTGTGAATGTGACACGGCATATCCATCACGTCGTTCCCTTCTTTATCCTTTACCTTCTTGGGGTTCCAGGATCCTTTTGGTTTCCCCTTAAACTTTCCTTGAGTCACGGCCAGAGCCTCTCCAGGAGCTGCCGGTTCAGCCTTCCGCTTCTGTTTCCGACTGGTGTTTCCTTTTTCCGACTGACTCGGCTTGTGCTTGCCGCTTCGGAGTCGGTCTTCTTCTTCGCCGTTGGCGTACTTGGTAGCAATCTCCATCATCCGACTCAAGGTCATGTCACCGGTTCGACCAAATTTCAAACTCAGTTCTCTGTTCTTGACGCCGTCTTTGAAGGCGCATACTGCCTGATGATCAGAGACATTTTCCACAGTGTGGTGCAAAGTGATCCACCTCTGAATATACTCTCTGAGAGTCTCATTAGTTTTCTGCACGCAAACTTGCAACTCTGTCAATCCCGCTGGTCGCTTACAAGTCCCTTCAAACGTTCTGACGAACACTCGGGACAGATCTTCCCAAGTGTAAATGCTGCTAGGAGGTAATTGAGTCAACCATGCCCTGGCAGAACCTTCCAACATGAGGGGCAAATGCTTCATGGCCACCTCGTCGTTCCCACCACCGATCTGAACTGCCACTCGGTAGTCTTCAAGCCAAGTTTCAGGCTTAGACTCACCAGTGAACTTGCTGACTCCTGTTGCCAACCTGAAATTGGGGGGGATAACTGCGGCTCTGATAGCTCTGCTGAAACATTCAGGACCAGAAACATGTACTCGACTGCTCGTGGGTACATCTCTGTCGAGTGCGCCTCGATGGGCTCTGTTCCGGTCGACCAACCCTTGCACGATAATGGATCGCGCGTCGAAGCCTGGCTCTCTGGGGTCAACTGGAACCCTACGCCCTGTACTGTACTGACGCCTATCATCTGGCTGTCGAGGAGCGTAAGACCCACCCCTCGGAGGGGAATAGGGCACTCGACGCCTATCATCTCGGTCGAGTCTGTCGCCATATTGATCTCGCCGATTCTCACGCCCTTCGCGCCGCGGAGGCGATCTGGGGCTGTGAGCCGACTGAACCGTATTCACAGTGACAGATCGACTGTGAATTCTGTTGCGCGACTGAGACACGGCTGAATTCTGATCTCCTGCTGCCTGGAGCAGATCCCTGATCTACAGCAAACCTCTGCCAGCTTCCGACTGCGAAGGCTGAATGGACTCTGCTATACGGGTCGCAGCTGCTAAATTCTGAATTGGGGTTCGATATACCTGAGTCGGCGGGAAGAGTTGACGTCGACTGGTGTTGGGAACTCGTTGCCGCGCGCGCTCGTCGAGTGCTCGCTGAAGGTTCTCCAGTCGAGTGCGCTCGGCCAAATTGGCCAGACGCGCCTCCTCCAAGGCACGAGCCTCGGGGGTTTCTCCTGCGATGGGAATACGCAGGGGATCCTCGTTCCTGCGGCGAAGCTCTTCTCTTTGCAGAGAGTCGAGTGGCTCGGGCTGGTACTCTTCGTAGTCTCGTGCAGGGTCGCCGCCGTCACCTGCTCCACCACCACGGGCGAAGCCAGGAGGGCTGTGGGGCCCGTCGACCATCAAGATTTCCGCCGCTGGATCACTGCTTCCGCACTCGGATGCAGTCTCTCCGGAGCCAGTCGACTGATCGAACAAGCCGTAGAGAGATTCGTTGGGCTCGATTGCCGCAACTTGTGTAGTGGCCGATTGGCGAGCCACCGCGCGACTCACCCATCGCTGAAGCCTCGACCGGCTTGAGCGCTTGCGCTGGCGGGAGACCGGGAGGGTGGACGATGGAGGAGCCGACCGATACTGGGTCGACGGTTGCCGCAGCAGAACGCCGCGGACACATGCGCGAAAATGCGTCGCACCGCGGACGGGGAGCGCGTCTACGTCGAGTGGAGCCTCCTGGAGCCATGCGGAGTCGTCGGCGATGAAGGTGAGAGTGCCGAGACGGATCTCTTGACCCTTGACCAAAACTCCAGCAGACACCATGATGAGAGTACTCGGAAGAATCGCAACTTCTCCACAAAATCGCTAAAACACCTGCCCCACGGTGGGCGCCAACTGTCGTGGTTCTAAGCCTGACAGTAGAGTGGGGGGTAGGTATGGAGAGGCAAGGTCCTAGCTACGGAGAGGTTGTAAGCACAAAGGATGTACGAGTTCAGGCCCTTCTCGGAAGAAGTAACAGCCCTACGTCTCGGAGCCCGGAGGCGGTCGAGTGGATTATGAATGTATGAATTACAAGGTGCCGAACCCTTCTGCCTGTGGAGGAGGGTGGCTTATATAGAGTGCGCCAGGACCCCAGCCAGCCCACGTAGGAGAGGGTTTAAGGTGAGTTAAGTCTGGGGCGTTACTGGTAACGCCCCACATAAAGGCCTTTACTATCATAAAGTCTACTTGATTACAGGCCGTTGCAGTGCAGAGTGCCTCTTGACCTCCTGGCGGTCGAGTGAGTCTTCGTGGTCGAGTCCTTCAGGCCAGTCGAGTGAATCCTCGTTGGTCGACTGGAAGGCGACCTCTTCTAAGGATGTCCTGGGGTAAGTTACTTGGATCAGGTCCATGACCCTACCCTAGGTACATAACCCCATCAGCGGCCTCTGCTGGTGAGGGCGGCGTCGTCCGGGAGGCGGGCGGCGCTCGCCGGAGTTGTGGACCGCGTCTTCTCGGCCGCGCGGGCGGCGAGTTGGCGGTGGATGCGGGCACCATGTGGAGGGATCCCCTGCTGCTCTCCTTCACTAGTTTTGAAGACAGCGCCCCCGTGCTGCTGCTTCCTCCTCGTCAATCCGGCCGGATCCGGTGGCGGACTGCACGGATGTGGGGTTGGGATCTCTGGATCGGAGTAATTTCTTGGCCGGCTGCGGCGGCCACGATGCCGGCGGCGCCCCAGGCGTTGTTTCCTTCTTAAAGGCGGCTTCGAGATCCAGCTCCCTCCCCCTCGTCCTCCCCTTGCACCCGGGTGAAAACCCACAACTTTGGTTGGGCGGCGGCGGTGCCCGGCTCCGTCACCTTCTTGAAGGTGCCGCTTTGGGTCCGCGGGGAGGTGGGACAGTTGCAGCGCGTTCTTGGCGTTCCTGATGGCGGCGGTTCTCTTTAGTGGTGTCGCTTCGCCATGGCGGTCGGCTGGTCCGGCTCTCGTGGTGATTGTGGTGGCCAACTCTTTGTTGGGTTTCGTAGTAATTTCAAAAAAAAATCCTACGCACACGCAAGATCATGTGATGCATAGCAACGAGAGGGGAGAGTGTTGTCTACGTACCCAACGCAGACCGACTGCGGAAGCGCTGACACAACGTAGAGGAAGTAGTCGTACGTCTTCACGATCCAACCGATCAAGCACCGAAACTACGGCACCTCCGAGTTTGAGCACACGTTCAGCTCGATGACGATCCCCGGACTCCGATCCAGCAAAGTGTCGGGGAAGAGTTCCGCCAGCACGACGGCGTGGTGACGATCTTGATGTACTACAGCAGCAGGGCTTCGCCTAAACTCCGCTACAGTATTATTGAGGACTATGGTGGCTGGGGGCACCGCACACGGCTAAGGAATAGATCACGTGGATCAACTTGTGTGTTCTAGGGTGCCTCTACCTCAGTATATAAAGGACCAAAGGGGGGAGGCTGGCCGTCCACAAGGGGCGCGCCAGGAGAGTTCTACTCCCTCCGGGAGCAGGATTCCCCCCCCCCCCCAATCCTAGTTGGAATAGGATTCCTCGGGGGGGGGGGGAAGAAAGAGAGGGGGCCGGCCAACTCTCCTAGTCCTAATAGGACTAGGGGAAGGGGGAGGCGCACGGCCACCTTGGGCTGCCCCTTTCTCCTTTCCACTAAGGCCCATATGGTTCCCGGGGGGTTCCGGTAACCTCCCGGTACTCCGGTAAAATCCCGATTTCACCCGGAACACTTCCGATATCCAAACATAGGCTTCCAATATATCAATCTTTATGTCTCGACCATTTCGAGACTCCTCGTCATGTCCGTGATCACATCCGGGACTCCGAACTAACTTCGGTACATCAAAATGCATAAACTCATAATATAACTGTCATCGTAACCTTAAGCGTGCGGACCCTACGGGTTCGAGAACAATGTAGACATGACCGAGACATGTCTCCGGTCAATAACCAATAGCGGGACCTGGATGCCCATATTGGCTCCTACATATTCTACGAAGATCTTTATCGGTCACACCGCATAACAACATACGTTGTTCCCTTTGTCATCGGTATGTTACTTGCCCGAGATTCGATCGTCGGTATCCAATACCTAGTTCAATATCGTTACCGGCAAGTCTCTTTACTCGTTCCGTAATACATCATCTCATAACTAACATCTTAGTTACAATGCTTGCAAGGCTTATGTGATGTGTATTACCGAGAGGGCCCCAGAGATACCTCTCCGACAATCAGAGTGACAAATCCTAGTCTCGAAATACGCCAACCCAACATGTACCTTTGGAGACACCTGTAATGCTCCTTTATAATAACCCAGTTACGTTGTGACGTTTGGTAGCACCCAAAGTATTCCTCCGGCAAACGGGAGTTACATAATCTCATAGTCATAGGAACATGTATAAGTCATGAAGAAAAGCAATAGCAACATACTAAACGATCGGGTGCTAATGATGTGACCTCGTTAATCAGATCATTCAACTAATGATGTGACCTCGTTAATCAAATAACAACTCATTGTTTATGGTTAGGAAACATAACCATCTTTGATTAACGAGCTAGTCTAGTAGAGGCATACTAGTGACACTTTGTTTGTCTATGTATTCACACATGTATTATGTTTCCGATTAATACAATTCTAGCATGAATAATAAAAATTTATCATGATTATAAGGAAATAAATAATAACTTTATTATTGCCTCTAGGGCATATTTCCTTCACTCTCCCACTTGCACTAGAGTCAATAATCTAGATTACACTGTAATGATTCTAACACCCATGGAGCCTTGGTGCTGATCATGTTTTGCTCGTGGAAGAGGCTTAGTCAATGGGTCTGCAACATTCAGATCCGTATGTATCTTGCAAATCTCTATGTCTCCCACCTGGACTAGATCCCAGATGAAATTGAAGCGTCTCTTGATGTGCTTGGTTCTCTTGTGAAATCTGGATTCCTTTGCCAAGGCAATTGCACCAGTATTGTCACAAAAGATTTTCATTGGACCCGATGCACTAGGCATGACACCTAGATCGGATATGAACTCCTTCATCCAGACTCCTTCGTTTGCTGCTTCCAAAGCAGCTATGTACTCCGCTTCACATGTAGATCCCGCTACGACGCTTTGTTTAGAACTGCACCAACTGACAGCTCCACCGTTTAATGTAAACACGTATCCGGTCTGCGATTTAGAATCGTCCGGATCAGTGTCAAAGCTTGCATCAACGTAGCCTTTTACGTTGAACTCTTTGTCACCTCCATATACGAGAAACATATCCTTAGTCCTTTTCAGGTATTTCAGGATGTTCTTGACCGTTGTCCAGTGATCCACTCCTGGATTACTTTGGTACCTCCCTGCTAAACTTATAGCAAGGCACACATCAGGTCTGGTACACAGCATTGCATACATGATAGAGCCTATGGCTGAAGCATAGGGAACATCTTTCATTTTCTCTCTATCTTCTGCAGTGGTCGGGCATTGAGTCTGACTCAACTTCACACCTTGTAACACAGGCAAGAACCCTTTCTTTGCTTGATCCATTTTGAACTTCTTCAAAATCTTGTCAAGGTATGTGCTTTCTGAAAGTCCAATTAAGCGTCTTGATCTATCTCTATAGATTTTTATGCCTAATATGTAAGCAGCTTCACCGAGGTCTTTCATTGAAAAACTCTTATTCAAGTATCCCTTTATGCTATCCAGAAATTCTATATCATTTCCAATCAGTAATATGTCATCCACATATAATATCAGAAATGCTACAGAGCTCCCACTCACTTTCTTGTAAATACAGGCTTCTCTGAAAGTCTGTATAAAACCAAATGCTTTGATCACACTATCAACGCGTTTATTCCAACTCCGAGAGGCTTGGACCAGTCCATAAATGGATCGCTGGAGTTTGCACACTTTGTTAGCTCCCTTTGGATCGACAAAACCTTCTGGTTGCATCATATACAACTCTTCTTCCAGAAATCCATTCAGGAATGCAGTTTTGACATCCATCTGCCAAATTTCATAATCATAAAATGCGGCTATTGCTAACATGATTCAGATAGACTTAAGCATCGCTACGGGTGAGAAGGTCTCATCGTAGTCAACCCCTTGAACTTGTCGAAAACCTTCTGCGACAAGTCGAGCTTTGTAGACAGTAACATTACCATCAGCGTTAGTCTTCTTCTTGAAGATCCATTTATTCTCAATTGCTTGCCGATCATCGGGCAAGTTAAGCAAAGTCCATACTTTGTTCTCATACATGGATTCCATCTCAGATTTCATGGCTTCAAGCCACTTTGCGGAATCTGGGCTCACCATCGCTTCTTCATAGTTCGTAGGTTCATCATGATCTAGTAGCATGATTTCCAGAACAGGATTACCGTACCACTATGGTGCCGATCTCGCTCTGGTCGATCTACGAGGTTCAGTAGTATCTTGACCTGAAGTTTCATGATCAACATCATTAGCTTCCTCACTAATTGGTATAGATATCGCAGAAACAGTTTTCTGTGATGTACTATTTTCCAATAAGGGAGCAGGTACAGTTACCTCGTCAAGTTCTACTTTCCTCTCACTCACTTCTTTCGAGAGAAACTCCTTCTCTAGAAAGGATCCATTCTTAGCAACGAATGTCTTGCCTTCGGATCTGTGATAGAAGGTGTACCCAACAGTCTCCTTTGGGTATCCTATGAAGACACATTTCTCCGATTTGACTTCGAGTTTATCAGGTTGAAGCTTTTTCACATAAGCATCGCAGCCCCAAACTTTAAGAAATGACAACTTTGGTTTCTTGCCAAACCATAGTTCATAAGGCGTCGTCTCAACGGATTTTGATGGTGCCCTATTTAACGTGAATGCGGCCGTCTCTAAAGCATAACCCCAAAACGATAGCGGTAAATCAGTAAGAGACATCATAGATCGCACCATATCTAGTAAAGTACGATTACGACGTTCGGACACACCATTACGCTGTGGTGTTCCGGGTGGCGTGAGTTGCGAAACTATTCCACAATTTTTCAAATGTACACCAAACTCGTAACTCAAATATTCTCCTCCACGATCAGATCGTAGAAACTTAATTTTCTTGTTACGATGATTTTCCACTTCACTCTGAAATTCTTTGAACTTTTCAAATGTTTCAGACTTATGTTTCATTAAGTAGATATATCCATATCTGCTTAAGTCATCTGTGAAGGTGAGAAAATAACGATATCCGCCACGAGCCTCAGTATTCATTGGACCACATACATCGGTATGTATGATTTCCAACAAATCTGTTGCTCTCTCCATAGTACCGGAGAACGGTGTTTTGGTCATCTTTCCCATGAGGCACGGTTTGCAAGTACCAAGTGATTCATAATCAAGTGGTTCCAAAAGTCCATCAGTATGAAGTTTCTTCATGCGCTTTACACCGATATGACCTAAACGACAGTGCCACAAATAAGTTGCACTTTCATTATCAACTCTGCATCTTTTGGCTTCAACATTATGAATATGTGTATCACTACTGTCGAGATTCATCAAAAATAGACCACTCTACAAAGGTGCATGACCATAAAAGATATTACTCATATAAATAGAACAACCATTATTCTCTGATTTAAATGAATAACCGTCTCGCATCAAACAAGATCCAGATATAATGTTCATGCTCAACGCTAGCACCAAATAACAATTATTTAGGTCTAATATTAATCCCGAAGGTAGATGTAGAGGTAGCGTGCCGACCGCGATCACATCGACTTTGGAACCGTTTCCCACGCGCATCATCACCTCGTCCTTTGCTAGTGTCCGCTTATTCCGTAATCCCTGTTTTGAGTTGCAAATATTAGCAACAGAACCAGTATCAAATACCCAGGTGCTACTGCGAGCTCTAGTAAGGTACACATCAATAACATGTATATCACATATACCTTTGTTCACCTTGCCATCCTTCTTATCCGCCAAATACTTGGGGCAGTTCCGCTTCCAGTGACCAGTCTGCTTGCAGTAGAAGCACTCAGTTTCAGGCTTAGGTCCAGACTTGGGTTTCTTCTCCTGAGCAGCAACTTGCTTGCCGTTCTTCTTGAAGTTCCCCTTCTTCTTCTCTTTGCCCTTTTTCTTGAAACTAGTGGTCTTGTTAACCATCAAAACTTGATGTTCCTTCTTGATTTCTACCTCCGCAGCTTTCAGCATCGCGAAGAGCTCGGGAATAGTCTTGTTCATCCCTTGCATATTATAGTTCATCACGAAGCTCTTGTAGCTTGGTGGCAGTGATTGGAGAATTCTGTCAATGACGCAATCATCTGGAAAATTAACTCCCATCTGAATCAAGTGATTATTATACCCAGACATTTTGAGTAAATGCTCACTGACAGAACTGTTCTCCTCCATCTTGCAACTATAGAACTTATTGGAGACTTCATATCTCTCAATCCGGGCATTTGCTTGAAATATTAACTTCAACTCCTGGAACATCTCATATGCTCCATGACGTTCAAAACGTCGTTGAAGTCCCGATTCTAAGCCGTAAAGCATGGCACACTGAACTATCGAGTAGTCATCAGCTTTGCTCTGCCAGACGTTCATAACATCTGGTGTTGCTCCAGCAGCAGGCCTGGCACCCAGCGGTGCTTCCAGAACGTAATTCTTCTGAGCAGCAATGAGGATAATCCTCAAATTACGGACCCAGTCCGTGTAATTGCTACCATCATCTTTCAACTTTGCTTTCTCAAGGAACGCATTAAAATTCAACGGAACAACAGCACGAGCCATCTATCTACAATCAACATAAACAAGCAAGATACTATCAGGTACTAAGTTCATGATAAATTTAAGTTGAATTAATCATATTACTTAAGAACTCCCACTTAGAAAGACATCCGTCTAATCTTTTAAGTGATCACGTGATCCAAATCAACTAAACCATAACCGATCATCACGTGAAATGGAGTAGTTTTCAATGGTGAACATCACTATGTTGATCATATCTACTATATGATTCAGGCTCGACCTTTCGGTCTCAGTGTTCTGAGGCCATATCTGCATATGCTAGGCTCGTCAAGTTTAACCTGAGTATTCTGCATGTGCAAAACTGGCTTGCACCTGTTGTAGATGGACGTAGAGCTTATCACACCCGATCATCACGTGGTGTCTGGGCACGACGAACTTTGGCAACGGTGCATACTCAGGGAGAACACTTCTTGATAATTTAGTGAGAGATCATCTTATAATGCTACCGTCAATCAAAGCAAGATAAGATGCATAAAAGGATAAACATCACATGCAATCAATATAAGTGATATGATATGGCCATCATCATCTTGTGCTTGTGATCTCCATCTTCGAAGCACCGTCATGATCACCATCGTCACCGGCGCGACACCTTGATCTCCATCACAGCATCGTTGTCGTCTCGCCAATCTTATGCTTCCACGACTATCACTACCGCTTAGTAATAAAGTAAAGCATTACATCGCGATTTCATTGCATACAATAAAGCGACAACCATATGGCTCCTGCCAGTTGCCGATAACTCGGTTACAAAACATGATCATCTCATACAATAAAATTCAGCATCATGTCTTGACCATATCACATCACAACATGCCCTGCAAAAACAAGTTAGACGTCCTCTACTTTGTTGTTGCAAGTTTTATGTGGCTGCTACGGGCTTAAGTAAGAACCAATCTCACCTACGCATCAAAACCACAACGATAGTTTGTCAATCCGTTTTAACCTTCACAAGGACCGGGCGTAGCCACACTCGGTTCAGCTAAAATTGGAGAGACAGTCGCCCGCAAGCCACCTGTGTGCAAAGCACGTCGGGGGAACCGGTCTCGCGTAAGCGTACGCGTAATGTTGGTCCGGGTCGTCTCGTCCAACAATACCGCCGAACCAAAGTATGACATGCTGGTAGGCAGTATGACTTATATCGCCCACAACTCACTTGTGTTCTACTCGTGCATATAACATCAACATAAATAACCTAGACTCGGATGCCACTGTTGGGTTTCATAGTAATTTCAAAAAAAAAAATCTACGCACACGCAAGATCATGTGATGCATAGCAACGAGAGGGGAGAGTGTTGTCTACGTACCCAACGCAGACCGACTGCGGAAGCGCTGACACAATGTAGAGGAAGTAGTCGTACGTCTTCACGATTCAACCGATCAAGCACCGAAACTACGGCACCTCCGAGTTCGAGCACACGTTCAGCTCGATGACGATCCCCGGACTCCGATCCAGCAAAGTGTCGGGGAAGAGTTCCGTCAGCACGACGGCGTGGTGACGATCTTGATGTACTACAGCAACAGGGCTTCGCCTAAACTCCGCTACAGTATTATCGAGGACTATGGTGGCTGGGGGCACCGCACACAGCTAAGGAATAGATCACGTGGATCAACTTGTGTGTTCTAGGGTGCCTCTACCTCAGTATATAAAGGACCAAAGATGGGAGGCTGGCCGGCCACAAGGGGCGCGCCAGGAGAGTCCTACTCCCTCCGGGAGCAGGATTCCCCCCCAATCCTAGTTGGAATAGGATTCCTCGGGGGGGGGAGGGGAAGAGAGAGAGGGGGCCAGCCACCTCTCCTAGTCCTAACAGGACTAGGGGAAGGGGGGAGGCGCGCGGCCACCTTGGGCTGCCCCTTTCTCCTTTCCACTAAGGCCCACTAAGGCCCATATGGTTCCCGGGGGGTTCCGGTAACCTCCCGGTACTCCGGTAAAATCCCGATTTCACCCGGAACACTTCCGATATCCAAACATAGGCTTCCAATATATCAATCTTTATGTCTCGACCATTTCGAGACTCCTCGTCATGTCCGTGATCACATCCGGGACTCCGAACTAACTTCGGTACATCAAAATGCATAAACTCATAATATAACTGTCATCGTAACCTTAAGCGTGCGGACCCTACGGGTTCGAGAACAATGTAGACATGACCGAGACATGTCTCCAGTCAATAACCAATAGCGGGACCTGGATGCCCATATTGGCTCCTACATATTCTACGAAGATCTTTATCGGTCACACCGCATAACAACATACGTTGTTCCCTTTGTCATCGGTATGTTACTTGCCCGAGATTCGATCGTCGGTATCCAATACCTAGTTCAATCTCGTTACCGGCAAGTCTCTTTACTCGTTCCGTAATACATCATCTCATAACTAACATCTTAGTTACAATGCTTGCAAGGCTTATGTGATGTGTATTACCGAGAGGGCCCTAGAGATACCTCTCCAACAATCGGAGTGACAAATCCTAGTCTCGAAATACGCCAACCCAACATGTACCTTTGGAGACACCTGTAATGCTCCTTTATAATCACCCAGTTACGTTGTGATGTTTGGTAGCACCCAAAGTGTTCCTCCAGCAAACGGGAGTTACATAATCTCATAGTCATAGGAACATGTATAAGTCATGAAGAAAAGCAATAGCAACATACTAAACGATCGGGTGCTAAGCTAATGGAATGGGTCATGTCAATCAGATCATTTAACTAATGATGTGACCTCGTTAATCAAATAACAACTCATTGTTCATGGTTAGGAAACATAACCATCTTTGATTAATGAGCTAGTCTAGTAGAGGCATACTAGTGACACTTTGTTTGTCTATGTATTCACACATGTATTATGTTTCCGATTAATACAATTCTAGCATGAATAATAAACATTTATCATGATTATAAAGAAATAAATAATAACTTTATTATTGCCTCTAGGGCATATTTCCTTCACTCTTCGCCGTGTCTTCCTGGGGTGCTCTCATCCCGTTCAGAGAGGCTGGAGGTGGAGCGGCTTCATCTTGCACGGAGTTTCGGTGGAGATGTCAAGTCATGCCTGACCGACAGGTGCTACGCTTTGTCATGCCTGGTCGGCAGGTGCTACGCACGACAGATCTTCCAAAAACTTCAAGTTGTGTCGGTTGGTGGTACTTGGCAGCATGGTGCTGAGGTGTATCAGTAGGGACCACGATGTCCTCGGATGTTTGCGCGCAGGGAGGAGGTGTCGTTGGGCGCTGTGGTGGCGTCGACGATAGCTGGACCGAGCAAGGTTAATGCATTAGTACAGTTCTGAAGATGGAGCGGTGGAAGTTGGTGGCAGCGGCCTCTGAGTGCACGCCGAACCGGTGAGACCCATGCCCGGCAGGCGTCCTCGATGGGATCTCAGGTCCTAGATGTTAGGTTTGGCTGCGATGCCTATTTGGTATTAGGCTCAGGCTATCTGCGCCCCTTCATCAACTGGATAGAGTGGCTTAGACGGCGGTTTTAGTCTTACTATTGTATTACTTTGTAAGGTCTTGTGAGAATAATTAATAAAATGACCGTATGCATCGCTCAGATGTAGAGACCGGGGGGTCATCCTCTTTTTCTAAAAAAAGGTTAAACGAATGATAAGGGGATACCGAAAGCTCTAGCTGATTTTGCCTTTTGGGGTTCCCATTGTGGCATCATCCTCTCAAGTCCCAACCCTTTGGGTCGTGGAGATTCTTTCTCACTATGACTTTCTAAAAATAATAACAAACGAAAGTGTGAGACACACTTCTGAACCGAGATTTAAAAGGAAAACTTTGTTTTTGTCACTCTAGTTTTTGCCCACTTTACTTATGCCACTTTAGAATTTGACATCTCATTTTTGTCACTCTTAGCTTTTGACAATACATCACAAATGCCATTCAGTGGCAAAAATGATAATTTTTTATTTCACTTTTGCCACTCTTAGCTTTTGACATGTATCACAATTGTCATTCTGAAAATTTTGCTTTTGCCACAGAATGATAAAAGTGATATATTGTTGAAGCTAAGAGTGACAAAAATAAAATGTCAAATTTTAGAGTGGCATAAGCAAAGTTGGCAAAAACTAGAGTGGCAAAAACAAAGTTTTTCTAGATTCGAACCCCGGTCGGCTGAGAGGCGCGACTCTGCTAGGAGCCCATCCAAGCCAGTATGTTTGTCTTGTTTCAAAGAGGTACCCGGATATTACCTTAAGCAGCAATTGTTTGCACACATCAAAGCCTCAACATCAAAAGCCGGTATCAATTCTTGCACAAAAAATAATATTAGCTTTTACTATAAAATAATATTATGCTATGAAAGGGAAAGCCTAGCAAGACTACTCCTGAAAAATCCCCTCATGTCGCCCTCATCCTGGTGGCGCGAGGGGCTACAACCCTAGATCTCCGCCGCCTCTCTCCAACTCCTTTTTTTCTCCTCGCCGCCTCCCAAGGTTGTAGTCGTGCCTGCTGATGAACGAGAAACTGGGCTTTCGCTGTCGCAGAGGTATCCGACGCGCTTGGACGACGATCTTAGTTTGTGCGCGTGGGTTATGATCCGGTGCAAGCTGTCGTCTGTGGCGTCTTTGTTCAGGAATCTGATTGGATCTATCCTACGCTGCCCTTGAACGGGTTGATCCGGCCCATATGGTTTGATGACTGTGTGGCGGCGCTCGAGATGATGCACATCGGTCGGTGCGTGGAGCACGGCTCTAGAGGCCGACGAGCAGTGCTTGTGTGGCCCACCCGCGGGCTCGATCTGGGACCAGGCGAGCCCTTACGGCCATTTTAAAATAATAACAGAGAAAAGTGTGAGACACGCGTCTAAACCGAGATTCGAACCCGCACTGGCTGAGAGGCGCCACTGTCCTAGGAGCCCATCCACCCCAGTATGATTTTCTTGTCCCAACGAGGTACCCGAACATTACCTTAAGCAACAATTGTTTTCACACATCAAAGCCTCAACATTAAAAGCTAGTACCAATTTTTGCGCACAAAAAACAATATTAACTTTTACTATAAAATATTGTGCCAGGGAAGGGAAAGCCCAGCAAGACCACTCCTGGAAAATTCCCTCACGTCGCCCTCCTCCTAGCGGCACGAGGGGCTACAATCCTAGATCTCTGAGCCTCTCCCCCACTCCCTTTTTTCTCCTCGCCGCTTGCCGAGGTTGCTGTCATGTGACTGTTGGTGAGAGATGCGGCGGGGCTTTTGTCGC
This sequence comes from Triticum dicoccoides, assembly GCF_002162155.2. Classification (NCBI taxonomy): domain Eukaryota; kingdom Viridiplantae; phylum Streptophyta; class Magnoliopsida; order Poales; family Poaceae; genus Triticum; species Triticum dicoccoides. Next base: position 484,940,955 of record NC_041380.1, read on the forward strand.
CGTGGAGGTATCAAATGTTCTTGGTGGGCGATCTTCGCTTGCGCCGTGTGGGTTATGATTCGTTGCAAGTTACCGTATTTGTTGGCTTGTTTAGGGATTCAATTGGATCTATCCTAAGCTGCCCTCGAATGGGTTGATCCGGCCCTTATGGTATGACAACAGCGTGGCGGCGCTCGTGAAGCTGCGCGTCGGCCAGTACATGAAGCACGGCTCCAGAGGCCGACGAGTAGTGTTTGTGTGGCTCGCTCATGGGCCCGATTTGGGACCAAGCAATCCCTTATGGCCTTTTAAATTTAATAACGGAGGAAAGAGTGAGACACACGTCTGAACCGAGATTCGAACCCACGCCGGCTAAGAGGCGCCACTGTGCTAGTAGCCCATCCACCCAAGTATGATTTTATTGCTCGAACAAGGTACCCGAACATTAACTTAAGCGAAATTGTTTCCACACATCAATGCCTCAACATTAGAAGCTGGTATCAATCTTTGCACAACAAAACCGGTATTAACTTTTACTATAAAATATTGTGCTAGGGAAGGGAAAGCCTAGCAAGATCAGTCCTGAAAAATCCCCTCATGTCACTCTCCTCCTGGCGGCGTGAGGGGATACAACCCTAGATCTCCGCCGCCTCTCTCCTACTCCCTTTTTCTCCTCGCCACCTCCCGAGGTTGCTGTCATGCGGCTGCCGGTGAAGGAGGCGGCGGGGCTTTCGCCATCGTGGAGGTATCCGACGCGCTTGGAGGGCGATCTTCTTTGCGTCGCGTGGGTTATGATCGGGTGCAAGCCCCGTCTTTGGCGTCTTGTTTAGGGATCCAATTGGATCTACCCTACGCTGCCCTTGAAGAGGATGATCCGGCCCTAGTGGTATGAAAACAGCATGACGACCCTCGAGAGGCTGCACGTCGGCCAGTGCGTGGAGCACGGCTCTAGAGGCCAATGAGCGGTGCTTGTGTGGCTCGCCCGCGGGCCCGATCTGGGACCAAGCGAGTTATGGCGTCTGAATGGCGTATTAGTGGCGGAGGCCGCTAGACATTGTTGCAGCGCACACAACAACCATCAAAAATTAAGGTGCTTCGACAACAACCAAAGTGGTGAGATGGCGTTTTCTTTTCCAGTGTATTCCTCATTAGTCAACAATCTAGTAGAGAGATGGAATGGCAAACGTTGGTGGTTGACATCGGGGTTGTGCTCCCATGACTTAGCCTTTTAACTAGATCTGGCAGCATCGACGTTTGTGCATCGTTTCCTTGTTTAGTGCATTGGTTCGAAATTGTACTTCAAGGGTGATAGCTCCAGGTTTGACTTATGGTTAGATCGGCAAACATCACCATACCAGCGGTACTTTCTTCTCGAAGGCATGGTCTTGGAGCATTACACTTTTTGTTAACTCATATGTCACTTAGTGGATTATGGTCCACAATCACAAGGCTTGCGGTAGGACTTTGGAGATGCTATCGGGAGGCATGTCCTATATGGATGTCTTGAATTTTCTTTCTTTCCTTGTAAGCCGATTTGTTTGGCATCAATGTTTGACAGTGTTTTCAATAATAAGTAAAATATGGATGTGTGCATCAAAATGCAGGGATTGAGTTATCTTCATTTTAGAAAATGGAACATTATATTATTAGTATTAAAACAAAAGGCAAAGCAAGCTATCACGATTCGTTCACATTGATTCAAATGTCTTTGCTATTGATTCTAAGCTTTTTTTCCTTCTTCAAATAGGATGAAGGACATATACAAGATAAAATCAGCCCTTATAAGAACTTCCTTACAAGGATAATAAGCTACACACAAGCCCTTGAAGAAATCAGCGCCGTCTTTCTTTTGCATCCATCAATAGCGCGCAATAAGTAAAGCTCGCTCCCATTTCCGGGCCTCCGTCTTAGCAGAACAATCATGTTGAAACATGCTGAGCGGGCATCTAGGCGGGCCAGAAAATAATCCCAACTTCTGGTAGACAGATAAGGGGGACACAAACATCGCTAGATCGCCTCTGGAGCACCATATGGTTGAGCTCCATTAGGCAGAGAAGGAACCGAAGAAAGAAACATGTTGTGACATCATTCTGTCCCTAGGGCGTCGTTGGTCACATTGAAAAAAATGAAGACCAAAACGAGGCCCAAGATCTCGCCCTCACTGAAGCTCCACACGCCCTCCATCGATGCTAAACGACATCATTGAAACGAGGACATGGCGTAGAGAACTTATTCCTAGCCACCCATCACCACACCACTGCCAGCCATACACTTAGATTTACCTAACTAAAGATAGGTCGATCAGAGCTGTATAGACAACCCAGACCGGGGTTCCCCCACCTCGCCTATGCTGGAAAGCACATGGAAGTGAGGGGGAACCGGCAACTGTGGCAGCCCTAAGAAGGAAACCTAGTCACACCTTGAATCCCCATTTTGATTCTAAGTTGTAGCGATTATGATTTAGCTAGTTGATAGTAACATTTATGTTTATCTTGAAGCAGGCATGCCTGATCCCTTGAGCTATCCGAATCATGCATTGGAAAACTTGCACCGATTATTTCAACAAGAAGCTCAGCCAGACTAAAACGCGGGCTTCTCTTCAACGGAAGCGTTTAACTATTCATAATAAATAACAGAGATATGGCTTCATCAGCATCAAAGACAGTTTGGCCGAGTGGTCTAAGGCGCCAGATTTAGGCTCTGGTCCGAAAGGGCGTG
>NC_041380.1:484944045-484960694 GCF_002162155.2 Triticum dicoccoides
TCTTTTTCTTTTTTGGCGCAGGAGAACATACATCTTGCAAGCCCATCACCGTTCATCATCGTTAGCCCGACGATATGTATGTTGATCAATGATCGCGTCCAAAAATAGCTCAAATCTACAATCAGGAAATAAAGTTTCCAGCAGAGCACAGCACACCATCATTCGACAACCATTAAACTCTTTGCAGGCAATTCAGGCAAGTGTTGATAAGTTTTCTATCGTCGGCTTCACGCTATGCGAATAAACACGAGCAGGCGAATCAACCTATGGTTGAGTTGGTTAGGTGGACAGTGGTATCTTCAACCCACCAGGGTTCAAATCCTGGTGCTCGCATTATTTCTGGATTTATTTTAGAATTTCCGGCAATGCGCTTTCAGTGGGAGGAGACGTTCCCGTCGACGATGAGGCGCCTACGGTGACTTCGTAAATCTCAAGATGATATGCCGGCTCAGTCTCTCGGAGGTGCTCATAGGGGTAGGGTGTGCGTGTATGCGTTCATAGGGGTGAGGGTATGCGCGTGTATATGAGCGCTTGTGTCTGTACTGATGCTAAAAAAAAGAATAAACACGAGCTGGATTTTCCGCCCATAACTGACCCGTTAACACCTTCCGCATTTGCACCGCCATAAACCTCCTATATATACAGCTTACGGATATGCTCCCATAATCTGTGTCAGTGTGTGCATTGCTCGCTCATCGGCCTCCAGTCGTACTCGTACGTGCGTCCACCGCCGCATTTTCGATCACGATCCTCGCCGAGTAGAATTCCTGCGCCGAAGCTCGATCGAACGCATGGCCTTCCTGTCCATGCTGGTGGTCGTCGCGGCGCTGGCCGTGCCGGCGGTGAGAGCGGCGACCGACGAGCGCTGGGCGAACCACGGGCACCACCGGCACGCGCCTCCGCCCCCTGCCGTTCCTCCATCCTCCCACGGGCCCGCCCCGGCTCCGTCCCCTACGGGTCACGCGGCGGCGAGCCCGTCCCCCGGCACGTCGGCGCCGGCCACGAGCTCGCCCGCCCCGTCGCCCGCGGCGGAGAGCAAGAGTGCTGCGGCGGCCTTCTCGCCGCTGGCTTGGCCGGCCGTGCTCGTGGGCGCTGCCGCCGTGGTGATGTTCTGATCGAGCCATCGTAGTCGATCTCCTCTTCTAAGCTGTCCCGGCAGGCCGGCCGGCGCTGCACCAGCCCTTGATTAGTTTCTGCGTTGATTTTTTTGAAGCGAGTAGTCCGGCAGTGTGGAAGGAACAAGTAGTAGTGTCTACAGCACCCGTCTGAACTTTTTCGTTGTCCTGAGTTTCATGTATCGCGGTTTATTTATTTTCGTATTTGCTATAGTGTATGTCTATGTTGTCATTGTGTTCTGAAGTCTGATGGTGTGTTTCTGTAAGTATTTTTTGTGTGGACGACTTGCGTGATTTTGATTTTGTTCAACCGTTGGGCAGACAGTGCATGCCAGCCGAAACCGGAAGGCCGGTCGCTAGCCAATCTGATACACCTCCTGAAATGCAGCCGCAGCCTACGCTTCCTCCTCTCCTCTCCCTCTTCCCGTCCCTCCCTTCTCAGGCATAGCGCGGAAGGATCGCCTGTTGATCAACGCGCAGCACGGCACGGCAGACTTCGCTGAGAAACGGGGGAGATAATGGCAGGATCACCGGAGGAGGAAAGAACAGCCCCGGAGGCCAGCAGGAGGAGTAACGCCGGCAGCAGCAGCAGCAGTAGCAGTAGCTCCAGCAGCAGCAGCAGCGACGATGACAGGCCGGCAGAGCACACCGCAGGAACCGTCGGCGGGCTGGACGGAAGGGCCCCTCCTCAAGAGCCCGCTGCCGTCGACGGCGCCGCCGGCGGCGGCGTGAACGCGCGAGAACAGCAATGTGACCACAAGGTTCGCGTCAGGCTTGCACAAATAACGTCAACATTGCATTTCTCATCAAAATATAGAAGAAGAAAAAATGCAGTTTGCATTCTGAAGATTGAAATGGCATTCGTTTCTGAAAGGTGGGTGCAGGGAGGCTCAAGCTCAACATCAGGAGGAGCGATCTCGTGTTGACGCTGGTGGTTGCAGGAGGGGTTGCGGTCGCCGTTGCAGCAGCTTTCCTCGCCAACAAAAGGCGTTGATGATCACAGGGAAAGCTCCCCTGTTTTCGCCGGGCCTTTGAAATGACCCATCTGTATTTTTCTTTGGTACTGTTTAATAATAATAGCGTATCAAAAAGGAATAAAAGGCAAGATTTCTTGCGGCGTCAAGAATCAATTGCAAAGCTGCCCCGCTCTACCATCGTCTCAAGAATCTATGTTGTGAAGAATCCATTTCCCTGGCATGTGCCCGGATCAGAATCTCCCAAAAAATTGCATTCACTCGCACTGCTACATACTCCCTTCGTCCCACAATATAAGATCATTATCTTGAAAAACGATCTTAGATTGTGAGATCGGTTTTCAAGCTATATTAGCTTGAAAAACAATCTTATATTGTGGGACGGAGGGAGTAGATGAGATCCAATTCTGGGCCAAGCCCCAGCGGTGTATTGTATTACTATGAAACTCATGTGCTATCCTTTTCATGAGTATCTTTGCTACTATCAGGATAAGGTGAAAAGTAACGGATGTCAGATGTACAGTACATAGAAGAATAGAAGGTTTTTCTCTGACAGACCACCCTACAACATTGAGCTATTGTCACAAGCAGCTACTTGTAATATTCAAATACACCTTCGCCCTTTATTACTCCATTGACTATATCTCTATCAATTTTAGACGAGTAAAGTTAAATAGTCTACGCCATAATGTTAAAGAAAGAGCTGTCGACACAATCTACACCATCTTCGGAACCACAAGCCCATAGCGGTCAGGACCTAGCTGCCACTTTCTTCCTTGAGGATCTCTGCTACCTCATTCCTGATACCCTCGCGGAATGATATAAAACCATTACCACTAGTATACCCGGAACCATCAACATCTTGCTCTTCAATTAGATAGTTCTCAAACAACGATGAATCGTCCTGTCCCCCACGAACAATTGCAAGCTTAGGTGTGATACACCTGTCCTGCTTCAACGCATTAATCGTTGTTCTCAAAAGACCTGCACGATATTTTTAGTTGTCAACAAAATAAGTGCTGAGACAGGCAAAAAAGAAACATGCCCAACGTATTGTAAAAAGGTGATACTTACAGTCATGGGGTGGAGGAAAAGGAAGCGAAGGATCAGCAGTCGATGAATAGTAAACAACAAGGTTGGTAAACGCATCCAGAAGAAATATCGGGCTCTCACTCATCGTCAGAGCAGCACGGCTCAGAGTGTGCCGTGGGAATGCTTGCTTGTTAGGTGAGGAGTACGAAATTAAAAGTGGATATATAGCTTTGGCTAGAGAAGATGGCTCCAGTGAGCTGCAAGAATAGTTCAGAGGGGACTTACAAACTTGCAAGTGAGAAAATTAATTCGCATTGATTCACAAAAATGCATGAGATATCACTCCAGCAGCAACAAAGTATAAAATTTTGTTGCCATATCAGTTACAGCAGCAGAAACAAGTTTTTGGACATTCTCCGAGACATACAGGCACCAGACTTTGTGAACCGTACAAAACGAAAAAATTACATACCTGAAAAGGCATTGAAGATATATCCTGTAATCTGGGTGGATGCCTTCTTCATGCAAGCGAAGAAGAGGGCTCCTCAACATTCCAAACACAAACTGGGGTATCATTTGCAGATGGGGGCATTGTGAGAAGTCTATATCAATGTGCGATTCTGGTGTTCGTGGATCAGATCTCAACGCATCATTATACCGAGTTATAAGGATAGCCAGCCAATCATGCACCGAATTTCTGCCTTCTCTAACCCCATTTTCCAGTGAAACTAGAATAACCTGATGGCAGCGTTTCAGAGGAGAATCAAGTTAGGATGACAAAAATAGTATCCATGTGCACCTCTTAAAAGCAATAACTTCCTAGGGTGTGCATTAACAAAAAGGCAGAACATCTTTCCTACCAAAAAAAGGATCGGCTAGAAGAATCTTCGCTAGTCGAAATCCACACAGAATTAACCCAGTGGCCAAACCATTTCTAATGTTAACGGTATATCTTACAACTAATCGCCTCCTACATTTATCTGCCAACAATCTTTCATATCTCAAGCTGCTGAATATCTACATGTGCATGATTAAACGAACTAAACATGAATACCTTATGAACAAGGATATGTAGGACAGCCTCTTGATCGACACTGCCATATATTTCATTGATATTATTAGCCGGCCGATACTGCAATGTCCTTATTCTCAACCGTCTCTTGAGACAAAACCTGTAGCCGCGGAGATGTAGCATTACAAACAACAAAAGTAAGTTTTTGAACAGTACATGTTTCAGTTGGCTACATGCACACTAGCAAACAAAAAAAAGATGGAATGAAGAGATTATAACATGAATAACAAATGCAAGCACAAGCAATAGCTGACATAAACCAAAAATATTAACATCACAGGAGGTCAGGCATCCAAAAGCTAGTTAACGCTTGGAAACTAAAAAGGATGTCTGGGAAATTAAATAGTTCAGGTATCTCGTACCTTGGATATGATTGTGGGCCATTCCCTGATGCCACCTCCACAGGCTCAATGACACTGTACTGAAAAGCGATCTGTACAACAGCAGGTTCTGTGTGCCTGTAAATATCGAAAATCACATTAACTGATTCTGGTGAGAAGTGTTAGACGTGCACAATAAATGAATAGGATCCACCAAAAAATAAGTTTCTTCAGAGCAAAAATAATTATGCTTTTACAGCACAAAAGCCACAAAAGCTCTCTTAGATACTCTATATATGATCATGTAATGGAAATGATTTGCCCATAGAATGTTGAGTTACCCATCCATGTACATTATAATCGGCAACCTACTACATTTCATATGGCTGTCATGAGATAAGGGTTTGAGCAGTTAGACAAGACTTTGCTTTGCACTTACTCTGTTTGTGTCCACCTTGATTACTAGAAAGAAAAAAACTGCAAGCAAAAGGATTTAATTGTGGGAATTTCTCTAACACAGAACAGCAGAAACTACGCTGAATAAATCTAATTTACGTATATCATATCATATCAGAACTTTTTCACCCATAGCATTAGGCATATCAGATAGTATCTTATATCTGCACACCACATACGCTTGGCATGGATTCCAATTCAACACATTCATTATCAACATGAATTGATACACAGAATGGTGAAGATAAGTACCTGGAGAAGCCATCAGCATGGGTAAAGTCAAAGTCATAGGCATATGTAGCAAAAGAATCACAGCAGATAATATGTTGCACATTTTCATATTGAGGATCAGGGAAGAAATGGCCATACTGCAAAAAGATGGATACATTAAAAATTAAACAGTACAATATAGTTAAGGGTCAAATCCTTATCTGTCAGTGCAAAGTTTTGTAACCGTTATGCCACTCATTGCATCAATGACATGTGGGTCCAGACCTAACAGGTGAGTGGCACCCAAGGTGGGCTACAACACTTTGCAGTGACACACATGGGATTTAATCCTACAGATAATGTGAACACAGGTAGCTTGAATGCTTACAGAGTGGCCAGGCTCAAAATCTGGTGATGTTCTCAGCCTGAGAACACAACCAAATGCATAGGGTCGACTCAACAGACGATGTCTGTTCAGAAGAAAAGGCAAGGCAATGAGGAAAAGACCATTCACATCTTATCAAGTTATCAGGAACCTAGGCAGTGGAATTTCAAAAATAAAATACAGAAGACATCATAATATCAAACTCACATGTCCTGGGGAAGTGTTGAATCATCCGCGTTTGCATAGAGAAATAACGAGCCACCACTTTCGATACTTAAAAACTTCAACGAAGCCAAATCGGTGTATTCATCAGTTACAGCAAATATGTCTACACATACTCCTGCTTGAACAGCAACAGCTGCCTGTTTCAAAATTTCACTGAGGTCACTAAATGATGGACACGGTCAAGCAAATGTACTCCCTCCGATCCATATTACTTGTCGCTGCTTTAGTACAACTTTATATACTAAACTTGTACTGAAGCAGCGACAAGTAATATGGATCGGAGGGAGTAACTTTTTTCTCTACAAAATCAAAAGAAGCTTACTAGATCTCTATAGAAAGGTATCTGCTCAGGGAGCAACGCGAGGTCAGCATCTTCCCCTTTGCTAGCGTATTGCTCACCATATCTCCTAGTATCTAGTTGACCATCTCCATAATCAGGAGCACCAGACAGAAAAGCAAATACCCTAGCTGTTCTTGAATTAAGAAGAAACAGTTGGTAGTTAGGCATAAAAACAGCAAGTACAAAACTCTTTGCAAAATACAAATATCTTTACAAACATAATTGCCTACTGACAAGAAGCATTTTTAAAATTGTTCAAATGGATGTGTTAACTTACCCAAAGCAAAAGTAGAACCATACTCTGAACTCAAGTAGTCAATTAGAGAAGACATGGCTGTTCCAAAACCCCGCCCGCCAAGCAAGACCGTATCTGCTTCCTGCCCAGAAGCAGCGCCTCTCTCCCATGAAGATGTAGGCCGCAGTGTGTCCAGGGCAGCGGCAATTCGGTCCTTGCATGTATCAACCTGCTCATAGGTTAACTTACAGTTAAGTGATATCCAGAGACTGACTAAACCAACCTGTAACACTTCGTATAGTTATGTAACATACAGGGGCCAAAAAGGAAAGCAGGGGCATGGCATCTTCAAGGGCGACAGCTAGTCCACCTTCTTCTGAGTCTGGAGGGATGAAAACATTTTTCACGACAGGGACTGGACCTTGTACATCATACAACCCAATCTTGTGGCTGAATGTCATAAGCCCAAACAGGGAGCCTGGAATCAGAGCTGTTGCACAGATAAAACCCAATTGAGAAAAAGGGGAAACTTGACTCACTAACGACACAACATTGTTTGAGCAACCAAAAAATCAGCAAATTACGCATGTTAACCTTCTAGCGCTGCCAGAAGCGCACTCTTGATGAGTTCCAGGAACTCTTCAGAACCTGAAAACATTGAAACAGGGCAATAATCAATTCTTATGATAATCATATAAAGCATAGCACAACCATGACAGACTATTTGAGGATCCAACTGAAATTTGATCGCTGCACATGAAGACTAGTAAAGGCAAATTTGATCCAACTGAAATTGAGCTATACGCGTTCACTCTAATTATTCTTGTTTTATGCCTCTCTTCTAGGTGGCTTACTTGGGTAAAAATTAACTTCCAGCAATACAGAATTTCATGATGGCGAGGCATTAAGCAGCATAATTTGACTTACAAGCGAGATCCACCGCCGCCACATAGACAGGCCGCGCCTTCACACCATCACCTGCACCATCCGCCTCATCCACTGCACAAACACAATTCAAGGCCATGAGAAACCAACTCAAAATCACAAAGCTCCAGAAGGCATAGTCGCTCGCGCGCACACAGAAAGGGAGGCAGGCGCAATCACCTGGCATCTCGAAGTCGATGAAGGAGGCGTTGAGCTCGGGGCAAGCTTCTGGGCGCTGGAAGCGGTGGAGGGCGTCGTCGTCGAAGCCGTTGAGGGTGCCGCAGAGCGCGCAGGCCCAGCCCCAGCGCTCCACGTCGCAGTAGGTGTTGAAGTAGGCCCAGCAGCGCTCGCAGCGCGGGAGGCGGTCGCCGCGGCCGGCGGTGGCGGGCGGCTGGCCGGTCTCGTCGTCGGCGGCGAAGGGCGTCACGGAGATGCCCCACTGGATGCCGCACTCGTCCAGCGCCCCCTGCGTCACGGGGAAGCGGGAGACCGTCGCGCGCACCGCCATGGCGACGGGGGCGCGGGCTCCGGCCGGGATCGGCGAGGTGGGGCGGAAGGGGCGAGGGGGCGCGACTCGCGGCCGCCACGATCTGACACACTGGCCCTGAGACTCGGGCTGACGCCCGCACGCGGTGATCGACGCATTTTTGCGTTTCGCAAGGGATACAAGCTTATCTGAGCCGCACGTTGATGATCTCACGGTCGTGCTGGGTTTAAAATACGTCACCAGGCCTAGTTTCGGACGGCAGTCGTTTACAAAATGGAAAGCAGTATACACTGGAGAAGTATTTGACGGATCTAGGTTTTCTTCGTTTGTGCACTCCTATACTCACTTGTTTTCCTATATTGGCTGACGATTGGTATAACAGTATGGTTAATAATACAATCAACTGATGTTGACATATTACTCATACAAAACGTTAGTTATAAACAGGAAAGAGGAGGAGCATTGCTAGTCACGCTCGCTCGCGACTGCACGCGTTTTGGCGGAGGTTACCGGTGAGCGCCCAGATTTAGAAGGCGGCGGTCGGGAGGGACCGCTGGTCTTTTCAACAGGACCGCGTCATAGTTGATGACCTTTCCTTAGAGTGGTGCACCATTAAGAGGAAGGGGAAGGAGATTTTGGAGCGTGCTAAAGACCCGAGAAAATGCATCGCCAAATGACATTGGCCCCGCGGGTGTGTGACGGCCTTCGCCAAATGACATTGGCCCCGCGCACGCCCAGCGATCCACCCGTCATCGACCCTTCAGCCGGTTCGCCCGAGCGCCCGGAGAGGCTCCCGCGACAAGCCAGCTGGCAATGGACACCTAGGAGGCTCTCTTCACCCTCGAGGATCCCAGAGAGGTGGGTACTCCAACATCCTCTATAGGAGTAACATGCAAATGGCGCTTTTTCTTCTTGGTGATGGGATTCGGACAAGTGGACACAATTTGATCGTGCTGCTTCTGGGAAGTAGATGGACCAAAATGAAAGTACCCTATGGTTCGTTGGGAGGACCTATTTAAACCAAATGTCGAAGGGCGTGTTGCATGTCGGCCGGCGGATTTGTTTCAAAAACACGCCGGTGACTATTGCAAGCAAAGCTTTGTTTTAGAAACAACGATGACTATTGCAACAAGAGATTGTTGGGGAACGTAGTATTTCAAAAAAAATCTACGATCATGCAAGATCTATCTAGGGATGCATAGCAACGAGAGGGGAGAGTGTGTCTACGTACCCTCGTAGACCGAAAGCGGAAGCGTTGAGTGATACGTCTCCAACGTATCTATAATTTTTTATTGTTCCAAGCTATTATATATTCTGTTTTGGATGTTTAATGGGTCTTATTATACATTTTTATATTATTTTTGGGACTAACCTATTAACCAAAGACCCAGTATAAATTGATGTTTTTTGCCTATTTCAGTGTTTCGTAGAAAAGGAATATCAAACGGAGTTCAAACGGAATGAAACCTTCGGAAGCTTGATTTTTGGAACAAACATGATTCAAAGGACTTGGAGTGGACGTAAGGAAACAACCGAGGAGGCCACGAGGCAGGGAGGCGCGCCCCCACCCTCGTGGGCCCCTCGTGGCTCTCCTGACCGACTTCATTCGCTTATATATACTCATATACCCTGAAAACATCCAGGAGCACCACGAAACCCTATTTCCACCGCCGCAACCTTCTGTACCCGTGAGATCCAATCTTGGAGCCTTTTTCAGCGCTCCGCCGGAGGGGGCATCGATCACAGAGGGCTTCTACATCAACACTATAGTCTCTCCAATGATGTGTGAGTAGTTTACTTCAGACCTTCGGGTCCATAGTTATTAGCTAGATGGCGTCTTCTCTCTCTTTGCATCTCAATACAAAGTTCTTCTCGATTTTCTTGGAGATCTATTCGATGTAACTCTTTTTGTGGTGTGTTTGTCGAGATCCGATGAATTGTGGGTTTATGATCAAGATTATCTATGAACAATATTTGAATCTTCTCTGAATTGTTTTATGTATGATTTGTTATCTTTGCAAGTCTCTTCGAATTATCAGTTTGGTTTGGCCTACTAGATTGATCTTTCTTGCAATGGGAGAAGTGCTTAGCTTTGGGTTCAATCTTTCGTTGCTCGATCCCAGTGACAGAAAAGGAAATGACACGTATTGTATTGTTGCTATCGAGGATAAAAAGATGGGATTTATATCATATTGCTTGAGTTTATCCCTCTACATCATGTCATCTTACCTAATGCGTTACTCTGTTCTTATGAACTTAATACTCTAGATGCATGCTGGATAGCGGGTGATGTATGGAGTAATAGTAGTAGATGCAGGCAGGAGTCGGTCTACTTGTCATGGACGAGATGCCTATATACATGATCATGCCTAGATATTCTCATAATTATTCGCTTTTCTATTAATTGCTCGACAGTAATTTGTTCACCCGCCGTAATACTTATGCTATCTTGAGAGAAGCCACTAGTGAAACCTATGGCCCCCGGGTCTATTCTCCATTATATTAATCTCCCGTCAACAAGTTATTTCTGGCACCGTTTATTTTGCAATCTTTACTTTTAATCTATATTATAAAAATACCAAAAATATTATCTTATCATCTCTATCAGATCTCACTTTTGCAAGTGGCTGTGAAGGGATTGACAACCCCTTTATCGCGTTGGTTGCAAGATTCTTATTTGTTTGTGTAGGTATGAGGGACTTATGTGTGGCCTCCTACTGGATTGATATCTTGATTCTCAAAAACTGAGGGGAATACTTACACTACTTTGCTGCATCACCCTTTTCTCTTCAAGGGAAAAACCAGCGCATGCTCAAGAGGTAGCATTGAGTAACGCGGTTGATGTAGTTGAACGTCTTCGCGATCCAACCGATCAAGTACCGAATGCACGGCACCTCCGCGATCTGCACACGTTCAGCTCGATGACGTCCCTCAAACTCTAGATCCAGCTGAGGCCGAGGGAGAGTTTCGTCAGCACGACGGCGTGTTGACGGTGATGATGAAGTTACCGATGCAGGGCTTCGCCTAGACACTACGATAATATGACCGAGGTGGGAATCTGTGGAGGGGGCACCGCACACGGCTAAGAAATCAATTTGTGTGTCTATGGGGTGCCCCCTCCCCCGTATATAAAGGAGGGGAGGAGGAGGAGGGCGGCCACAAGGGGCGCGCCCAAAGGGGGATTCCTACTCCTAGTAGGAGTAGGTTTCCCCCTTTCCTAGTCCAAGTAGGAGAAGAAGTAAGGAGAGGAGAGGGAGAAGGAAAGAGGGGGGCGTCGCCCCCTCCCTAGTCCAATTCGGACCAGCCCATGGGGGGCGCGCGGCCTCCCCTTGTGGCCCTTCTCTCCTTTCCACTAAGGCCCATGAAGGCCCAATACTTTCCCCGGCGAATTCCAGTAACTCTCCGGTACTTCGAAAAATACCCGAACCATTCAGAACCTTTTTGATGTCCGAATATAGCCTCCCAATATATCGATCTTTACATCTCGACCATTTCGAGACTCCTCTTCATGTCCGTGATCTCATCCGGGACTCCGAACAAACTTCGGTCATCAAATCACATAACTCATAATACAAATCGTCATCGAACGTTAAGCGTGCGAACCCTACAGGTTCGAGAACTATGTAGACATGACCGAGACATATCTCCGGTCAATAACCAATAGCGGAACCTGGATGCTCATATTGGCTCCTACATATTCTACGAAGATTTTTATCGGTCAAACCGCACAACAACATACGTTGTTCCCTTTGTCATCGGTATGTTACTTGCCCGAGATTCGATCATCAGTATCCTCATACCTAGTTCAATCTCGTTACTGGCAAGTCTCTTTACTCGTTCCGTAATGCATCATCCCGTAACTAACTCATTAGTCACATTGCTTGCAAGGCTTATAGTGATGTGCATTATCGAGAGGGCCCAAAGATACCTCTCCGACAATCAGAGTGACAAATCCTAATCTCGATCTATGCCAACTCAACAAACACCATCGGAGTGAATGAAATATGCCCTAGAGGCAATAATAAAGTTTTTATTTATATTTCCTTGTATCATGATAAATGTTTATTATTCATGCTAGAATTGTATTAACCGGAAACTTAGTACATGTGTGAATACATAGACAAACAGAGTGTCACTAGTTTGCCTCTATTTGACAAGCTCGTTGAATCAATGATGGTTATGTTTCCTAACCATAGACATGAGTTGTCATTTGATTAACGGGATCACATCATTAGAGAATGATGTGATTGACTTGACCCATCCGTTAGCTTAGCACGATGATCGTTTAGTTTGTTGCTATTACTTTCTCCATAACTTATACATGTTCCTATGACTATGAGATCATGCAACTCCCGAATAATGCAGGAACACTTTGTGTGCTACCAGACGTCACAACGTAACTGGGTGATTATAAAGGTGCTCTATAGGTTTCTTTGATAGTGTTTGTTGAGTTGGCATAGATCGAGATTAGGATTTGTCACTCCGATTGTCGGAGAGGTATCTCTGGGCCCTCTCGGTAATGCACATCACTATAAGCCTTGCAAGCAATGTGACTAATGAGTTAGTTGAGGTATGATGCATTACGGAACGATTAAAGAGACTTGCCGGTAATGAGATTGAACTAGGTATTGAGATACCGATGATCCAATCTTGGGCAAGTAACATACCGATGACAAAGGGAACAACGTATATCGTTATGCAGTTTGACCGATTAAGATCTTCATAGAATATGTGGGAGCCAATATGAACATCCAGGTTCTGCTATTGGTTATTGACCGGAGGCGTGTCTCGGTCATGTCTACATAGTTCTCGAACCCGTAGGGTCCGCACGCTTAACGTTCGGTGATGATCGGTATTATGAGTTTATGTGTTTTGATGTACGGAAGGTAGTTCAGAGTCCCGGATATGATCACAGACATGACGAGGAGTCTGAAAATGGTTGAGACATAAAGATTGATATATTGGACGACTATATTCGGACACCAAAAGTGTTCCGGATGATTTCAGAGAAAACCGTTGTGCCGGAGGGTTACCGGAACCCCCCCCCCCCCCGGTGGAAAGTTGCGCCTTCATGGACCATAGGGAAGAGGGGAGGCAGCCCACAAGGGGTAGCCGCGCCCCCTCCCTATAGGAAGTCCAAATTGGACTAGGGAGGGGGCGCCCCCCTTTCCTTCTCCTCTTCCTCTCCCTTCCTTCCTTCCCCTTCTCCTCCTAGTAGGACTAGGAAAGGAGGAATCCTACTCCTACTAGGAGGAGGATTCCTCCTCCCTTGGCGTGCCACTAGGGCCGGCCGGCCTCCCTCCTTGCCCCCGTATATAAAGGAGCAAGGGGGAGGCCGGCCGGCCCCTGTAGGGCGCGCCAGGAGGAGGATTCCTCCTCCTAGTAGGAGTAGGACTCCCCTTTCCTACTCCTACTAGGAGGAGGAAAGGAAGGGGAAAGGGGAGAAGGAAGGAGAGGGAGGAAAGAAGGAAAGGGGGGCCGCCCCCTAGTCCAATTCGGTTTGGGCTAGGGGGTCGCGCTCCCTGCCTCCTCTCTTCCACCACTTGGCCCATGAGGCCCAATACTTCTTCCCCGTATTCCCGTAACTTCCCGATACTCCGAAAAATACCCGAATCACTCGGAACCTTTCCGATGTCCGAATATAGTTGTCCAATATATCGATCTTTACGTATCGACCATTTCGAGACTCCTCGTCATGTCCCCGATCTCATCCGGGACTCCAAACTACCTTCGGTACATCAAATCACATAAACTCATAATACCGATCGTCACCGAACGTTAAGCGTGCGGACCCTACGGGTTTGAGATCTATGTAGACATGACCGAGACATGTCTTCGGTCAATAACCAATAGCGGAACCTAGATGTTCATATTGGTTCCTACATATTCTACGAAGATCTTTATCGGTCGAACCGCATAACAACATACGTTGTTCCCTTTGTCATCGGTATGTTACTTGCCCGAGATTCGATCGTCGGTATCTCAATACCTAGTTCAGTCTTATTATCGGCAAGTCTCTTTACTCGTTCCGTAATGCATCATCCCGCAACTAACTCATTAGTTGCATTGCTTGCAAGGCTTATAGTGATCTGCATTACCGAGAGGGCCCAGAGATACCTCTCCGACAATCGGAGTGACAAATCTTAATCTCGATCTATGCCAACTCAACAAGTACCATCGGAGACACCTGTAGAGCACCTTCATAATCACCCAGTTACGTTGTGACGTTTGGTAGCACACAAAGTGTTCCTCCAGTAATCGGGAGTTGCATAATCTCATAGTCATAGGAACATTTATAAGTCATGAAGAAAACAATAGTAGTAAACTAAAACGATCAAGTCCTAAGCTAACGGAATGGGTCAAGTCAATCACATCATTCTCCTAATGTGATCCCGTTTATCAAATGACAACTCATGTCTATGGGTAGGAAACATAACCATCTTTGATCAACGAGCTTGTCAAGTAGAGGCATACTAGTGACACTTTGTTTGTCTATGTATTCACACATGTATTATGTTTCCGGTTAATACAATTCTAGCATGAATAATAAAACACATCGGTGACTATTGCAATAAGAGCTTTGTTTCAAAAACACTGTTGACTATTGTGACAAGAGCTTTGTTTGAGAAACATGCCGCGCAGGGCTAAGACGGATCCAGCAGGGAGGGCTCCCCGACACCGACTGCGACGATGGAGAGACCGTGTGCTGCATTGCGCCCCACTGGAACGATGACCGGGCCGTGAGGATCTCGGGCACTGTCACCGACGTCTGGTGGTGGCTCAGCATTCCCAATCTAGATGTAGGTCAGGAGAGATGTAAGCGGCAGGCCAACCGGCTGCCGGGGCAACGACAAGTGAGGCGGTGAAGAAAAAGAGAAGGGATGTAAGTGGGGCGGCAAAGGCCTGCCTCGCCGGCAAACGATGGATGCCGGAGCGGCCGGCGGCGAGCACGGGCGCACACATGACGCGGGTGAGCGTCTCTCTTGCGGTACTGATTTGGGACAAAAGGATCGAAGAAGATGAGGATAAGGTACAAAACGGTGGTGTGTTATTCCAAAGCTGCAATGATGGGTCCATAAAGGAAGTGTGGCACACAACCAAAAAGGCGGACCCGCACGTGATTTTTAACCGACCAATGAGAAAGTGTTTCCCTATTATTCCCTTCGTTCGAAAATACTTGTCTTAGAAATGATTATATCTAGAACTAAAACAAGTCTAGATACAACCATTTTTAGAACAAGTATTTCCGAACGAAGGGAGTACTAACTGGATCTAGGAAATCTCCCAACACCGCCCCCATGAGCAAAACTGGCCAAATACTTCCCAACCCCCTCTTTTTCTTTGCTGCCATGGGCGATGAGTCGCAAGTTTGGAACGAGCTTAAAAATGCAACGAAAATTTTCTTTTGGGGGCTCGATTTGTGGTTGGTAATGGGACGGACATTCATCTATACACTTCTTTTTTCTCAACACGGTACAATCAAAATCACTCACATACTCTTCGCAAAAAAAAGTCACTCACATACACTCACACCTATAAACTTCTGACATGTTGGTCCGTCTATATGCTTCCTTCTGAAGAATGTTTGTCATTATGGCTGACCCCAACATCCTTGTTCTGGATATGTTTAGAGATAACCGTATCAACATGGACATGAACGTTTGATCTATGGGTGTACATACACCCTATATAAAAATTATTAACTAAACAAAAAGTCAAAAATATTTTGAAAAATAAACTCGACCTTGCATTATACTAAAAAAATCACAAAAAGAAAAAACCATGACTTCATTTAAAGACAAAAGTTTTCGGTCAAAGTAGTGTGAATAGTGACTTGTATTTGCAATAATTTTTTCCCTGAAGTCAATGCTGGTTTTTTATCCATGAAATTTTATATACAGAAAATTTATATACTAATGCAAAGACAAGTCAGATTTATTCTAAAAAACTTCTAAACTTTTTTTACATTAGAATTTTTTAAGAACTGTTTTTTTACATTAGATGTACATACACCTGAGAACCAAAGGGCATTTCTGATAGATCAACACCTCCTTCCCTCAAATGTTTCCAGCTTTTGCAGCAGTGGTCCCCTCATGGAAAGGGTACTGATTTCGAGGAGGCCAAAACGAAGAATATCAAGATAAAAAAAGTCCATGTGATGAACAGAAGCGTAGCGACCTGATGTCTCTCTCCTAGCAACCTTTTGGTTCTTGGTTCCTATTTGCTATTTGTACTGAACTTGGTTTGTAAGGCCAACTCCAACACGCACCCCCATCTGGCCCGTCTGTGTTCGTTTGAGGATAAACGGAAAAACGACGTGACCCAACCACAGACCCCATCTTACTTTTCTGTCCGTTCGACTGTATTCGCGGCCCAAACTTGCGCTGGCTTTGGGGTGAAAGCGGACAGGAAACGACGACTTCCTGGCGTCCTCGTCCGCTGCATGTCCCCCGACCCCATGTGTCACTGACCCACGGTCATTCCACCTCTCTCTCTCTCTCCTCCTTTTCTCTCTCTCCGCGCTGTCGTTGCCCATGCAGGAGCAGTGCCCGCGTCCCGCCGCCGTCCAGGGAGCAGTGCGCTCCGACGAACCCCCCGGCGCCCGTTTTCTGTCCTTTCGACCGTGGTGCCTCGGGCACGGTGGAGGACGAGGAGGAGCCATCGAGGCGTGGCCAGCGCGGGCGACACGCCACCGGCGGCGAGGCGGGCGCGCGCAGGGGCGTGCGGGCACGGATGGGGTGAGAGCGGAGCGACAGAGAGGTGCGGTCGGCGGCGAGGCAGGAGCAGCGGGTCCAGGCGAGGGCGGCGAGCTCAGCGCGGTGCGGGCGGGGCTCGTGTGGCCCTGACAAGGGCGAGGATGCACCAGGCGAGCAC
>NC_041380.1:484961028-484967329 GCF_002162155.2 Triticum dicoccoides
CGCTGCGGGGCAGGGACCGCGTGGGCAAGGGCGGGGATGGCGCGGGCGGCGGGCGGGTTGGGCTGGCTGCTGCTGCTGCTGACGAGGCGGCGACGAGCGGCGAGGCGGCGCAGACTCTAAGGCGGCAGTCGCGTGGCCGGGGGCCGGGGCGTGGCGAGCGTAGTGCAAACGGATAATTTGGGATCATCCCCCGCGTTGGGCGCCTCTAACGAAATCCAGACACACATGTCCGTTTTGGCACCCATTGCCATCCCAAACGGACGAAATCCGGACGAAATGAACGTCCACTTGGGGTCGCGTGTTGGAGTTGGCCTAAGCTCGTATGTAAAATTCTAGCCTTGTTTGGCTTTATTAATTTTAAGCTAGCCCCCCTTGCGCAACGCGGGCGGGCGAAACACAAATGCGGACGACCATCTTCTCCTCGTGTCCGTATGGAATGAGCTCCCAACCCGTAGAGTGACGGAGGACCAGGATCTGATTCCCGCCATACCGGATAAGGCCGAAGATCGTCAGACGGGAGCTTTAAGGCGCAATGGAGCTGAGTGGAGTGTGTAGGGTTTGGTTCGGAAGCGGATGTGGATGAATATATATGGGGTCAGGGTGGGTCAGATTTGACATGGTGGACGTGCCAGGGCCTCCCCATATTCGCTCTAAATTTAGGCTAGATATGATGGTGTCGGTCAGCCCAGGGGTTTGGGGCCGATATGAGAGGTCCATCTGGGTCGGGTTTTTTATCCGACTAGTGACGGGGCGTCCACCCGGACATATATCGAAGGTTTAGGGAGCCCATCTGTAGATGCTCTAAGCGCGTACTCCCTCCGTCCGATGAAGAGTGTACATTTAGAGATTTTAGGATAAATTATGGAGTCAAGTAAAAAAATTATTGAAAAGGTGCAAGCCATCATCTCTCTTCTCTTTAATTAACCAACTCCTAATGAGCTAAATGCATGTAAAAATTAAGAAAACCATGTGTAGATTGTTATTGGTCTTGATTACCGTGTGATGAGAGAGAAATACTTTTTTTTATTTTAAAGTGCATTGGGAAGATAGAAATACATTCTTTTGTGGACAAATTCTGAAGCCAAACGTACACTCTTTACCATATGAAGGGAGTATGTAAGATTCTAACCTCATTTGGCTTTATTTTATTAATCCAGCCCCACTGCCCTCGTCAGAACCATCCTCACCTTGCCTAGATATAATTGTTATGGACTCGATATTAATAACATTTATTAGGAAAATGTTAATCTAAAATTCTGTACACTATGTTTATTTTTCAGTTTTACTATATTTTCTAGTCGTTTGTTTTTGAATTGGTGTTAGGTCATTTTCTTGTCCGTCCAATTCACACGAATCTCGGCGCGTTGCTTGTCCAGTGTTGCGTACTGGGTTGTTCTATCGTGGACTTGTTGTTTTATTGGGCCTTCAGGTTTTTGCGGGTCTGCACTTGGTATCATACGAGTATCAGTTGCGTCTGACTTCTTTTTGCATGGAATTTTGAGCTTTATTCAAACGAAGGCATTCGCTGGGTAGTCAGCCAGAAGGCTACTGGTCAGGAAGCTTGGAGTTTCCGTAAGTCAGCTTTCAGTAGCAGTCACCATGCACGCACATTTTACACACATGTGAGCTGAACCATTAGCCGATCTACTTACATTTTGAATTACAAAAAAGAATGAAAACTAGCAGAAAGCTCATCAATTTCTAGAAGAATTGGTGCCACAACTGAACGACTGTTGATGCGAGTGTTCCAGAGGTTAACCACCTCCAGGCTGTCGGTTTCCACCACCACATGCAAGAACCCTCTAAGATTTGCGAAGATGATGCCATCACGAATTGTCAGGGCTTCTGCAATCATGGGGTCAGTCACTCCGGGGTGCAGTTTGCACCAAGCACCCAGGAGAGCCGAAGGTGACCATGCCATGCCACCAGCTCCACTTCTCCCCTCATCATAGACGATCGCTGCATCGGTATTGATCTTGATCTGGCTTGGTTCCGGAGGCCGCCAACCATGACCTGGAAGAATGATCGCATGTTGCAAGGGGATATCCAGTAAGGCCAGAGCTTCTTGAGTGAGCCGCACCAAGTTGGCCAGATCCAGTTTGTCTCCATCATGAGTCCACAGTCCAAATGGACCACATCACAGTGATAATCGTTGATCGTTCTCTCGCTGAGACCCTTGATTCACATAAAATATCAGAGGCCCAAGTGGATGGGTGGAGCCGCGAAAGTTTCATATCCAGGAGCTGGCGCGCTTCCTCCCAAAATCCTCGGGCATGTGAGCAGTGAATGACAGCATGTTGTAAGCCTTCGTCATGTGCCTGACAGAGCTTGCATAGACTTGTGTCTCGGATATGCCGATAATTGAGCATGCATTCATCCGGAAGAATACCACGTAGTACCCTCCACCAGAACACTCGTACTTTTGGTACGACTTTGAGAGACCAGAGTGCTTTCCACAACTGTTGTTTATTAGCTGAAGCTTCCGTAACCCGCCCTTCTTCTCGAGCTAGATGCTCTTTTTGAGTCACTAGAGCTCGGTACGCTGACTTAACAGTGTAGTTGGCTGTCCTCTCATGTGCCCATGCCAATGAATCTTCACCATCGCCGCGTCGTAGAGGAATATTGAGTATAGCCTCCGCATCCGGTGCGATAAAATTCTGACGAACTAAGTCTTGCTTCCAGGACCAGTTCTCAAAGTCAATGAGATCGCTAACTAGTGAGATGGTAGGAGCCATCGGTGTTAGCAAAGGAGTTCTCGTATGTGTTGTTGGGATCCACTTATCAGTCCATGTGTTAATAGAAGTGCCATCGCCAAATCGCATCACGATTCCCGCAAGCATGGCTTCCCGCCCTGCAATGATAGCCCGCCAAGTTGCTGACGCGGACATGGGTACAGCAGCTTGAAGGAACTCTGAATCTAGAAAATACCCGCCCTTCATAACTCCAACACAAAGTGAATTAGGATTTGTCATGAAACGCCACCCAAGTTTGCTGAGAAAAGCAAGGTTAAACATATGGAGATCACGGAAATGTTGGGGAACGTAGTAATTTCAAAAAAGTTCCTACGCATACGCAAGATCATGGTGATGCATAGCAACGAGAGGGGATAGTGTCGTCTATGTACCCTCATAGACTGTAAGCGGAAGCGTTATGACAACGCGGTTGATGTAGTCGTATGTCTTCATGATCGACCGATCCTCAGTACCGAACGTACGACACCTCCGCATTGATGTAGTCGTATGTCTTGATGCACTCTTGTGTGGTGAAGATTATTTTCCTCATGCTTATCTTTATGAGGTTTTTGCCATCTTAATTGGCATCCCTCGTCTTGATGCGCCTTTCATCTTCTATCTTCACCGCGGGTTGTCACAAGCATAGGTTCTCTATATGCTTATTAGTAAGCTTGTGAACCCATTTGCTAGTTGTGTGTGGGAATGATAGGCCTTGCACTGTGTGCCTCATTCTTTGAAGACTTTATTGATGCTTAATGCTCTTCTGTACATTAGTCTTCTCAAGTGCATTGCCTTGACTCACACACATCTTTTTGGTTAAGCCCACTCTTAAGTTGCCTCTCTTACTTGTTGCTCAACCATGTGTTTGTTGCAAGTACTAGGCTTAGTTTCCTATATGCTCTCTTGCACTTGTTGTAAGTTTCTATTAATTTGGGGGAGCTATGATCCTATTTTGTGCACTTTGTATCCAAATACAAAAAATCTTGATGTGCACAAATCATGGGGAGCTTCTCTAGTTTCTTTAGAACACTGCTCCGCCCTTATCATAATATCCTTTATTCATGTGGCTCGTAGGATCATTGTCCTAGTTGGTTCAATTGGTATCTTTTGATAGCTTGCTTCAATTGGTATCTTTTGATTGCTTGATTGCTTGTTTCTCTCTTTGATTATGCCTTTGTGGCATATCTTCCTTTTGCAATCTTTGGGCCTCAATATAGTTTGTCTTCCTCCAAGTATTTACCGTTGGATATGTGTATTGCATTCCACTCTCTTGTTGAGAAATACACAATTTATGGAGGAACACATTTTCTATTGGCCTTCTAAGCTTTTAGCCCATTTTGGCAATCGTTGCCAATGGGGGAGAAGTTTCAGAGAGTTTTGTGGAGAAGTTTAGAGAGTTGTCTCTTCTGGCTTTGTTTGTGGAGAAGTTTAGAGAGTTGTCTCTTCTGGCTTTGGTTTGTTCCTAAGCATACGCAGCTCCTACGCATGCATTATTGGTTGTTGCATTGCATGGTGATGCATAATTCCTTATATAAACTCTCTTGAAAGTGATTGTCATCAATTACCAAAATGGGGGAGATTGAAAGGACATGTGGTGCCCCCATGTGTGGTTTTGGTAATTGATGACATTCTCTATGGACTAATGGTTGCATTGAGTTATATTTGAAGGATTTTTCCATAGGCATTTCTTGAAGTCCATGTGTTGGTTTCAAGGAGTTTATGGGTTGGCCAAGGTGCTATTAAGCAATTATCCAAAAATTGGTCATGTGAGTGTTGAGCTTATTGCAAGCATGTCTTGAAGAAGAAGATTGTGTGATCATTCATGTTTACCTTCAAGACATCATCCAAACAAAGAGAGTTGGAAAGATTCAAGGTTGATCAAGACTAAGTGAAGAGTGAATCAAGTTGATCAACTCACAAAGAGTAGAAGATGTACCGAGAGGGATCAAGTGATCCCATGGTATGGTAAGCATTGTCCATTGCACTTTGTGTACTAACCCATGGTCTATGTGAGAGTCTATGTGGGGTTAGGTACGTGTCCATGGGCTTGCGTCAAGAGGATGATACAACCCATGGGAAGGATGACATCAAGTGGTGATCGTCATCAAGATTGTCCTGTGCAAGTTCAAGTGGAGAATCACGAAGATATCAAGTGCTTGAAGCTTGCCATCCATTATGGTGTCAATGGACTTGTGAAGATGTGCCGAAGAGTGGCTCACCCATAGTGGAGTATGGGGGAGCAATCATCTAGTCTCCATCGACCCAACACAATCAAGAAAGGTGGTCCATCTTGAGGAGGAAAAGATCGTCATCATCTAGCTCAAGTGGATCATGTGCAAGGCAAAGGTTTGCCCTTGATAGGTTTTCTATTTTACCGGTCTCATGGTGGTAGTTGGTGAAGGAAATATGCCCTAGAGGCAATAATAAAGTTATTATTTATTTCCTTATATCATGATAAAAGTTTATTATTCATGCTAGAATTGTATTAACCGGAAACATAATACATGTGTGAATACATAGACAAACAGAGTGTCACTAGTATGCCTCTACTTGACTAGCTCGTTAATCAAAGATGGTTATGTTTCCTAACCATGGACAAAGAGTTGTTATTTGATTAACGGGATCACATCATTAGTTGAATGATCTGATTGACCTGACCCATTCCATTAGCTTAGCACCCGATCGTTTAGTATGTTGCTATTGCTTTCTTCATGACTTATACATGTTCCTATGACCATGAGATTATGCAACTCCCGTTTGCCAGAGGAACACTTTGTGTGCTACCAAACGTCACAACGTAACTGGGTGATTATAAAGGAGCTCTACAGGTGTCTCCAAAGGTACATGTTGGGTTGGCGTATTTCGAGATTAGGATTTGTCATTCCGATTGTCGGAGAGGTATCTCTGGGCCCTCTCGGTAATGCACATCACTTAAGCCTAGCAAGCATTGCAACTAATGAGTTAGTTGCGGGATGATGTATTACAGAATGAGTAAAGAGACTTGCCGGTAACGAGATTGAACTAGGTATAGGATACCGACGATCGAATCTCGGGCAAGTAACATACCGATGACAAAGGGAACAACGTATGTTGTTATGCGGTCTGACCGATAAAAGGTCTTCGTAGAATATGTAGGAACCAATATGGGCATCCAGGTCCCACTATTGGTTGTTGACCGGAGACGTGTCTCGGTCATGTCTACATTGTTCTCGAACCCGTAGGGTCCGCACGCTTAAGGTTTCGATGACAGTTATATTATGAGTTTATGCGTTTTGATGTACTGAAGGTTGTTCGGAGTCCCAGATGTGATCACGGACATGACGAGGAGTCTCGAAATGGTCGAGACATAAATATTGATATATTGGAAGCCTATGTTTGGATATCGGAAGTGTTTCGGGTGAAATCGGGATTTTACCGGATTACCGGGAGGTTACCGGAACCCCCCCGGGAGGTATATGGGCCTTAGTGGGCCTTAGTGGAAGAGAGGAGAGGTGGCCAGAGATGGGCCACGCGCCCCTCCCCCCTTGGTCCGAATAGGACAAGGAGAGGGGGCCGGCCCCCCTTCCTCC